>NC_079516.1:42645482-43245482 GCF_000801105.2 Raphanus sativus
ACCAACCAAACCGAAGTTAAACCGAACCAAACCAAACCGTGCTCTTTATGTAACCCAATTGGTTTATGTTTTACTCAACCCGGACGGTTTGGATTGGTTTGGGTTTAAACCGAACCAAACCGATAATCCAATATATATATAGTAAAAATATATATGATATATATATGTATTAACATATTGTAAATTTTAGTTATAGTTTTGTTTTTCATTTTTTCATAACTTCCATATCTTTAAAAAAAATTATAAATACGATTCAAATAATACTATTATATATAAAATCATATACCATAAGTTTTTATATTCTCACTCTATTGTCTATGAGTTGATTATTTTTTAATAAAATTATAAAACTGATGCCTTCATATTTTATAATCAACCCGAACTACATCGAACCAAACTAAACCATAATAATGTAAACCAAACTAAATCTAAACCAAACCGAACTAAACCGAACCGAATTAAACCCAAATCGAACCCAAACCAAAGCTACTTTAGTTTTAATTGGTTTGAGTTTTATAAAACCCAAATTACCCAAACCAAACCGAACCCAAACCGAATCCGAAACTAAACCGAAATGCCCACCCCTAATCACTATAAGTTTTAACTAAATTAATTTTTGCTATCTATTGTTTACCTTTAAGATGGTTTATGGTTTTATTTAAAATATCCCATTAATGTTTGTTAGTATTACAGGCTTGCATTGGAAATTTTGAAGCAGCAAATTGATAACAAAATAACAATTAATTTCTTTCGAAGAAAATAAAAACAAAGCAACTAAAAAAATCTGATTTTCAGAAATAATAAAATTCCCCAATATCTAAATCTGATTAGATTTAAGATTTTTTGTTTTGTCCTAAATTATTCTAATTACAGAGCGTACGCGATGATCTCTTGGTTCTCTATTAAGTCATCATGGATCCTCAAGCTCGTGGTCTTTGCTGTAAAACAAAAAGAAAAAAAGATAAGGATGAAACTTGTCTAACTGACTCTATATTCCAATCTCAAGAAAACTAAGTTAAGAAATCAAACAGTCTAATGCCAAATATGGAGCTAACAACAAAGACAAGTTCAAATTTAGCCAACACATTAAAAGTATCTCTCCACCGTTAATCTTGAGCTTTTCTCAAGATCTACTGTATATATATACCTAACCAAATCCTTCTATTACAAAACTCAGATTTTGAGATTTAGCTTTCACTATAGAAAAAAATAAGGATGGGTCTCAAGGCCTCCTCTTCTCTCTTCTGTCTCGCCATTTTACTCGGTGTCTCCTCCCTTGTGTCAGCTGTTAACATAACCCGAGCACTAGAGAAATACCCTGAATTCAGCACCATGGTCGAGTTTTTTGCCAAGACCGAGCTCACACCGATTATTAACAAGCGTCAGACAATCACCGTTCTGGCTCTTAACAACGATGCTATCGGTTCCATCTCTGGTAGACCCGAAGAGGAGCTCAAGAACATTCTTATGAACCATGTGGTTCTTGACTATTACGATGAGCTCAAGCTCAAGGCTCTCAAGGACAAGAGCACATTGCTCACCACCCTTTACCAATCCACCGGTTTGGGCCAGCAGCAAAACGGTTTCCTCAACTGCTCCAAAACTAACGGAAAGATTTACTTTGGTTCTGCTGTGAAAGGCTCTCCTCTAACCGCTGAGTACGTCACGACCGTGTTCCGTAACCCATACAATCTCTCTGTGGTCCAGATCAGCATGCCCATTGTGGCTCCTGGTCTCGGGGATCCGGTTAAGGTTCCTCCACCACCACCCATGACTCCACCACCGGCTCCATCTCCCAAGAAGGCTGGAGCCACTCCAGCTCCTGGACCAGCTGAGGAAGAGGATTACGCAGACGCTCCTCCTGGTGCAGCTCCAGAAACCGCACCTGCATCAGCTCCATCAGAAGATGGTTCTCCTGCTCCGGCTCCAGAGAATGCTGGTAAGAAGAAGATGGCAGCAGCTGATGATGAGGCTGAACCACCTAGTTCTGCTTCTAACACCGGTTTGAGCTTTGGTGCTGTTCTCTTTCTCGGGTTTGTGGCTACCTTTGCTGGGTTCTAAGATGGTTTAAGACAGAGAGGGAGTGGAGGACAGTAAGCTGAAAATGGTTACTAACAATATCTACATCACATTAATGTACCTCAATCAATTATTACCAGGGAAAGAAAGTGTGATGTTCTGTCCTGTGAAATAAGTATATGACGAGATTGGTGGTAACCTATGTGTTTAACTGTTTATCTTCATTCAACGCCATATACAACCCACGAATAAGTGCTTCCAACTAGCACAAATGAAACGATTTAATCCCAAACTAGAATGATCATTTCAGATCAACCAAACATATCATGAATTTTTAGCATCCAGAAACTGGACATATCCGAGTAATCACAACAAAATGACTAAACAGAGCTCTAAAGAGTTTTCACCAAAGTATCAGAAGGAAAGCCTAAAAAGGAAAAGAAAAAAAGCATGCACAGTTGCTCTAGAGAGTTAGATGCTGAAGCGCCTATTTGATTACGTAGCGGGCCCTATGTGCAGCTTCTCTCATTTAATCTTCTCTACGATGTTAGCAACGACCTCCTCCATATCAAGCTCCGTCATGGGTGTGAATGGTTTCTTCATATCCTACATAAGAAGCAAGTCAGTCACATCATCTTCTGCACAAGTCAAGAAACATTTACGAATTGCATACCAAGTCACTAACAGAAGCAAACATAAGAACAAGTCAACACTTGGCTTTGATTCAGCTTAATGTAAAAGTCATTATATGATGTATACATATGGCAAAAGCTTGTGAATTATTTGCTTCCGAGAAAAAAAACTCAAACGAAATGGAACAAGTCAGTCACAGAACAGCGAGTAATGGACATAATGAGAAAAATGAAAGGCTCTTTTTTTTACCAAAAGACTGATGAATGTTTCGCCGCCTTCCTCACGAATCTCAAAGCATCCACGCCTTGGCTGTTAAACACAAACATAATGTGACAAAAAATCTCAGCCTCAAGCATTTATGAAGCTATCTATATACATGGATGTACACAGTTAAAAGATATGAGTAACCTTATCAGGATTGACAGTGACAATGATGCCAGGAACAGCGTTCTCCAAACCTTCCTTCACCTCGTTGGCTCTCTCCGTGAATGATTTGTGTTGTTTGCTTCAACAAAAACAAGAAACAATACAAACTCAGAACCTCTCATTAGCATAAAGAACAAGTAATCCTGAACAAGGAGCAAGATACAACTAATCAGAAACCCTAACAGCAGCATATGAGTTCAATAGCAGCGAGAATGTGTGCAGATTCAAGAACGAAACCCTAACAACAAGCTTCTGAGACCTAAGGAGACGAATAGAAACCCTAAATATTCGCTTCCACAAAGACGAGAGAGGAGACATTATCGATTTACCAGTGCTCGATCACAATCGTCTTTTTCTCGGAGGCTTCTTCGTCTTCGTCCTTGTCGTCGTCTACCACAGCTTCCTCCTCCTTTTCTTTCTTGATCTTCTTCGTCGCTGATCCACCTTCCTTGCCTTTCGTCGTCTTCCTTTTCCTCTTCTCGGGAGATTCGAAGTTCATGAGCTTCGACGACGGCGATTTACCGCCCCCGCGTGCCTGAGTTTGGCTCCGAGTCTGCCGATCCATGCTTCGTGTCTGCCTCGTCGACGTAGCCACCGCAACTGATTTCCCCTTATCTCCTCCTCCGGTACTCTTCGGCGGCGCCATTGAATCAAGAGAAAAGCTTCCGTCGCAGCCAAAAAAAAAGTGGTTACTACTCTGTGTGTGACTGATGCTCTCTCTCTCTCTTCTTCTCTTCTTGATATTTTTTCACTTTTTTCACCCCGCTCTTTATTTTTTTTAACGCTTGTTAAAAGACGTTGGGAAGGACTAAAGTTACTTGGAGAGGACACGTCACGCGGAGTTTGAATGGACGGTCATGATTCACTGTTAAATAGTAAAAGACGGTTCAGTATCGTTGGCTTTTAATAAATGAGTATGGTGGTGGTCTTTTATTGTTTACGACGTAATCATCATTGTTTCAAAACTTCGTTACGTTTATCGTCCAAAGGGCACGGCCCACATTTACTTATTTATTACTCCCCTTTTTCAGAAAAATCCATATTGTAGAAAGAAAAAAAAAATTACAAATACAATTTTTATTTGCCAAAAAAAAGAAATGGAGTACAACTTTTACTTTTTCAATGTATTATTTAATAAAAAATTTAAAAAAAAATCTAAAATTAATAATGTTTGTTAGATTTTTATTGGTTAAAGTAATAAGAAAAAATTATTCATAAAAAAATAATGTAGTTATAATAAAATTTAAAGTGTTTCTTAGTATATATAAAAAATCTAAAATATGTATTTTTTTGAAACCGATGAAGTATATTAAAACAAAAGGTTCAATATCCTTTTATATATTTTTTTCATTGTTTCGGTAAAGAGTTTCATAAAATTAACTAAAATCAACAAGCTCTAGTAGCTCAGTGGTTAGAGCGTGTGGCTGTTAACCACAAGGTCGGAGGTTCGATACCTCCCTGGAGCGTTTTATATCTTTCTTCCCAAATTTCATGATTTTTTTCTTTTCAAAAAAAAAAAAAATTTAATTAAACGATAGTACAGATAGAGAAGAGAAGGAAAGCACGCAGCCTGACAACTCTTCAAGAGGATGAATGATGAGAGTGAATGGTGTGGTGTAGAAAATAACTCCAAAAGATTATCCTAGTAGCCCAAATTACTCAGCTATAATGTAGTAGTAATACGATCTCCACAGATTATCTCCACATGTTTCTTTATTATTTTATTTTTTTGGTCTAAAATGTTTCTTTATTTTTTAATGATGTAACCTGACTAAAATAAAATAACTAACAAAACAAAGACTCGTGAAAGATTGAGCCGTTTTAGTTAAATGATCTTTAGTTTCATTTTACTCCAGAGGAATATAGTTTATTTTGATATCTTTTTTGTATCTCATTCCACTCTATCTAGAAATTTGGTCATGACTGAAGAAGTGAAGATCTTCTACCATTACTACACTAATGCTTTCCATTACCAGTGTAGTGATTCCAACTTCGTATCACCACCGTCTTTGATGTCCATTATCATCTTTCCACATCCACCTATGATTGATGTATTGGTCCAAGAAATATCTACTAAACATATACTTAAGACTTAAAGTGCTGTTACTTGAGATTGCAAATCTTATAAGCTCTTTCTCCATGTCTTATCATTTTTTATGCATATTTTATCAGTTCAAACGATTTCTATCAATTCTTCTAAAAGAATTATCATTCTTAGTTTTTCAAAAATACCAAATAATTCATAGATAATCGTCTCTAAGTCTTCAATATTTTTCTTTCGCCAAAAAATATATTATGTATATTCATTTCACAATTAATACAATTCCTCAAAGCAATCGCTTAGTTATGAACAACTCTAGTTACCTTGAGAATGAGGATAGACTGGAGATTAGTGAGACCATTGTGGAATCTATGAAGAGTTAGCTTCATCTTCTTAAAGTTAAATTAACCGAAGCAATCCAATGCCTCCAGTACGTTTGGGTCAACAATTTTTGTAACAGTTCCATGCCAAACATGAAAAGAGTATACATTAATTAACGCACTTATATGACTACCTCAGTTATATGAAGATTTATCAGAAACACACTTATAGTAGAAGACATACATTTATTATGATGATTTAAGGCTCTTGAGAGCAACCTTATTAGTGAGAAACTCTTATAGTTTCTCAAAAGATAATAATATATATTTTTTATTATTATTATTAGTTTCAATTTATTTTAAAATAGATTGACCAATAGATAAGAATCAAATATGATTTAATTTTGAGTATCCGAAACACTTGCAAAAAAGTTTTTGCCCCAAATTTCTATGTTTTCTCTTTACTAAGTTTATATTATTTTTTTTCTAAAATTACCAGATCTTCTAAATTTCACCAATAAAGAAATTCTTACACCACCATTAGACCATCTCGAATAATACATAAAAATTTACTTATATTTCACTCTAAAATAGAATAACTTTATAATAAAATTGAATTTTCTCCAATTGTTCACTATATAATAGAGTTGATTATACAGTAATGTTGCTTTTATTCCAAATAATGTTGATTATAGAGTTGATTAGACTAGCCATACGATTTTATCTAAGATTGATTTATAACCTACATTTTCTGTAATGTTCCGTAGATAATGTTTACACAATCATAGAAGCAAATGACGATATAAAGATATAAATGTGTCGTAGTTTCTTGTACGATTGAGCATATATCCTGACATTTGAAAAAGTTGAACTGAAAAACAGATTATAGCAAGCTTTTACATATTTTGTTTAATAAAAAATCGTTTACACGTAATGATGATAGCTTCGTAGGAAACATTAGGAGAAAAATGTACAAAGAACGGTAGGTTTTAGTGATCGAGACACTCGTAGTTGATTAAAAACGCGTTTCGTTTTCTTATATGAAGTGCTTGATAAGTTAAACCTATTTACTTTCTGGATGACTAAGAATTTGAGAAAATATTATAAATTATTTTCTAGAAGTATTCTTCCACAGTTATTTTCAAAACCATCATGGTTCATCTGATAAAAAAATGGTTTTATTAAATGAACAATACTTGGGTTCACCCCTGAGATGAACTTATGAATTCACATATTTCTTTATTTCAATTATATTGCCAAAAATATTAATGTCACATAAATAAATAAATTATAAATTACAAAAAAGTAAATTTTAAATCATAAACTCTAAATTCGAACCCTAAACCCAAATCTTAGATTTTTAATTTTAAACTATACTATAAACCCAAACCTATACCCTAAACCCGAACCTATACTCTAAATCTTAAATCTAAATTTAAATCCTAAACCCTAAACTCAAACCATAAACCCTAAATCCAAACTCTAAACCCTAAACCCAAACTCTAAACGCTAAATTCTAAACCTTAAACCCAAAATGTAAATCATAAACCCAAATTTTTTAAATATCTTTGGGTTAATGATCATCAAATGTATTTTCAAATACATTTTAGTGTATAGAGTTCGGGTTTATGGTTTACAGTTTGGGTTTAAGGTTTAGGATTTAAGGTTTAGAGTTTGGGTTTAGGGTTTAGAGTTAGGGTTTAGGGTTTATGGTTTGGGTTTAGGGTCTAGGATTTAAATTTAGATTTAGGATTTAGGGTATATAGTTTGGGTTTAGGGTATAGGTTTGGATTTAGGGTTTAGGGTTTGGTTTAAAATTTAAAATCTAAAATTTGGATTTATGATTTGAATTTAGAGTTTATGATTTAAAATTTACTTTTTTGTAATTTATAATTTATTTATAATGTGATATTAATGTTTATGGCAATTTGATTGAAATAAGGAAAGAGTTGAATTTATAAGTTCACTCCAGGGGTGAACCTAAGTATTGTTCTTATTGAATCCGATGAAAATTTGAACGAATTAGTTTAAATTCAATAGTGTTATTGTCCAAAATAATACAGTACTTTTCTATATTTAAGCGGGAATTGCGATAACCACTGATACAAATACCAATACTAATTATTTATTAGTCGATGGCCTATAGTTCAATTATTAATCAACACTAGATTCTATCGATACAAATGTTAGTCAGTCAATATTGACGACGTAATCCAAGATAATTGTCTGTATTTATCAGAATATAAATCTACAACTTCGAAGTTAATTATGATATTGACCAAGTAGTGATGTTATAGGATCGTTTGTTGTAATTAAGTTTAAATCAGGAATTGATTTTCTTCAAACGTAAAACTATTTGACTGTTTCTGTTTGGCTAGTCGATACATATACTATAAGTCTACAAGCGTTTTGGGCAAATTAATATCTGTATAAGCGTTTGTTGTCGGGCCAAATTAATATTCTTAAGAAGTTAGGAAAACACTGGAAGAAAGCCAATAGTTGTCCGCAATACTTTTTTTTTTTTTTTTTTTTTTTTTGTTTAACCTGGGGGTATCCCAGGCCCAGA
The DNA here is from genome assembly GCF_000801105.2 of Raphanus sativus. Lineage (NCBI taxonomy): Eukaryota > Viridiplantae > Streptophyta > Magnoliopsida > Brassicales > Brassicaceae > Raphanus > Raphanus sativus. The sequence continues at coordinate 42,653,488 of NC_079516.1, forward strand.
AGGCCCAGACTAATCCCCAAGGGGAAGGAATGCCCACGGATAGACGCCCCTCCCAGTTTTTCAAATGGGCCGAAAACATGGCCCATATCCGTGTGGGTGACAAGAGCGTTGCAAGGTAGTTCCCTCCGGCGTGGATCGAACCCCCTACCTGGGTGCAGGCGGGGACCCGTCCTAACCATTGGGCTACAACGTCTTGTCTCCGCAATACTTGTACCGTAAAGAATGAACATATATATAACACGTTTGTTCCAAATGGTATCGGAGTGCGGAAACTAAAATGTGAGCCTGATATCCAAATTTATATTATTAATCATTCAAAATTTTTGTAATCAAAGATTACATAATGATCACAAATTATCAATGATAATTGATTCCACATTACATCTTATAACGATTGCAAATTAATCGAGGGGAAATATATTGACTGCAAACATATATACGAAGTTTTCACATACACAAAACGTCGTGATTCTCTCTCTCTACACACTTTTACGATGCATACACATTACAAGATTTCGTACGGCGTACTTGTGCATGAATCTGATTAAGTTCCTAACTAAATTTTATAGATAGACTACAGATGTGAATATATATGTCTATATGAGTGTGTATATATATAAGGTAACATGAATTAATAAGGGTACTAAAAGGAGAATTTCTTGACCGACTACACAAAATAAATTAAACAAAGATAAAACTTGGACGTGGGAGGTTTAGCTGCTTGTACTTGAAGACTCTTATTAGGTGAGAGCTTCATGCAGACTCTCTCTTCCACAATTTTCTTATTTCTCTATATTATAATTTCTACTCAATTAGACTGGCACTGTCATTTAATTATTCATTTCTAAAATAGTCACATAAAACCATCTCTTGAAAATTTAATTTTTACAAAGAAGTCGTAATTTGAAAATTTTGTTCCTGAGAATACCAAATTAAAAAATTAAAATAGACAAAAAAATTGTTATCTAATAGAAATTCATATATAATTCGATCAAATATGAAGCAAAATCGTGTTAAAATAATTGTGTTTTATTCGTATGCATGACAAAAGTAAGAAGAAAAAGAAAACCTAATCTTTGTTTTCTTCCTTCATCCTTTCCTCAGAATAGTCACAAGTTATCCATGTCTCATGATATATAAATACCCCAAAGCCCTAATCTCATAAAGTTTTGGCTGTCTTTTTATTTTCCTTCCATGCAAGTAAGTCCAATCTCTCACCCTATACACTAATCTTGTTATTTTCTTCTTTGCAAACCCTCCTTTAGGTCATTAATTTTAGAGAAACATTCTAAGAATCTTAGGATTCTATGTTTCTCTCGTATTCTCATGGATATGAAACTTAGACATGCTGCTATACATTTTTTGAAGCAGATATAGAGGTACCTTGATTTGGAGTTAACTAAAGAACGTATAAATTAATGGAACAAGGAGATCATCAGCAGCAGAAGAAAGAAGAAGAGGCTTTGCCTCCAGGTTTCAGGTTTCATCCAACGGATGAGGAGCTAATCTCGTATTACTTGGTTAATAAGATCGCTGATCAAAACTTCACGGGAAAAGCAATCGCCGATGTTGATCTCAACAAGTCCGAGCCTTGGGAGCTTCCTGGTATGTTAATTACTCTTTTTTTTTAATTCTCACACACACAAAAGATCACCTGTCTTTTTTTTATCAACAAGATCACCTGTCTATATTGATATATATCTTTGATTTTTTTCAAACTAGGTAAGACCAAGTTTTGTTTGGTTGAAAAATATCCAGACTATACATATGTATATATTCATGTATATACTATGTGTATTCCACTTTAAGCATATGATATATACATATATACATGATGCGAGACGTAAGTTTATTTAATAAGTCGTGTAGTGTTATAAGAAATTGCGATATGTGTATGGATCTGTACGTATATGTATATACTATTTACACATGCATATGTATTGATATATAGCTGACAACCTAATGCTTATGCATGCTAGATGCATGCTAAATGTCAGTCATCTATGCACAGTTTTGAGTAATTTCGTTAAAAAAATACTGTAAGCATAAGCATATCTTAAAAATAGATGGAATTTCCTAACAAACTTTAATTACATCAACGGAAGTCCTACATTCACTACCGTACGTACGTTAATTTCTCATCTACTCATTGGCTATAAACAAACAATATCATTGTTTCTTTTCTAAGAGCATGGGACCATCTCAATCCCTGAACCCCAATTTTGGGGATTCATAACTTTTTTTTTTAATTATATTCGATTTAAAAAAATAAAAAAATAAATTAAACTGACCAATCGCGAATCGACACGTATGCATGGGATCCGGAGCACAGTGTAAGAGTTAACTCTTAAACAAGAGGTTTAAGAGGTGAGAGAGTGGGAGTTTTAAAGAAAAAATGGGGTTGGTGGGACCCCATCGCTAACAAACTCTATTAAAAGTTATGCGATGGAGGTGCTCTGATTAATCCGGTTTTTTATCCGAGGTTCTTAACTCATGATTTAATAGTTTTTTTTACATGTTTCGTCTTCTCTATTAAAAATTAAGGCCATGTTTATTGCAGGGTTCTTAACTGAGTTTCATAGCGTAATCTCAGAATCGTCTTTTAACTTTAACTAAAAAAAACTATAAACCGTCTTTTAAGTATCTTATTTAAGAGACGGTTCTTAGGGTTTCTTAGTTAAAGTTAAGAGACGGTTCTTATATTACTCTAAAAACTCTCACCCTAAGAACCCTGCAATAAACATGCCATATCTCTTCTTTAAAAGACGATACTTAATTTTTTTTAGTTAAAATCTAAAAAAAATTAAGAACCGTCTCTTAACAGAAGTTAAAAATCTCACTTAAAAGACCAGGGTTAATTATGGGCTAAGTTTCTTTGAACAGTACTCATTCATATATATATTCATGGTTACTAAAGCAAAGCTTATTAATTACTTAGTACTTACTACTTACTACTGAGATGTTATTAAAAATAAATAAAAATAAAGATAAGTTAATAAGCTAATTTGACTCATTACTCAAAAAGTTTAGTTTTTGTTTGAGTAAATTGTTGATAGAGAAGGCGAAAATGGGAGGAAAAGAATGGTACTTTTTTAGCCTACGCGACCGAAAGTACCCGACAGGTGTGAGAACAAACCGGGCGACCAATACAGGATATTGGAAAACCACAGGAAAAGACAAAGAGATACTCAATAGCACAACCTCAGAGTTGGTCGGAATGAAGAAAACTTTGGTCTTCTACAGAGGAAGAGCTCCTCGTGGGGAGAAGACTAGTTGGGTCATGCATGAATACCGACTTCACTCCAAGTCCTCCTATAGAACCTCAAAGGTATATTATTACATCATATATGCCATACTACTTTTCTTATCAAATATACTCATTTTTACCATGATCATGCGAAATTTTATATAAACTCATATGCATAGATCTCATGTTTATGACTCAAGTGACTAGATAATCAAGTTTTTGCGCGCTATTTTTATTTATGCACAGTTGCTAAGTTGTATGTTTAGTGTGAAGACACAATCCTCATCTTCACACAGTTATTGATATAATTAAGTTAACCCAAGTTAGTTGTTGTGATATGTATGTTACTTTACAATCTAGTAAACGTGGTTAATCTAGTGGGATTAGTTTTTACTAAATCACAATTTTGAACCACTTGTTTCATACGAAGAATATACAATCTCAATATTATATTCTCAAATCTTTTTTCCCCCATGGTATAATGTAAATGCAGCAAGACGAGTGGGTAGTGTGTAGGGTGTTAAAGAAAGCAGAAGCAACCAAGAAATACATAAGCAACAGTAGCAGCAGCGGAAGTCATCATCTCCAAAGCCACGCAAGAGCCTCAATACTATCAACCAACAACAATAATCCTAATTACTCATCGGACCTCCTTCAACTTCCAGCACATCTACAACCTCACACAAGCCTTAATATCAACCAAACCCTTATGGCTAACGCGGTTCACCTAGCCGAGCTCTCTAGAGTCTTTCGTGCCTCCACAAGCAGTACCATGGATGCTCATCAGCAGCTAATGAGCTACAACCACATGCCTGTCTCGGGGCTCAATCTCAACCTTGGTGGTGGATTGGCACAGCCGGCTCCTCCCGCTGTGTCGCTTGAGGATGTTGTCGCTGTTACCGCTTCATTCAATGGCCAACATGGGTTTGGAAATGTGGAGATGAGCCAGTGCATGGACTTGGATGGATACTGGCCATCTTAATAATTAGGAGCTATCACTTTAAATTATGGGCTTTTCTTTTGTTGGTCTGAATAAGAAAGCCGTATACTGGCTTGTTATACCTTTTGTTTTTGTTTATATTGCATTTTTTGGCTGTTCAAAGGAAAAAAATTAAGAACCAAAGACTAATCAAACCAATGACGGTCTGGCTTTGACAACAAATTCTTTTCTTACACATAAAAGAGCTGTGTAAATTTTCTCTTTTTTTTTTTTCATTTTAGTTACCATCAAAATCACCTAGCCCAAAATTGGTACTAGTACGTGAAGTTTGAGAGATTGCTCTCGCCATTTAGAACGGTTGATAATATTAACACATAATAATGTTTACGTTCATAATATTCATATGAAAAACAAATAGATTCATACTGTGCTGTGCAAGTTCAAAATGTTTCTTTAACACAATGTTTTTCTGGAACGCTTTATATGCATTTGATATCTACGTTTACAAACAGAAACTTTTTGTTTAAAATACAAACGCAACAGCAATATGAAAAAAAACGAGTGATAGCTTTTAAAAGAGTAAATATAGCAAGTCCCAAATCCATCCACATGAATTACAAACTACACAAACCAAGCCTTTAATTTACTCCTGAGATATGTCTAACCTTCTCTGTATAAAAAGACTGAAAACTTTACTCCAAAAGGGAGTAAAGAAACACTTTTGCACAGAGAGCTTCAACAGAAAAAAAAAACATACATAACACAAAAACGCTTTGATATCTCTAACATGGACTGTTTAGACAACATATGCCTGTTGCTGAGACACAAAGAGCCCGCATCAAAACCCTGCCAATAACCTGCAATAATACAGAGACAGATCAGAGAAATAAGCAGAAAGTAATTAAGCAGAAAGTAAATACGTACCACCAATACGGTCACAGTGGAAACAGTACAAAACATGTAACTTCACTTGTCAATAGGAGCCCTTTTGGCCTTACGACGACCATGATGATGAGTTTGTCGAGTAGGCTTCTTCGTCTTTGTGCTGCAACCAACATACAACAAACAAACTAACTAAATTTCATTTGGAGGATTGCACTTTAAAAGTTAAACTAATATTAACATCTTATAATTTAATGCGTTTGTTATAAAAAAGACTTGCCGGAAGAGAGAACAGAGGAATCTGTAAACTATGAAGATGGGTAACGCCAACAAAGCAGATGCCTACAGTGAAAAGTTTTTCAATTTGTAAGTTAAGTGAGGAAACAAATCAAGAATCATGTTTGTATCTTAAGATTACAAGACCAGAAAACATACTGCAAACCAAATGAACTCTTTGGTGGCAAAAGGTGCCGTCAACTCATGGCTCTTCAGTTTACTTTCGACATTGGCTTGAACCTTTTAAGATATATAAAGTTATTATAAACTTAGAAAAGCGAACATAATTTGGCACTGTTCATATCTGGAATGTCTATATATATCATTAATACAGTGCCATTGATTCTGACCTGATTGTGATATGTTGTAGCAGATTTAAGAAACTCTTTGTAGTAGTGAATAGCCTTCTTTGTGTAAGGCTTCATGGTAGCTCTAGCCTTATCAACATGTGGCTTTGTGGCCGAGGCCACTTGATCAACATATGGCTTGCTAAACTTTTTAGCCTCCTGGAGATTACCATAAACCAATAAAACAGATAATTTCATCAATCAATAAAGCTGAAAGATTAGTAACCCATGTAAAATATATAAAAGTAAATACTTCACCTGGTAATAGGGATCTACATGTGCTTGAAACTTGACAATATGTGGAGTAACTGCATTCTTGGAAGCATGGTAAGCCTCTTTCGCTTTAGTAGATAGTGTCTGCACGTGTGGCTCGACATGCGTCTTGACAGTATCTTTTATGGCTGGAATATATTTCTGCAAAAAAGTAGAATTTCATAAGAGCCTCACTCATCTGAGTAATAAAGTACATCCGCCTGCTAAGTTTTTCTTACAGTTTTAACATTAACCATGTGTGGTTCAGCCCACTTTACAGCTTGACTCTTCGCTTGCGTCACCTGTTATACAATCAAAACTTAGTTAGGCATATAAGTTTGCTGACGGATAATAGAAACAGTACCTTTTGTGTTACTGTATCCAGAACCGGCTTCCCGTGGGCATCCCAATGTGGCCTAGCAACAGTATGGAAATGAACCCAGTGTACAGCAAGCCAATGGGGAAGCCACGAGGCATGAACCTGGTCAAATAAAACAATCCAAGTTCTCAACCTTCCTTCTCAAAAATTTAACGAACAAGGAAACATCCTCATCCTTTTATTATTATTATTATTTACCTCCTGGAGTTCCCTAGCCTTTGTGGCTGCTTCATGCCTCATCCGTAACATTTCTTCCTATTTATTTTTTTTATTTTCATAAATAGTCAAAAGTCAGAAACAGAGGAAGATAAACTTCGATCCAAGAGCATCTATCATACCTCGGAGATTTTAAGAGCACGCTCAAGTTTTCGTATTTTGTTCTTCTGCTCTTCCTTTGTCTTGTGAAGCTGCACAACTCTCTTGTTAATAATGTGACTCGCAATCAAAACGCATATACCATCTATCTATCTATCTATCAAGAAACTGGGATAATGATAATAGCGTGCGTCAAGAGAAAGTAAAGAAGATACTTTATCCAGTCTGGAGTTCAATTCGGTTAGCTTTTTCTCGGCTTCACTAGTCCGAGCTTCAGTAGAAGCTTTCTCCTTGTTCTTTTGCTCCAGAAAGTTCTTAAGTACCTCTACCTGAATGCAAGCAGGTACAGTACCACCAGTGAGTTTACAGGGAAACAAAGAGGATGAGTCCTGAAACAGAGATCTCTCACCTGTTTCTCTAATTCAGTAGCTCGTGCTTGAGCTTTTTCCAACAGTTGCACAGAATCTTCTGATGAACCCTTTTCCTGTAGAGTAGACAAAATAGAACTCCAAAATTTTGATCTAAAGATAGCTCTATATAAAAATTATGGAAGCAAATTAAAAGTGAGAGAGTATGAGAAGCAGAGACCCTAAGTGAGGAAAGCTCAGTCTCCAAGGAAGAAAGCTTGTCTTGTCTCTCTTTGAGAAGTTTCTCCTTTTCAGTTACTGACTCCTCTCTCTCTTTAAGTTGTCTGCTTTTCTCATCAACTTGGGATTCTTCAGGAAACCAAACACAAACACAAATCAAACTGACCATGAGAATCTTGTTAATTAAAATAGAAATTAAGATTCTGAGAGAAAGAATGGAAACCCTAACCAAGGGCATGGATTTTAGCATGAAGCTGTTCCAACTCAATCTCAGAAGCGGATCCAGGGGTTGTCGGTTCTTCCTCGGAAAAGACACCGGTCGTGAGGAGAACCAAGGCCAATAGTAGTGACAGAGCCACCACCTTCCCGACCGCCATGTCTGAAACTCTTTTGAGTGAGTAAACGAAAACAGAGAGAGAGAGAGAGATAGTATGATGATCGTAGCCCGGAGAAGAGATTTCCCCGACAATATATTGTCGATTGATTAGAGAATGAGGAAAAGAGGACAAAAGACGCGAATGTGAAATGTGGTTTCGTGGCTAACACGTGGCAGCTTTTTATGATTTTGTTTATTTACTATCATCATCAAACTGAAATTACTAATTAAGACATTGCTTTTTCTTTTTTATTTGGTCAACTAATTAAGACATTGTTAAGTTCCACACGGCTCAAGAGTTTAGGGTAGGTGGTACAGACCGTACATGGGAAACCCAAATACTGTTGGGAGATGATTATTCATGATTATTTATTGAATTATTTACACCACAATACAGTTCTTAGTTTTTAATTACAAAATAGAGCACTTGTTGCTACCAAGGTAGTTTATTGTAACAGCTTCCACTTTTTTTTAACGAGCTGGTCACACTATAACATAATAACATAAAGCGCTAACTTATTTGACTAACTAAATATATTGTATTAGCGGGAACTTCTCTCAACCACTCATCTTTATTTAGATGGACGGTCTAGATTCTTTCTCCATTTGTTGACAAGACTGATATCTACTAATTCCCAACCATCAGATTATTTTATCTACACCACTCACTGACGGCCCAGATTTTCTGGGTTTTATTATCTCACTGCTACTTTTCAACTTTTGTTATTTTCCTCATTCTTTCAAAAAACAAAAGAACCGAAATACATCAAATTCACTCGGACGCTCTGCTGCTACAATACCATATATCTCTGTGTACTACAGACGGACGCACATGTGGACATTAAGGCGGAGTACATGTGTACAATAACTGTGTCCATATGTATATTTAGTTCACATGGACACCGTTAGTGTACACTGTTGTGGTCTAGACTAAAGTACACACGTACACCGGACTATTGTCCACATAAGCACATTGCACTTTTCGTGCCGCACATCTGTACACTGGTTTATTGTCCACAAACACAAAAAAAAAAAAAAAAATAATGGATATAAGTTTACGTTTACGTTTTCAAAAGTTCCAAGTTCCTATGCTTAGTGTACACATGTAGAAGATCATATAGGTGTGCAGATGAACATGTACACTGATTTATTGTCCATGTGGAAGATCATATTACACATGTACACTGGTTTATTGTCCACAAGTGCACATGTAACTTTAAAAAAAAAAGGTACAAGTAAACATGTGTGCACATGTGCGTACTGTTGTCACATATCCTGTGCATTTGTGCACAATCTGTATACACTGAGTATAGGCCCACCGAACTTTTTAGATAGAATGCTCCATGTGTAAGCTCAACGAACTTTTTAATGGTTGTGTAGCATATACCAGTGTACAATAGTATTTTTTCATATGTCAACAGTTATTATACATTTTTTTCAAATGTACACTTGTTTATTGTCCACATATACACATCGAGCTTTTGTTAAAAACAACAGTGTACACGTAAACGTGTACAACCTGTGCGTACTATTGTCAAATGTCGTGTGCATTTGTGCACAATCTTTATACACTGAGTATAGATCCATCGAACTTTTTAATGGTTGGGTAGTATATGCCAGTGTACACTTGTATATCTTGTACTAATATACACATTTATTGTACACAAGTACTCTAGTATGTGCTAAGCATGTACACTGGTTTATTGTCTACATATGCACATGAATCTTTTTCGTTGTAGTGGTTACATGAACACTCATATGCACATGTACACTGGTTTATTGTCCACATGTACTTTAGTATATGTTGCACATGTACAAAACACGACGACAACAGCACCAACATCTCCGGAGTCCTTTTAAGCGCGTCCCTAATCCTCAGAAGGAAATCCGCCGTAGAGTATATGTTTGTCCTCTCGCTGGAAAAACGATCAGTTGCAAAGAGACGTTGAGGCAACAAAGCCTTCACATCCTCGACACCGGAATCCGTCGCATCAACCACCAAAAAAACCCTAAATTAAACAAAGCTCCGACGCGTTTCCTAATTTAGAATCACAAACGCAAAAACTAACCTTGTTGTCTCCCCTTCTCACGACTGCTACGAGTTCTCGCCATCGTGAAACGCACACGTCGGCCGCCGTCTGTTTTTGACACCGGAACAAACAACGATTTGGTCAACAAAAATCTCTCTCTCAAGTTTTCCCCTAAAAGCCTCGGTTTCGCCAACTGAAAATAATGGTAAAAATGAACAATAAAGAAAATAAAAGGTCTAACAAAACCGTTCATTAATTAAAACGAGTTAATAGTGTCATCGGCTCGACCAACTTTTCGAAATTTAAAAATCAAATATTCAGTTATGAAACTCAACCAGAAAAAATAAGAAGTCGCGCTGGTTAGAAATTAGTTAAGGGTATATTGAGTCTTTTCACACCTAAACTATCCCACCCGGTTAAACTGTCTTCTCCTGTAATAAAAAGACAGAAACTGTCTTAGGATGAAAATAACTCTTATTTATTTATGGGATATAATTTTGTTTTGGTTGTCAACCTTGTGTTTAAACAGTGTCACGACGACTCCTTTCAGCGCCTCTTTTAACATCCAAATCAAATTAGACCTACACAACCAGTCCATTGTATGCGCTAAGTATATTAAAATTCATTCAAAGGCTTGGTTTAGTTATTATCGAAGTTCTTCACATTTCTAAAATTTAGTAGGACTTGTATAAAACTATTATATTATATTATATATATATATATATATAGTTAATTCAATAATTGACGATAGCCAGTTTTAAATTGTAATTAAGTTCATAAAGCTTTTCAAACCTCGATTACAAATTCGTTTTGATTTAAATTTGTTTGATCGTAATTGATTTGATCTGTAAAGTATATAAAAGAATTCAAGATAAAGTGTTGAAGTTATGGAAGACTAAATATAAGTAATATAGTCAGAGTAGATTAACTTAGTCATTTCAATTATTTTTGAATTAAGTTTATGGAGTTTAGCATATTATTTTGAGCAAAATGAGAAAATTACATATCAGCAAATCCAATATAATATTTTTCACATCGTTGGCAATCAGACAGAGATACATTGTTAGGATATAAATCTGAAAGATGTAATAGTGTTTCCAAAGACAAAGCTCCAATGAAAAAAAAGGTTTACTATGAAGTGAAAGATTTTTTTTTTCTCAGACCAAGGGTTTAACCATTTGAATTAGCTGCTCTGTTTAAAAGAGTTGATAACTATGGTAAACGATGATAAACCACATCAGCTTCAAAAAGCTTGTAATAAACAAACACACACATGAATTCTAATAAGATTTGGGATCAAGTTTTTGGTTTATTTTGGTTGTGTTTGCTTACCACCGTGAGACTTATGTGTTATCCTCAGTTCGTACTCTGTGGTTAGATTACAAATTGGTCTGTGTTTGAATTGATAATTGAACAATTAAGTTTATCAATCAGAAATTTTTTAGTTTAGATCTTTAACAAAAAAAAACATGCATTTAGATATGAAATCAAAAGAGGAATGTTGCAGAGCAGATGAATTGAACCAGATCATTATGTTAAACTTAAGAATAAAAAAATGAAGTGATAACATTATGTTAAGCTTAAGAATGAAAAACTTTAATCGACTCTGCTGGGGATCGAACCCAGAATCTCTGGTTTCGTAGACCAGCGCCTTATCCATTGGGCCACAGAGTCGTTGTTGTTCATTGGGTACGTAAAATAAATTTAATTAATTAGATATTCAAATACATTAAAATGAAGGAAAACTAATTTTTTTTTTTTTTTTGAATTGAATGTTAAATTTAATTCAAAAGAAAAATACCTTGTTACAACTATGTGTGTACTTTTATAAACTTGCTGTAAAAGAAAACAAAAGCAGTAAAAGAAATCAAGAAAAAGACTCTGTTTTTCCATCTATTTGCTTCAAAACTGCTTCTATCTCATGCTAAACCACAACTGCATTCCTCCTTCATAATCTGTTTCACCCCTCCTTCGCAAAATAGTAAACTTGTTCCTCATCTCTTTATCTATCCTTCTACTCAGAACCAAGGAAGTAACCGGCTCTTCACCATGTTTTCTCATGTTTCTCTCTCACCAGATCGCATGAACTGCTGATTGAAAAACATGCCTTATTGAGAATAGACATGTTTTACTCCAGCTAGTATCACAAGACAGAAGTTTAATGATTTCATCCCATTCCCTTGTGTAGCTATCACCCATCATCTTCCTCATTAAATCATCCCATACTTCCGTTGAATAAATGCACTCAAAGAATAGATGCCTTGTGGTCTCTAGAGGATTTTTACAAAGAATACATGAAGTGTCGACATTGATGTTCCAGTATCGCATCCTTTCACCTGTTGAGAGCTTCTCATGTATGGCAGTCCATAGAATAAAAGCATATCGAGGAGTTGCATGCTTAAACCATATAGCCCGATACCAATCACAAGATGGATGCTGTTCGCGAATAGAGAGCCAAGTATCTTTTGTGGAGAATACCTTCTTGTAACGCCCCTTAGCATTTCTCCATAAAGGGATATCATCTTCTCGCCTCCAATTTTCTTTAAAATTCTCAATCTCCATCTCAATTCTGTTAAGAATCTGTACTCTGTGCTGCCTCCTTCTATGACTTCTGCAATCTTCAACTTTTGCATTCTCAGGAATCCCCATAATTATGTGACCTCTTCCCTCAAGAATGTCGTGTAAACAACCTAAAGGAGACCACATTTCAAACCAGAAAGAAGTCGCACTCCCATCTTTGACATCCACTCTATAAAATGTCTTAGCCACATCTCGACATTTTAAGATCTTTCGCCAAATCCACGAACCAGCTTGCGTATTATCCTTTATCATCCAAATAGAGCTTTTCCGTATTAGATAACTCTGAATCCAGTTGACCCATAGAGATTTGGAGGAAAGAATTCTCCATATCAGCTTAATACAGCAGACGAAGTTAACCTCTTTTAGTGGTCTTATCCCCAATCCCCCTTCTTGTTTCGGTCTGCATATATCCTTCGAAGCGATCTTGTTCTTCCTCCCATTTAAGTCTGGACCAGACCAGAGAAAGGCAACACAAATCCTTTCGATTTCTTTTACACAACCGCTTGGCAATCGAAAAGCTGCCATCCAAAAGTTGGTTAAGCTCAAGATTACAGACTTAATCAGCTGGAGTCTTCCTGCATAGGAGAGGAAGCGCCCAGTCCATGTAGAGATGCGTTCCCGAATTTTTTCTATAAGCGGAAGATAGTCATTGACCATCATACGTTTTGTCAACAATGGAAGGCCAAGATATCTAACAGGGAGAGTACCAGAAGCAAACTGAAATTGTCTCTGAACTTCTTCACTTCTCTGAGCTGAATTGCCTACCAAGAAAAGAATAGATTTCTCCATGCTAATCTTCAAACCACTCATTCTATCAAATTCACCAAAGACCTTCAGTATCCCTTCTATTGACTTTGTTGTTCCATCCGCAAACACCATCAAATCATCAGCAAAGCAAAGATGTGTTAAACCAATATTCTTACATTTCAGATGGAAACCAATATCACCTCTACCAGCAGCTTCATCAAGCATCTTTGAAAGAACAGTCATGCAGATAACAAACAAATATGGGGACAGAGAACAGCCTTGCCTCACTCCTCTATTGCTTTGAAAGTAGCCTGCCAATTCTCCATTTATTTGGACTGAGAAAGATGGAGAAGTGATGCACAATGAAATCCACTTGATGAATCTAGGAGGAAATCCCAGAGCTTCCAAAGTGTTCAACAGAAAAGACCATTGGACCGAATCAAACGCTTTGGAGATATCAATTTGTAGCGCACACCTAGGAGAGATGTCATCTCTGTGATAGTCTTTCACCAACTCCGAAGCTAACAAGACGTTCTCAATCAGCAATCTCTCCTTAACAAATGCAGTCTGATTCATCGTAATACATTTAGGCAGCACAGCTTTCAATCGATTAGCAATAAATTTGGAGGTTACCTTGTATAGTACATTGCAGAGGGATATCGGCCTATAATCTTTGATCATCTTAGCGTCTCCTTTTTTAGGAATGAGAGAGAGAATAGTAGAATTTAGACCCTTGGGGAGAAAACCTTGCACAAAGAAAGATTGAATGGCAATGGTTAGATCCTCTCCAATAACCGGCCAAGCTTCCTTGAAGAATTCTGTGGTATATCCATCAGGGCCTGGAGCTTTGTTTGTAGGCATCTTGAAAATAACTTCCTTTATTTCCTCCTTTGAAATCTCCTTCTCAAGTTTTGCGCAATCCATCTCACTGCACTGGAATCCCACGAGGTTCTTAAGTCTCTCAACTGAAGCTCCTTCAAATTCTGGTGGAGTACTCTGCATAAATGCTGAAAAGAAATCTACTGCTTCTTTCTTAATCTCTTCATCCGTCTTGGTTAGAGAACCATCAGCACGTTGTACTTCATGAATCGCATTCCTTACCTCTCTTATCTTTGCAGAATTGTAGAAGAATTTATTGTTTCCATCACCTACCTCCAACCAGTGAACTTTGGAAATCTGTTTTAGATATTCTTCTTCCAATTCTGCAAGTCGAAGCCAAGTAGTATAAGCTCTTGCCTCCACCCTTATTGCTTCTCTTGTCGGATTATCCAGTGTCTCTTTCTGCTTCAAACAAAGAACTTGATAAGCTTCACGAGTCCTTTTTGGAAGATCCCCCAACTTTTCTTTACTCAAACTTCGCAAAGGTTGCTTCAAAGCTTTAAGCCTCTTAGTGAAAAGAAACAGAGCAGAAGTAGAGTTGAAAAGAGCATCATAATCCCCCCATTGATCTTCCATTAAAGACTTGAATTCTGGCATTTTCCAATTGCATTAGTAAATTTGAAAGGTCTCCTCTTCTTAGTCTCTACCAACTCCAACTGTATCCTGCAACGAACATGATCAGAGCATCCTCCAGGCTCAAATACGCAATAAGCTGAATCTTCATGCAGCCACTTCTCATTTATTAATACTCGATCCAATTTTTTACAAATCAATCCTTCTTCTCTCTTATTACACCATGTAAAAAGCGAACCCTGATATCCCATATCAGTAAGTTTACAATGCTGCGTTACATCCTGAAAATCCCTCATCCCCGGTGGTAATCTTGGAGACCTATCATAACCAGAATGTTCCTCAGCATCCAAAATCTCATTATAATCACCCATGAGAACCCACTTCTTATCTCTGAATAAAGGCGAATTATGATGATTTCGAATATCTTCCCACAACTCTTTCCTCTCTTCCGTCGTGTTAAAAGCATATATGAACGAACAAAAGAACTCCTCCTCTCTTCCTGGTAATAGCACCGAACAAGTAATAATTTGAGCACTCTTGTAAACTGGTGTTAGCCTCACTGTTGGCCTCCATACAACCCACAAACGTCCCAATCTATGATGTTCATAATTCCCCATAAAATTCCATCCTTCAAAAACTTCACCCACAATTCTCCCTGCTTTCTTTTCCTTCACCCTTGTTTCTATTAAACAACCAAACTGACTGTTTTGATCCCAAACCCATTTCTTGACAACTGCTTGCTTAGTTACTTTGTTGAAACCTCTCACATTCCAAAAGAAACTAGCCATATTAATGATTTTTTCGAGAACCCTTTTTCGAAGCTCCCGGATTAATATCCTTGGCTTGAAGTGAGCTCTCTGAAGTAACCACTCGATGGTTCGTTTTTGACTTTCTAGGAAGAGTCAGTCTAGTGTTCCCTCCCTTACTTTCTGCAGATTTCTTAAATGCTTCTTCAATAACCATATTTAGAGATACTTCCTTTTCTATCTCTGTATCTTTATCCTCCAACACTTCTATTTCTTCCTGTTCTGAAACCTCATCATCACCATCCAATACACTTAAGGCAGCGTACCTTGAGGGAGTGATTATTTTAACTTGACCATATTTCAGACTCGGTGAAGAAGTCCTACTTGCTTTCTCCTGCGCTACCGTTTCCCAAGCATTAACCTCTCCTTCCTCACTGCCCTCTGCATCAGTTATCCCATGTTCTCCATTAACCACAGTTTCCTGTGATTTCCTCTTTTCTAACTCCTCATTTGAACCCTCTTTTTTCTCGTTCGGAACCTCCTCTTTATTTTCATTTCCAGCTTCCTCAGATTTCTTCACCTCCTCCTTCTGCTCTACCTTGCAAAACGTAGCATAATGACCCCATTTCCCACATGTCGTGCATTTGGGAGGAAGCCACGGATAGTTGAAGTATACTTCTACCTCTTTGCCTTGGATTGTGTAGTTGATCTTCTTTGGTAACTCCTTAGTAAGATCAACTTTCACAAATACTTTAGCTATATCAAAATTTGTACACGCAACTGTCTCCGGATGAAGATGATCAGGGATGCCTGCAGCACTCGTAATGAAGCTTAGGCCCTCCCAGGAATACATGTTCATTGGAACATTCGTAAGATGAACCCATAGAGGAACCAGCCCGCCTTCGATGGATCTTCGTCCGTTGACCATTTGGAAACCACCATAGGGACTCCGGCGATGTTCCACATACCTCGTCGAACTATCTTTTCTCTCACCTTCAGGTTAACGATTCGAACTCGCATCGTAGTTGAATCCATCTCGTATACATCCAGTTTCTGATCTTTATCACCAAACGCCCAAATTTTATTAAGAATCACATGAACTTTAGCGATGTGCGGAGCCGTCTCGAGAAACCTCAGAATAACGAAATCTTCCCATAGCAGGTTTGCTTTCTCCACGATAATCGATGGAACCTCGATCGATTGTTTACCCTCAGAGTTCAACATCTCGTAATCGTACTTCGTCAGAACTTGTTTTTTCTGTGCTACCGCTACCCAGGATCGCTTCGGAGTAGCCAGGTGTGGAGGATCATCTTGCGCCTCCGTGTAAGACATCACGGCTGCCAGAGGCGGCAGCAGTGAATGGGAAAACTAATTTTCACAGTTATTATATTTCTTTTTATAATTTCTTAGATGTGGATGGTTCATAAGCCTAGCTAAATTGGGCTGTTATTAACGAACATATATTTTATAGTTTAATATAGAATTAAATTTTTTTAAAAATGGAGCTTTTGTATAAAGTGAAAACCTACTAAAATGGTCAACAAAAATGGTTCACCCAAGACTCTGGTGAAGAGGCGGAGAAGAAGGAGAAGCGTTCGTAGAGAGACAAACAAAAGACGTACAAATTTTATAGAGATTATCTCTCTCTTAATTCATCCTCTTATTTCGCTTTCCTAAAAAAATTAAACAAAGTGAGAAATTTAAGAGGCAAACGACCCCAAAAAACAAAAAAGAAAATCTATCTACAGATCACACGAACGTCTCTCTCTCTTTCTTTCGATTTGTTCCTTGATAAATCTTGAAGGTGAGAAAGAGAGAAGGAGAGACACAACAAGATGTGGATGGCAAAGAGCAATAGCGTGGGAATCAAGGAAGGTGGAGGAGGAGCTGGTGTTGTGGCTGTTGCTATAGACAAAGACAAAAGCAGCCAACACGCTCTTAAATGGACCGTTGATCATTTATTGCAGCGAGGCCAATCTGTTATTCTTGTCCATGTCAAGCTTCGTCCTTCTCCTTTAAACAATGGCTCTTCTCTTCATGCTTCCTCCGCAAGTAAACAAAAATAAACCCCTTTTCTCTTCTTTTTCCTCTGTTTCTCATGGTTTGTGTGTTTTTGTGTCAGAGATGAGCCAAGATTCTTCACTGGTATGCAGAGATCCCGAAGGCGCATCCAAGGAGATATTCCTTCCTTTCCGTTGCTTCTGCACCCGCAAAGATGTGAGTTTCTTAGTTTAGTTAGATTCTTCTTTGTGTTTCCTTTTTGTTATTATGGTAAGCTAATGAGAATTGTCTTAGATACAATGCCAAGATGTGTTGCTTGAGGAATACGATGTGTCTAAAGCATTAGTAGAATATGCAAACCAAGCCGCCATTGAGGTTTTGGTGGTTGGTTCCTCCAACAAAGTTGGATTTCTCAGGTAGAAAAAAATATTCAATTTCTTCATCATTTCTCTTTTGAATCTTGAATCTCCATTTAGTGGGTGAGGTTACTTGATATGCAAGGTTCAACAAGCCTGCAGATGTTCCAAGTACCATAACGAAAACCGCGCCTGATTTCTGCACAGTTTATGTCATATCCAAAGGAAAGATTTCAACAATGAGATCAGCTTCTCGTTCTGCACCAAACACTGCTCCTCTCCGCACTCCCATTCAACCACCTAGCTTAAGACCACCTCAACCCGTGCCTTCTACTGCCACCAACATGCGAGGTTTGCAAGGATTCAAACTCAAAAGAAACTTTCACTTCTGTTCATTCACCTTTTAAAAGTTGTTGTTGTTTTCATCTTTCCCTTTCTGCAGCTGATAGAAGGTCTTTCGAGACTCAACAACGCAGGTCTACCGAAGATCGCAGGTCTATCGAAGATCAGCAGCGCAGGTCCATGGAGGAACAGCAACGCAGGTCTATGGAGGATCAGTCAGATTCCTTCAGGTACATTTCTCTTTTGTTTTTGGCCTTGAAAAACTCTTTTATCCTTTTAAACTAAAAACTTCAAAAAAAAAAAAACAGATCTCCTTTCACTAGAAGAGGCAATGGGAGGTCATACGGTGAACTATCAGTTCCGGAATCAGACATATCATTTGTCAGTTCCGGTAGAGCCAGCATTGACCGTATCTTCCCTAATCTTTACGACAATAATGATCCAAACCGAACTCCTCCAAGGCTGTCTAATTACTCTGACATGGACTATGGTCCTCCTAGCTTAGAGTCCTCCAACTATGGAAGGAGATCACTTGATGTAAGCTCCCCTACTGATCTTTCAACTGGCTCCTTTGAGCTTGAGAGTGAAAGATTCTCATCCGCTTCTGCAATGGTAAAAAAAGACCTTACAAATCCTTTTGTTTTTGATTATTTATACATCATATAGCCAGAGTTAATTGAAGTATTGAAACAATCACCCAAAAAAAAGCAGGATGATGTAGAGTCAGAGATGAGGAGGCTGAAACTTGAACTGAAGCAGACAATGGAAATGTACAGTACAGCTTGCAAAGAAGCTCTCACAGCAAAACAGAAGGTACTGTTTCTTACTCCATCTGTTTCTGATTCATATTACACAGATGGTTTTGACTAAAAGCATTAATATTAAAAAAGTGATTATTTATTTAAAAAATATCATTTAATATATAACTTCAACCAATTATAAAATGTTTAACATAATCTAATTAATCACACACTATTCAATAAATATAAAATTTGTATTGAAATGTTAAAACTATTATTGTGAAACATAAAACTAGTTACAATATGAAAAGGAGGGAGTATATAAAAACAAGTGTTTTAATAGCTTTCGGATTAGTTTGAGTTGTTTTGTCTTTACTTGTTGCACAAGTAAACAGTAAACACTAGTTTGTAAAAAGTTTTTTTGATGAATAAAATTTAACACATTAAAAAAAAAATAGCTTTCGGATTTAACGTTCTTGGAAATTTCAGGCGACGGAGCTTCAGCGTTGGAAGCTAGAAGAAGAGAGGAAGCTAGAAGAGGCAAGACTTGCGGAGGAAGCAGCACTGGCCATCGCGGAGAAAGAGAAAGCCAAATCAAAAGCAGCAATGGAGGCAGCCGAAGCAGCTCAGAGGATAGCCGAGTTAGAATCAAAGAAGAGAGTCAACGCGGAGATGAAAGCTCTCAAGGAGTCAGACGAGAAAACAAAGGCCCTCAACGCCTTAGCTAACTCAGACGTAAGGTACAGGAAGTACTCCATCGAAGAGATAGAGCACGCCACAGAGTTCTTCGCCGAGAAATACAAGATCGGAGAAGGTGGTTACGGTCCTGTGTACAAATGCTACCTCGACCACACTCCCGTGGCTGTTAAGATCCTCCGTTCCGATGCAGCTCAGGGGATGTCTCAGTTCCAACAAGAGGTGGAGGTGTTGAGCTGCATCAGGCACCCGAACATGGTTCTGCTTCTCGGAGCTTGCCCTGAGGGTGGATGTTTAGTCTACGAGTTCATGGCCAACGGGAGCTTGGAGGACCGTCTCTTCAGACTAGGCAACAGCCCGCCTCTCTCCTGGCAGATGAGGTTCAGGATCGCTGCGGAGATAGGCACCGGACTCCTCTTCTTGCACCAGGCTAAGCCTGAGCCTCTTGTTCACCGCGATCTCAAACCGGGGAACATCTTGCTAGACCGTAACTTCGTCAGCAAGATATCTGACGTCGGTCTAGCGAGGTTGGTCCCGCCATCGGTTGCTGACACGGTGACGCAGTACCGGATGACTTCGACAGCTGGCACGTTCTGTTACATCGACCCTGAGTATCAGCAGACGGGGATGCTGGGTGTGAAGTCTGACATCTACTCGCTCGGCATTATCTTCTTGCAGTTGATCACCGCGAAACCACCGATGGGTTTGACTCATTACGTGGAGAGAGCACTCGAGAAAGAGACTTTGTCGGATTTACTCGACCCGGCGGTTCCGGATTGGCCGCTTGAAGACACTGCAGAGTTTGCTAAGCTGGCGCTGCAGTGCGCGGAGCTAAGGAGAAAGGACAGACCTGATCTTGGTAAAGTTATATTGCCGTTGCTGAACAGATTAAGAACACTTGCTGATGAATCAACACAATCTCTAGTTTTCATCAACAGCCCCGGACCATCTCCCAACAGTAGCCAGACTTCCGTGAAACTGGTGAGAACTCTTCCCCCGGGACCATCTGAAATTCATTTAGTATATATTATTACTCTTTGCTTATGTCTTGTCTTTCACAACATGTTTTCAGGAACAAATGAGTGGTGCTTCCATCTCTGTGCCTCAATAATGTTGATCTACACACAGGAAGAGGCGACTTTACAGGATTCAGAATACAACTTGGAGTGTCACATACAGTTTTAAACTTTAAGTAGACAAGAAAACTCAAATAAAGAACTTGCATGCTCCTAGTATAAGGAGATGCAGTAGAGTTCTGTCTTTCCCTTGTAGAGAAAGTGTTTTGAAATGTACAGATAAATCCTTATAATCTAACTATGCATATATCAAAGATAATACATTAATTAACAAAAATTTCAATGATCTTTAACTGCTTTTCATAAAATTAAGTTTGTATAGGATCAGAAGCTCTAAAAGATGATGATTTAGTAGATATTCAATTAAAAACAACAAGAATCTAAAGGGTCTTAAAAGAGAAACTATTGGGAAGAAAACAATAAGCTACAACTCTTGAATCTCAAAGAGGACCAAAAAAGTTAATCCCAACCAGCGGCTGGAACCGCTGCTGGAGGTGGGACAGCTGTGTCCCATGCATCTGCAGCTGAGAAAACAAAACATTTGACACTGACATCAGATTCAGATTAAGCAGTACAAAATCCAAATCTTAGATCTTTGTTAGTAAACTTACCACTCTGCATCATTCCACGAACCAGCTGCAGGAGCCGCACTGATTGGCTGCTGAGCTTCTCCCGTCCACGAAGCATCAGGAATCGCAGCAGTGAAGAAAGAATGAGCAACCTAGGCTCACTGAAGGAAGTCTGCATCTGATTGGTGAAAGTACCAGGAGTGTGTCTTCCAGCAATAGCATTAGCACCAGTGTACTGAGCAAACTTGAGAACAGCTCTCTGACCATAATGTCTAGCAGATTGAACAATAATGTCTTGTGGGTTCTCAATAGCAACGATCACTCGAGCAGACGTGTACAACGTCTCCAATGTTTTTTAACTAGGTCGAAGATATATATACCTGACAACGAAACCGAGAAAATTCAGACAGTAACGTGACCACCACGAAATGCACAGTAACTATGAAGTCTCTCAAACCCCTAACACACTCATCAATGAGCAAAGATGATGAGAGGATTACCATCGTTGCGTCTCTTGTAGACGTAACGCTCCATCTGGTAATTGCATTTTTTGGTTCCGAGGTGAACCTCAGAGGCAATCATCATCATTTGGATGTCAGATTTCTTCTGGGAGAGCTGTGCGTTTGTCGCCATGTTGTTACTCTCTTCCCCTCCGGGAAGAAGGACTTATCGCCGAGAGTAATGCGCTGAGTCGATTAGGAGTGTGAAAGAGAGTTAACATGTACGTGATGTTATCTTGGGCAGGAGGAGTAGAAAATATTTTCAGAACATCATGCTCCTTTGGAACATTTATCAGAAAAAAAAAACATCATGCTCCTTTGGTTAAGGCACGACGAATGACTCTTCTTTTAACAAATCCTTGTTTTTATATTTTTTTTGGTAGAATTAGAAAAATGGGACATTTTGAACTTTTGTTTGTCACAATAAGACTTTTCATATTTTTGGCAATTTTGGACATATTTTACCCTTGTTTTATGAGAAAAATAGTAAATAGAGTTTTAAAAATATAAAAAATATGAAAACTATAGAAAACATAAGTATGACAATATATAAGTTTAAATTTTTTTTTAAAAAAATTCGAATCATATTTTATTTTATCTTCTGGCTACAGTTAGAATACTCATTCTGGCAGTCTACTTAGTTTATAGTTCGGATTCTAAATTTAAAACACTGATATATCCAGGCTATATATCGTAGTATAACATTTCTTCTATACCGTGGCAAAGATAGAATCAGCTACGCTATAATCAAGAAAGATGGCTTTGGTGTACCTTCAGCTAGAAAACAAGATATAACCACAACTCAATCACAGAGCTCGGTTACATTACGTGTAATAATCTGTTATACTTTTTACCTTATATGACGTCTGGAGGTAGAATACAGTTCTCACCTATTATACGGTGTTCTGGATAGGTAGTATACGTATTCTAGGCAAATCGTGAAAATATGGAAACTTGTGTGAAGAAGACGTGAGATTTAGATGAATTTGAGGGAAGAACACTTCGATTTGAAGTTGACCCGCTCCGACGAACCTAGATGACGAAGAAAACGTCGATTAAGGTTTTTTGGGAGTCGGATGGAAGAGGAAGACGAGGAGGGAGAAGAGATTTCTTGTCACACTAGGATTTCAGATGAAGAGAATGGCGGAGACGACAAGGGTGGTGAAGAACCCTAAATCGCCATGAGAGGAAGTTCGGCGGAGAAGAAGAAGTAAAAAAAAAAATTGGGTCGCGATCCCTCTTTTGTTACCCGATCCCCTCTTTTGTTTAATCCTTTTTATTCATTTTTTTACTTTTTAAATGTTTTAAATAATAAATCTATTACGAAAATAATTATTTATAATTATAATTCAATTACTAAAATGAGATTTTAAGGGTATTATAGTATTTACAAGAATTAAAATCCTAATTTGACAAAACATCTTACAAAAATCCTAGTGTGACAAATCCTATTAGTTCAAAGTGTCTTAAAAATCTAATTTTCCTTATTTTTTTTGTCCAAGGCACATCCTAGCCGATTAAACTCTTTTGTAAATAGTTAAAGACCTTTCTCATATTCTATGAAAATTCACAATTTGACAAAAAAAAAAACTTTAAGCCCTAATACGCGCAAGCCCTAGTTACTACATATTATCATTTTTAAGGTAAGTTTTGTTTTCAAAGTTATCGATCTTAATGAGGGTATTATAAGCGATGGCAACAAATAAGACCTATCTTTTTATCTCCAGATCGATATCACAGTAATTAGATCTTCTGCTTCTACTTGTTTAAAACATATACACTAAATGCTATGTTGGACATGCTTTGAAACACATGTTACACATTAGAAGAAGCAGTAATTTGTTTTCTACTATATATGAGATATCTAGCTTTTAAAATAACGAACAAGGAAGTTTGTTTACAACATAGGTTATGATTTTGGGGAATGGATATATAAAAGATTGAGAATCCTCATCCGTTTTAAACCTATTTCATCCATGTATACTGCTTCCTAAACTCAAAATCAAAGAACATGCTAGGGTTTCTGAGTCTTAAGGTAGACCAAAGAAACAAGATGGAGATCACCTGAATAAAATATACCGCGGCTAGTGGTCGATGAATGAGTACTATAAAAAAGTCTTTAACTCCATATGTAATGTCCGAGTTTCAATATTGTTTTTTTCATAAACACAAAGGTATGTTACTTAAACCATGTCCAGATTAAAATAAAAGCCTATATATTTGAAAGAGCCACAGTTTGAAACTGGGGCGACAGTTTCGGAATCCCTCTAATTTTGTTGATGACGTTTTTGAAACTCTCATTAAGCATCAGTTTCTTCATGACTTTGCAATTCCTTAAAAACAGTATTGGTAATTTCATCTCACTTAATGTTCCTTCGACTCTGATTGGTGTCTTCAGTCCAACAAACTGGAGAGATGATTGGAAACATTGCAGCACAAATGAGAGTGTAATCTCTTCTGGCTCTGGAAAAGAGTCAAATTCCTGATAATATAACCAAATAAATTTAACATTTAATGCATATATGTATATATCTCATGAGTGTGAGAACAAGGGCATATACAATGACACTTACCAAGTCAAGTGACTGTAGATTTGGACAACAGCCAAGAAAAGGTAGCAACACTTTCCACGATGTTTCAAGGAACGAAGCATGCAAGTGAGACATATTAGCAAATTGAGGTAGCAGTTCCCATTCGCAGTAATCATGGATCATCTTATATAGCGAGAAAGAAAAAAGAATGTAATAAGAAGATAATAAAAGCTTAAAGTTATTTAATCAACCAATCTTTAATTAACGTTTAATCATGTGTGTACCTCTAGCGTTCTGGCAGATATGATCATTTCACGGACTGTGGATAACTTGGTGAGAAAATCAATGATCATAGCTCCATATGAATCAACATCCTCCACTTTAAAGATTAAATCAATGTCCAACTTTGCAAAAGGACCAATATTGTCAATTATGAACTTTTTAGATTGGTAATCAATGATACTCATAAACTCAAGTTTTGGAGCATTAATCAGAATAGTAGGATCACATTCGTCTTCAGTTTCCTCATTACGCGTAGATTTTATTTTGAAGCTTTTTAGCGATTTCGAGACCACAGGTACAATTTCGAGATCATCACCATGAACCGTGACTATGGTTAACTCTTCAAGAACCGAACATCTTGAAATGAAACCACCAAGAAGCCACATTCCGTCAAATTTAACTGCCTCTAAATGCATGGTCTTGAGACGAGGTAAAGAAACCACCGCTAGCCCGGGAGCATCGAAAACTACACAATATAGATTTAAACTCACCAATGTCCTGCATGAATAGAGCGAGAGAGGCATCCTAACTAACTCTTCTTCAACATCCATCTCGTTGAGAATAGTTAGATGACAAACTCCACGCTTAACCACATCATCAATCCTCTCCACAAAATCTTCATGGATGTGCTCATCAACGTTGTAGACCAAATCAAATCTCTTTATGTCTAGATCTTCGCTTAACTCCAGAAAGTTATCAAAAAAGTCCCAAAATTCTATATCATCAGGAAACTTACTAGAGTCCAACTCCAAAGCAGGAACATCAAACCAGAGATGGGTCCACCGTTTTGACAAAGCGCTGGTCCGAACCGAATCTTTCGTAGAGAGGTTCGAGAGAATCTGACATAACAAATTATTGGGTAAACTGCTTATCCAATCTTTGGATTCCATTGACAACTTCCTCCTTCTCGCGTCAACCTAAACCCTAGATTTCACATAAAATATTTTTGAGTCAACATAGTACATATATACACCATAGAGATCATCTATTGCCCAAATCATCCATTGATCAACTTAAAACCTAGAGAAAACAAGCACGAATTTTCTAAGCACAAATTTATTGAAATCACCTAGGTTTTCTTTGCGTGGGTAGTGTTGAATCTGAGTTTGGTAGATATTGAGCATACAAATTCGATGATGGGTTAATTTGAAAGACTGTTCTATTGATCAATTAGGTGGCGAATTACAAGAAAGTAATTAAGGTTTCCGGCAAGAACAAAGTTTAAATTATAAACCCTAGTTCTAGCCGTCTTCAGTTTACCTATTGAGAATGATATTTGCTTGAAGGGTGTAATTCCTCTCTAAGAAATGAAGGCGATCTTAGAGAGAAGAAAGAGACGAAAGCACTGTCTCACGATTATCTTCTTATCCTTCTTCGCTTTAACAAGACCAACTTCAAAATGACAAGGGTCACGAAACGTCTCTTAAGAATCTCATTAACGGACCTATCCTGATCACGTTTCTCTTTTGTTATTTATGGTGATTTAATTATTGTTGGGCTTTTACAAAACCACATCAAGGTATTGTCCGATGAGTATGTTATTGTCCATTTTGGGTTTGAAGGCAAAACTTGAATGAATTTGGTTTTAGACTTTTTTTTTCAAAAGATTTCGTATTAATTATAGTTGCATATTTCTTTATTTGTCTAAATTTTCAATGTGGATTTTGTTTACATTCACAACAAATTTCTTCTTAAACTAAATACCACATAAATCTTTGGTTTCCAATCTCCAGCAAAACTTGGCACATATCTTATACCACCGTAATCACCAACGAGATTCTTCGTTTAACTCTTATTACACCATTAAAATTTATTCACCTAACCCTTACAGCACCATTAGAAAAATCTACCTAATCTTTGTATCGTCGTTAAGGAGATATTTTCGATACAAGTCTCCGGCACCACTTAATCGCGAAGTCACTCTGAAGATTCTCCTCTCGTAACCGAAGCTTCAAAGATCTTTGACTGTCCTCTGTTACATACCCTCCCGTCCTATATCAAATAAAGCACTACTTTGAACTTTAAATATATTTTGGTCTTTTTACCAATTTTTGTCAATGAAAATAAAATATCAACCAAATCTTTTGTAAAAATTTATATATATGGAGGAGACATCAAAATATCATCTTTATATTAAATTATGTACTTTGGGATAAAACACTTTAGTTTATTTTTTATTTCAATCTAAGCATAATATATTTTAAGATATACATAATATTCCTAAAATATATTTATATCTAAAACAACAACCAATCTAAATACAAATAAGAAATTAATCAAAAATTTAATGTATTTAAAAGAAAAATATTATACTTGGATTTAAAGAAATAGATAGAATTTAATATATCTAAATGATAACTAAATCAACTGTAAATTCAAAAAAATCTACTAGATTTAAAAATATATGTCTAACTAAATTAATATAATATTATTGAAATAAATTATGCATAAAATTATAAATTAATAAAATTAAAAATAAATAGAAATCAATTATTATAATATATTTAATTTATAAATATTTATATTCGAACACGGAAAAATCTCTTAGCATTTAATGAAATAACGACAAAAAGGTATAGAAACTGAAATGAATTTTATTTTTATAAAGAGGAGCGAGCGAAGACTGACACGACTCGTCTCTCATCGTCGTTCCTCGTGTTGGGTCCTCTCTTCTCTCTCTCTCGCTCTCTCAGGCTTGGAATCGTCCTCTGGTAATTACCTTTCAGATGTTATCTCTCTTACCATCTCTGCTTTCGATATTATCATTTAAGTTTTGCTTCTTTGCTTTCTCCGTACCTACTTGTAATCATCATCTTTGAATAGTCAAGCATTTATGAGATTTTGACCCAGAAAAATAATTCATCAAAAATCTAGTTTCTCTAATTTATTTTGCGTTTCCATGGTCGATTGTTGTTTGTTTCATCTGAATCAAAAGTGGTTTTTAACGATCTGACTTGTGTTTCTACTCTTTGCTTCAAGTTCTTGATGTTGAAGACCTTGTAGTCATCATGAGAGAGCTTGAGTCTTGAAAGTAAAAATCTTGTACTTTTGTTTGGACAAATGTAGAAAAGAATATCTTTTTAGGGTAATATCCTCATATATAAACCATAAACAGAAATTGCCTAGGACTTTTTGACATAAGTGATTCTGTCTAATAATGGTTTGTAATGATCTGGTAAACAGTGCTTTGTAATGATCTGATGACTTGTGTTTCTACTCTCTGCTACAAAGCTTCAAGTTCTTGAGAAAGTGAGACTAGTCATAAGAAAGCTTGAGAATTCAAAGTAATCTTTTTGTTTGGACAAATGTAGAAAAGAATGTCTTTTAGGGTAATATCCTCACATAACCATAAATAGAACTTGAGATATGTCTGAAAATCAATCTAATAAATCAGACATCTTCTAGCCTTTTTTTTTTATGTCTAATAAAGTTTTGTGATGCTTTCTCGTTGTTACAGAATATAAAAGATTCTTTGATCAGTGGCTACAAATTTGTTGAATAATTGGGGGGAAAAAAATGATCGATGCACCAAAGTTCATGGGAGGAAACAACAACAACAACCACAACAATAACAATTACTATGAAGACTACCATAAACTTGAAGGTTCCAACATGTCAATCGATAGCTTACAGACAACTGTTGTTGGTGTTTCTGTAGCAACCTCGATGGATAACAGCAGTGTTGGGTCCAACGATTCTAAAACGCACATTTTAGGCCACCCTGGTCTAAAACCAGTGCGCCAGCATTACACCGGTTCTACCGAGAACAGTGTTTACCGTCCAGGGAACCACCACGAGCTCAACGATGACGCTCTACAGCAAGCTCTGATGGACAGTAGACATCCTGTTGAAGGGCTGGCGGATTTCGAAGAGTGGACAATTGATCTAAGGAAGCTTCACATGGGCCCTGCTTTTGCACAAGGAGCCTTTGGTAAGCTGTACAGAGGAACGTACAATGGTGATGACGTGGCCATTAAGATACTCGAGAGGCCTGAGAATGATCCGGAGAAGGCGCAGCTGATGGGGCAACAGTTTCAGCAGGAAGTGATGATGCTTGCTACGCTGAAGCACGCCAACATCGTCAGGTTTATCGGTGCCTGTCGTAGATCAATGGTCTGGTGCATTGTTACAGAGTATGCAAAGGGAGGCTCCTTAAGACAGTTTTTGACTAAGAGACAGAACCGAGCAGTGCCTTTGAAGCTGGCGGTTAAGCAGGCGTTGGATGTGGCAACCGGAATGGCATATGTGCATGGACTTGGGTATATTCACAGAGATTTGAAATCAGATAATCTTCTAATCTCTGCGGATAGATCCATCAAAATTGCAGATTTTGGTGTTGCTAGGATCGAGGTCAAAACAGAAGGAATGACTCCTGAGACAGGAACTTACCGTTGGATGGCCCCGTAAGTCTTATACATTTCTCTCTCTCTCTATGCATTCTCCTTTGGCTATGAGTGATTTTCACAACATGTATGCATTTGAAGCATGTGAAGGAAAGCTAGTTTTCTAGTTGTTAAGCATGCATTTCCTTGAAGTCACCACTAATGTTATCGAAGCGGCTAATGAGACTATTAGTTTTATGCAAAACAAATCAGAAATTCTCTAAAAAGTATCATAGGACCATAAAGAAGATTCTGACCTCTTTTTATAAGAAGAAAGGCATTGATTGTGGAGAAGACTTTTGTTTCCCGATTTAGGTTCTACCCACTTATTATTATTTTATTTCATTTTGATTTGTACAATGTGTAATCCACTAGCTTCACAGCAGTGGTGATAGTCAACCTTGCTATGGTGATTCAGGGTTATGAATCTTATTTGATATATCCCCTAAGTAGAATCTTGAGCCAAGTTGAGAGAAGCATAATGAAATATGATATGGCATAAACTTTTGCGTTTTATTTTCCTTTTGTTTTCACCAAATGCTCTTAAGCCCCCACAATTTTTTTTTTTAGTATTTTACTGGTCCACCCTCTGGCTACTCAGTAACACTAAAGACTCTTAGCATCAGCTTGTAACTAGAGGCAAAGGACATACATTGATGAAATATCCTGGTATATGTGCCATTAGAAAGTTGGCAGTATTTCAACTTCTTAATATTTATTACTCAGTGCTAGTTTAAATTTGATTTCCAAGTTTTCGTGGTAATTTAGCATATCCTGGCCTTCAATCTGTATCTCCACAACCGTGTCTATCTTGCTTTGGTATCTAAGTTTTGTTAAAAGTAGTCCTCCTTTATGCTTTCTGAACCGTTTTGTGGATCATCTGGGTATATATCATTTTGCATCATTTGACATGTAGGTAAAACTATAATGGGAAGTGAATACTACTTGGTGTAGTTAAGTCAACCAGAAAGATTCTATATTCCAAGGATATGCTATTACATTATTGTTTTTGTCAAACCCTTATTAGAGTCAACCTCTGAGAATATAACCCAATTGTCTTCCAGCTTTACTTGGAATATATATTAACTCAATGCTTTTAACTGTCTACTGCACTAGTTGTTTTGGTTATGGGTGGCATATACTGAAGGATATAAAATGGTTTAACAAATATTTCATAAAAATCTTTCAATTAATTCTGAAATGCTTATAGTACAAGTGAATCTTGTGATGGTATTTTTGCAGGGAGATGATCCAGCACAGGCCTTACACGCAGAAGGTTGATGTGTACAGCTTTGGGATCGTGCTATGGGAGTTATTGACGGGCATGGTACCCTTTCAGAACATGACTGCTGTACAAGCAGCGTTTGCGGTTGTGAACAGAGGAGTGAGACCATCGATCCCAGACGATTGCCTTCCTGTGCTGAGAAACATCTTG
Organism: Raphanus sativus; assembly: GCF_000801105.2. Taxonomy (NCBI): domain Eukaryota; kingdom Viridiplantae; phylum Streptophyta; class Magnoliopsida; order Brassicales; family Brassicaceae; genus Raphanus; species Raphanus sativus. The sequence goes on from NC_079516.1 coordinate 42,683,554, forward strand.
ACTCGTTGTTGGGACGCTGACCCTGAAGTGCGCCCTCCGTTCACTGAGATTGTGATGATGCTCGAGCGAGCCGAGGCAGAGGTAATGAACAATGTTCGTAAAGCCAGGTTCAGGTGCTGCGCTCAACCCATGACCATTGATTGAGTGAGAGAGACAAGACAGAAACATAGGAAGAACATTTGAAAAAGGAGATAAATATTAATGTATATGTATGTTTTATGTATTTAACTATTTATCTTACTTTGTGTATCCTCACCTGAGTGAGTGTGTGTAAAGGGAGCCTCTTCCAGTTATTGACCCCAGTAGTATTCTATTTTATCAAAATGGAGATATATTATATATTTGATGATGATAATCTTATTTTATTGATTTTGATTTTTTTTTAAACTAAAAATTCAAGAATGTCATAATCTAATAGTTTGTGTTGATTATATATTCAAATCTTATGATATATGTAAGATGATTATGATTATTGATATGACTTTGAGATTTTACTTTGTTTCATTATACAAGATTTTAAGCAAAAGCTTGTCCTCGTTTGTAGTTGATTTCTATGTTTAGTGTTTTGGTAATGATGTTAAAATATTTGTAGAAAATTAACATAACTATTATTATTATTTTTTAGTTTAAAAAACACAATATAACTTAACAAATATTTTGTTTCTTTTTTAAAAAATATTTTGTTTCTTTTTTAAAAGATACTGAATATGAAATAATAAAATCTTATTGGTTGGTGAATCTAAGTAGATTGAACCCAAGAAAAAATTTGTACATTCCCATTTGGGTGAGAAACTCTGTCTTAAAATCAATACATTACAGCTTCTTCTCCCCCACAAGATTGGATCAAAAATTCTCCACCATCACCTTCCATTCTTTTTCTCTCCTCTCGCCTAAACATAAACCCACCAAAAACAAAAACAAAAACTTCAACTCTTTTTCTTTTCTTAGATCAAAATAGAGAGAGAGGGAGAGATTTTGGGGGTTTAGAAAGTTTTTGTTCTTTTCCTTTTTTTTTTTGTTTTCTTTTGCATATTTACTATTTGATTATGGGTAATGTGACGTTTTGACCCCAAAAGAAAAAAATATGGGTAATGTTACGTCAAACGTGGCGGCGAAGTTCGCTTTCTTCCCACCAACACCGGCTACGTACGGTGTAAGTAAAGACGAGGAGACCGGAAAGCTCATGTTCACCGGAGTCACCCCAGAAAAAAGCATGGAGGTTCACCAAGTTACCACCAAATCCGGCAACAAAGTCGTCGCTACGTTTTGGAAACACCCATTTGCAAGATTTACTCTTCTTTATTCCCATGGCAATGCTGCTGATCTCGGCCAAATGGTCGACCTCTTCATCGAGCTCCGATCTCATCTCCGTGTCAACATTATGAGGTTTATATTTACAAAAACAATCCTAAGACATTTTTTTATCATTTTTGTTGATGAACGAACCCCCCTGGCTAACCTTTTAATATGTAAATGAATCAGCTATGACTATTCAGGCTATGGAGCTTCAACAGGCAAGGTAAGAAATATATTTATTTTAAAATATTCGAACATTTCGTATTGATTTTAAAAAAAAAAATTAATTTAATGAATTAATAGCCGTCTGAGAGCAACACGTACCATGATATCGAGGCTGTGTACAACTGTTTGAGGAGCGAGTACGATATTAAGCAAGAGGAGATGATTCTGTATGGTCAGTCCGTTGGAAGCGGGCCAACGTTGTACTTGGCGTCTCGATTGAAGAGACTAAGAGGGGTTGTTCTTCACAGCGCCATTCTCTCTGGCATTAGAGTCTTGTACCCTGTCAAAATGACATTCTGGTTCGACATATACAAAGTACGCTATCACATGTCTTTCTTTCCGTTTTTCACTTTTGGTTATGTCTTACAAAACTTTGTAATATTGTAGAACCTTGATAGGATACGTCATGTCACATCCCCTGTTCTTGTCATACATGTAAGGTCACATCAACTTTTTTTCTCACATAGAAGAGAAACTGCGAATGAGACATTATTAACTTGGTTAATGAAACTATAGGGAACAAAAGATGATGTTGTGAACATGTCACACGGGAAGCGGTTGTGGGAGCTTTCAAAGGACAAGTATGATCCATTGTGGGTAAAAGGAGGAGGGCATTGCAACTTGGAGACATATCCTGAGTACATAAAGCACCTTCGCAAGTTCATAAACGCAATGGAGAAACTCGCTCTCAGCAATCCACCAACCAATCAACTAGATGACGAGCCAAGAAATAACGAGACTAGGCACAATTGTTGCTTAAGCTTTAAGAAAAAGTAGAGCTGGAACTGAAGATAGCGGCAACAAAGATTCAGAAGACACATTTATGATCATTCTCAAATGTGATCATTTCGGTTTCAACGAGTGTAGTTACAAAGGAGACAAAGGCGAAACCAGTTTTCACCTTTGTAGGTGTTAGCCTCTGTAAACAAAGAATTTAATGTAGGAAACGATTTGGGAAAATCATTACTTGTTGATGAAGCAACCAAATCAAAGATCTGAAATGACTGTTTTTTGTTTTTTGTTTTTCTGTTATGTAGTTGAAATTATAAATTCCAAAAAATAAGCCTACTTAATATTAGCTTAAATATGTTAGAAGTTCATGTCATAATGTTGTTTCAACATTTGGGTACAAAGTTCTTATCAACAACTTCTTTGTGGTTGTAATAACAACTTCATGTTGTAGTCGTCTGAGCTGGCCCTCGTATAGTTTTCTTCAAATCTCATCGACGAAAATACTTGCGATGTTATGTTGTTGGAATTGTCGAGGAATAAAGAATAAGTTCCGGCATAAGAGAGTATATATCCACTTTTGACTTCCGATGCAAACAGCAGTTAGAGCCTACTACTCTGCCTATGCCGAAGAACAGAGCAACGCCACTCTGTTTCTTCAGGGGACAAACGACAGACATTGACACTGACACGGATGCCGACCATGGGCGAATCTAGAGTATATTTTCACTGGGTGCTTAAATGGTAAGAAAATAAAAATTGAAGAAACATGCATTGAATCTTAAGCTACTATGGGTGCGTAACGAAAATTGGTCATCATAATCCTTATACAAAAATTTAAATATTAAAAAAAAATCACTGGGTGCACATGCCCCCCAAGGCTTACATGCTACATTCACCAATGACACCGACAAATGCAATGTAGCCCTCCCGTCTAAATAGGCATTGCCTTTTTTAGAAATGTTAGAAGAAAAATACATTCTGCATGTGTTAAATTCAAATTAAAAAATTATATATAGAGAATTAGAAAGCAATGCCAATCAAAGATGGTGGCCGGAGATGATCCCGAGTCCCGACGACACATGGGTCACCCTGCCGACAACATATCTCACCACTACGATGACCATGATGAAAGATATGATGGATTGTACTAATCAAGACCCACAAACAAAGCAACCTATTCGAAATGATTGTCGGATTTATCATTCACTAGTACTGCTAACTCATTTTGAGGTAACTGGATAATTTTCTACCGTAAAAGGGTTCTTGACATGTTAGAAACAGAAATAAATTAAAAGTTTATATATCGATCCCCAGTAACTAAGTCTAGTTTAGCTATTTTGAATTAGAATTTATTAATAAATTAAACTCAATAACTATGTTAACTATTTCGCATTGGGTGAATTGATTATTACGCAAGTCATTTTTAGTTTCTGACGTACTATCTAAACGTTACACCTAAAAAGTTAATTTATTTAGAGTAAAACTAAAATTTGAAATATCAACCTGCTTAAAACGAAGTAAACAAAGAGATGTTGGAGTTCACGTTAAGACGAACTTCAATATGATTGTGTATACATGTAAGTGATACTAAAAAAGAGTTTAGTTTTTAGATATATTTTTCACAATAATGACATCCATACTGAACGGGAACTCAGTTGAAAACACTGAAGTTTGTTTATAGTTTTGTCACAAACCTAATTCTTGGGTATAACTCATACACGTTGCAGCATTTTCTTTTCAATCACAACCTTTGGTATGTCCAATATAATATCCTCGAGACTTTTTATGGTAAAGATATGTTTCTGCAAGTGTGCAAGTTTTTTTTTTTTTTGAAACTAAGTGTGCAAGTTTTCTCAGAAAAAAAAAAGATGTTTCTGCAAGTCTTCGGTACATTATCAAATTTACATAATTCACCTTATCAAATTTAAAAATCAGTGAAGAATTACATTTAGTCTTACACGGAAGAAAACGTGAGAACTATATTTTATGTCTTCGACTAAGAACTCCTAATAATAAGTGTAATTCTAACATTTTTTTTTCTTATACAAAAAATGTCATTTCAAAATTTTAATGTAAATTATATTTACTTTCAATTGAAAACTAATCAAAATTTTTATTGATTTTATAAATAATTTTATTTATCTCAAATACTACTGATCATAGAAATATAATTGATAACAACTTACATATATTTCTGTCATTTTTTTAATCTGTTTGAAAAATATCAAAGTGATACTTATTAAAACAGAGTGAATATATTTAAATTTAAGTACTTCTATCTCTAGTTTTGTTGTTTAGTACATTAATTATTTGACCAACATTTGTAATTAATAAATAGGTGTAAATTAAAGGCCACCTTTCTCCACTTGAGAGTTTGTGCAAACGCAGAATGTCCCATGTGCTTAACGCATACTCCCTCACAAAATTAAATAGAGCTTCTTCATTAATATTTTGAGTTCCTCGCAAAATTAAATAGAGCTTCTTAAATCAAAGTAATAATCTCCTTCCATTTTGTTAAAATATCATTTTATAAAATTTTACAAATAATACTTTCATAATAAGTGTTATTCTATTTTTTTGTTACAAAAAGTGTCACTTTACGATTTAAATGCAAACTATATTTTCTTTCAACTAAAAATTAATTGAAAATTGCATTAATTTTATAAATAATTTTATTTATCTCAAATACTATTAGTTAGAGAGGTTTTATTAATAACAATTTACATATATTTTTGTCACTTTTTTAATATATGTAAAAATGATAAAGTGACACTTATATAAAAACGAAGAGAGTATTAGAAGAAGAATACATATAACATTTTTACAACCTAGTTTTTTTTAAAACAAAAACAGTGATTTAACTGTAATTATTTTTAATCTGCGATATCAAACCTATAAGGCTTATGAGTAGTTGAAAGTGAACACGCCAACACAAGACATGCCCATAACATTTATTTTCTGCATTAGGGGGGATGCAAGAATGTCCCTTATATCGTACGTTGATTATACGTATTTTATTTCTATATATGCAATTCACACATGCGCATACCAAGGCTTACATGAACGTAGGTGACATAGATGTTTGACTTATCTTTAACTTGGGGTATTATTCAATGAACTTGGTTCAAAGGTGCGAACCAATACATTATAGTGCACAAACTATATAGACATGAGCATGAGTGGAATGCATTGCATGACATGATAATATAAATGTACAGATCTGCTAAAAGAGAAGTATCGTAGATGTGAGCAAAATTGTAGACAAGCATTCACACATGAGAGTGAGACCAATGCTATGTTAATAGATTATTATTATATATTTTATTTGTATATTATATAAAATGGTTATTTTCTGTGATTTTTTACCTTTTTCGTTTAGTACTAATAAATACATGCACCAATATTTAATGTGTTAATGTTAAAACAGTATTATGTTATAAGCCATAGTAAATGAATAAATTAAATTATTTCAAATATCATTGAAAATTATGAAAATTGGCATTACAAATGAGTTTAGGAACTAGTAACAAATGCATTTGACATATTATTAGTGTTTAACTATTGTGTAATATTAAACTGCAGGTTTTAGTTTTTCATCACTTAAAGACAAAACATATTTACTGAATTAAAATCATGTCATACACACAACTATGAGTTATAGTATGTTCAAAAGAATATTAATATACATTACGATTAGCATTTGTAAAAACAATATCTGCATTATTAATTCAATATATCACAAATTTTGAACAAATAAAACATTGGTATTAACATTTGTAAGAAAATAAACTGAAAAATTATATTTTTTTAATAGATAACAAATTACTTAATGGGAACAAGTTTCTTTTATATAAAAATTCCTTTTTAATGTTAAATATTAGTCGACAAAAATTTAATGTTAAATAGTTAAAAAAGTAAAAACTACTACTTCAGTGGCATCTAGAGTTCCTAATTTAAACGTTTGCACTGGTGTTTTGAAACTCGATCCTGATTTTTGGTCGAACCGATAAACTCGATGACATGTATATAATCCGGCTTGGATTTTAGAAAAGAATCATTATATAAAAAGTCGATAAAATCCACAAGAAATCGTTAAAGTCCGGAATTCAGCAATCAGTTCAACCACTTGTTGAAAAAAATACGTAACTTTTATTTATTTTTCTTAAATTATTTAAGTTACATTATTAGAATTTTTTTTGTATTTTAATTAAGAAGTTAGGTTTCTAGTTTTTGAAAAATAAAATATTATATGATCATGTGGATGATCTATTAACAAAACTAGTTGATGTAAATGGGTATTTGTTTTTTGTTACTTAAATCTATTAAAATTTTATGTTTTACCTTTGGCTTATTTTGGTTTTAAAGTTTAGTTTTTTATTTATATTAGATATTTAAATATTTAAGTATCTTTAAGTCTTGATATATTATTATTATATCTCATAATTCTTAAATTATTACAAACATTGTTAAATAGTATACACTATTTTTATATTTTTCTATGTGAAATGAAAAGAAAATTTAAGAAAAATAAAGTGAAGTATTTGTCTAACTGTTTTTTAGTATAAAATATTTTTTATATCTTTCAAGAGCTAATATTTTACTATATTACAAAATTAATTAATTTATTAATTTATGGTTCGTCTACAGTCGATCGAGTGACCTGGAAAATAGTCCGGTTCATTGTTCAGATCAGGTTAAAAATATTGGTCCGCACGGATAATAGTTTTTACTTTTTATAAATAAATAATTATTTTGTATAAATGCTAGTATATATTTTTAATATTTACATGTATGAAATAATTATTTAATATGAAATTTCTAAACATAATAATCTTATACTCCCTCTGTTTCAAAATAGATGAAGTTTTAGGATTATGCACGATTATTAAGAAACTTGTTTTTAATCTAAAAAGTATCATTAAAATATAAATTAAAAATTGTTCAACCAATCACAAAATAAATTACATTTTATCATTGGTTACACATTTTTTGATAAAGTTAAAAAGTACATTGATATACTAAAACATCAACTATTTTGAAACATCAAAAACTCCCTAAAACATCATTTATTTAGAAATGGAGGGAGTAGTTCATATTTAGTAATTTTGCTTCCTTACTACGTACTGGTGTTTTAGAGACTACTTTCGTTTTACATTCTTAGTAATATTCAGATTTTACAGAAAATAAAATAATAGCAATAAATATATCAAATAAACGTAAATTGTTAAGCCGTAAAAAGGAGTGATTAAGATACATGGAGTAAAGATAAACCAAGTCTGCTTCAGAAACATCTTTGGAACAATACATAAAAGATTAGCATTGACCCTGAATAAAAATGACATACATATATCAAGAAATAGCTCAAAATTTTGCTTTTCTGCTATATCACTTTGAGTTTTATATGTAGATGTGTGGATCTATTACCGTCTTTGAGAATTTTCTCGGCGATTGGGACTTCCTTGCGAAAAGTCAAATCTTTTTATGTCTGCAACTCCCCTGATTAATAACAAGGGAAATTGCATTGCATACATATAACAACACAAAAAAAGGTTTATAACCATAACAATTTCTTGGTTATGATATTACAAATATGTATAAAGACAAAAATACCCTTCATTCTACTATTTCATTTTTACTCTCACTTTCATCGTTCATCACTTCATCTTATTCTTCTGAAACTATTTTTTTCCAGAATGATCTTTATTCTCTTTCTTTTGTCTCATGATCATTTATAAGCTTTATGAAATTATTGGAAAGTGATATTTCGCATGCTGTATAATCATCTGATCCAATAACTATGTTTGATCACGTTTTTTCATATATTTGTTTGGGTTTACATATTTAATACTTTGATATATGTGGATTAAAAACAGAGGATGCGTAAGAACTAATGGAGAAGATAAACAGTAAATGTTGTGTTGTACTATTCCATTTGATAAATATAGAATAGTACAACACAATGTACTATAACATCATCTCCACTCATGTCTCCGAGATCTTCTACTTCGATTGTAAACTTGCATGCTCTTTGAGCTTTTTAATATAAGTTTGGTGTTACAAAAAAAAAAAAACATCATCTCCACTCCTCCTCCTCCTCTTTTTCCTCTTCCTCTTACATCATCTCCACTCCTTCTCCTCCCCGTGCACACAACTCTCACATAAGCTTTCCTTCGTGTCATAATACATACATTTATGGTGACATTCTCAAGTTGTTATGTTAACTTTGACCCTCTCAATTGGTTAGACACTGTGTACATATTAAAAATAAAAGTTTATGTGGTTGTGTCGAGTATTCCATATTCAAACTATCATATTAACTTTGACCCTCCCAATTGGTTAAACTGCTCTAATTTTCTTCATAATCTATATCCCCATATCATACGTCATATATTCCATACTATTTTAAATTACAGTATAATATGATAAATTTTATTTTCTCTTCTTTTGTAATTTATATCTCCTTCTCTGCCTCATAATTCTTCTTACTCACTACATGATCAGTTACATTGTTTTGTTCTCTAACACTGTTGCCACTCATCATATCTATCTCTAAAGAAACTTTAAAGAATTTCATATATACAAATTTTGTGGGTGTGTCGAGTATTCCATACCATAATATGTATAGTATAGTCACGTAATGGATAAAAGTTTGGGTTTAGGGTTTAGGGTATAAGATTAGGGTTTGGGTTTAGGGTATATGGTTTGGGTTTAGGGTATATGGTTTGGGTTTAGGGTATATGGTTTGGGTTTAAGGTTCATAGTTTGGATTTAGGGTTTATAGTTCAGGGTTTAGGTTTAGGGTATATGATTTGGGTTTAGAATTTTAGATTTGGGTTTAGGATATATGAATTTGTGTTTGTTTATTTGTCTTTGCCTATACTATATGATTTGAGTGTAGGTTTAGGGTTTCTCTCTCTCTCTCAATTTATCATATTATACTCTATTTTAAATTACAGTATAGTATGATACGTTTCTTTTTCTCTTCTTTTGCACTTTGTATCTCCTTCTCTACCTTCTGATTCTTCTTACTCACTACTTGATCAGTTACATTATTTTGTTTTCCAACACCATCGCCACTCATCAGCTCTTTCTCTAAAGAAATTTTATAGAATTTCATATATACAAAGTTTGTGGGTGTGTCGAGTTTTCCATACCATAGTATGTATAACATAGTCATGTAATGATAATGGTTTGAGTTTAGGGTTTAGTGTTTAGGATTACAGTTATGGTTTAGGGTACATGGTTTGGGTATATGGTTTGGGTTTAGGGTTTTGGTTTGGGTTTAGTGTTCAGAATTTGGGTTTAGGGTTTATGGTTTAGTGTTTGGGTTTAGGGTATATGGTTTGGGTTTAGGGTTTAGATTTGGGTTTAAGATTTAGGATTTGGGTTTAGGGTTTAGAGTATATGGTTTGAGTTTAGAGTTTAGGTTTGGGTTTAAGATTTAGGATTTGGGTTTAGGGTTTAGGATTTACATTTTATGTTTGGAATAATCTATTCTATATCTATATTATATATAGAATAGTATATAATTCGAGCGTTTGATAATACCCAGATACGTTTTTCCATGTATAGCTATATTCTTAATTGTCATAATCTTTCGACTATACTATATGTTATATAGTATAGTATTACAAATTCAGTTTTAGAGCTTCAAAATCAAACACACGCGCCTAAAAGGAGAATTTGGTCAAGATTGTGTGCTAATTGTCCCATCCACCGTTTGCAACTGTAGAATAGCTATATGCTTGAGTTTTTCCTCCCTTATGTACATCTCACAAATTCCCCCTAATAACAACAAACGTTTTTTTTGGTGTAAATAACAACAAACGTTAATTTTGCAAAACAAGAAAAAAAGATAAACCAAAGCGTAATAACCCTTTTCCATTTTTTATTTTTTATTTTTCAAAAAATAAGCCCATTCTCAACAAAAAAAATGGATAAACCAGCCTAAAGCTCTTTTCAACAAAAAGAAAAAAAAAGATCAACCAAAGTTTTAAACGGCAACTAGAGGCAAAGATAATCATCTATTCATCATCATACAGTACAATATGGGTTGCTAACAAAAAGGTGTTTTGTTATATTCAGATTTTTATAGGTTTCAACTTAAAACTAACGGGTGATTAGTAGATTGGCTATAATACTTTATAATATATTATTAATATCTTTCGAAATTCCTGACATGTGATATAATATTTCTAATATCACTTTTTGAGATGATCGAAATGGCTCTTATCGATTAGAAATATCCGAATTTTAATACATTTATACTCGATCGACCGAATTAATTACAACATTTATATCCGTTCAAGAAGGGTTAAGTACGACCTTTAAATCCGGCCGAAAAGTTATATTAATAAGAAGTTTAGGATATTAAAGATTTAGATTCTGATAATATGTTAGATTTATGTTTATTATGGATTTCCAACTTAAAATAAATTGATGATTAGTAAATTGGCCTAAACACTTTATATACTTCCTCCGTTTTTTTAAGATCCATGTTCTAGGAAAAAAAATTGTTTTAAAAAGATATATTTTTTACTTTTTCAATGTATTATTTAATGAAAATCTGTTAACTTCAAGAAAATTAATTGTGTTTATTGAATTTTTATTGGTTAAATGTTATGGAAAATTGTTATTCACAAAAATCAATGCATTTTTAATGTGATTTCTTAATATATGTGAAAAGTCTAGAATATGTATCTTTAAAAAACAGAGGGAGTATTAATTAGTGTCCCATAATTATATGCGGGATATCCCTAATTATAATAAATGGATAATATCATAAAATGATGGTTTTCTTTTCGATCACCGAAAAATGATAATTATATTAATTTCCTTATTATTTTTTCAAACCCTAAAAGAATTTAAAAATATTATATCAACATCAGTGTCTCTTTATAATAATTAAGCCGAACATCAACATTTCCAACTCCCTCCTCCCAAGAAAAAGTGTGCAGGAAGATGATGAACTCTTCTCTTCTAACTCCTTCCTCTTCTTCCCATGTCCAAACTCCAGCCACTACCTTTGACCATGAAGATTTCCTCGACCAAATCTTTGCTTCCTCCCCTTGGCCCTCCGACGAAGCTCATCCTCCGCCTCCTCCGTCCTCTGATGGCTTCGTCGACTCGAGGCATCAACAGATCACGATGATGCCTTTATCGTCTCATCATCAAAACGAGGTCGTTGATGGCTCCTCCCTCCACGCTCTTTACAATGGCTTCTCCGCTGGCGGGTCTCTTCCTTTCCACATCCCTCAGGTATAAAACCTAACAATCTCTCCCTGCGTTTTCGACGTTGATGGGTGTTTAAAATATAGTTTTATGATCAACGCCAGGGATCGGCAGGTGGATTGATGAATCAACAAGGACAAGCCCTAACGCAAACGCAACAACCGCAGGTAAGTGCGTCTGTAGCTACTGGCCGTACGGCGGCGGCTCCACCGCAGAGTAGGACTAAAGTCCGAGCTAGGAGAGGCCAAGCAACTGATCCTCACAGTATTGCCGAACGGGTCTGTTTTTTTTTTCTGAATTATTATTCGATATGTTTTTCCGTTGCATTAACTCGTATCAGTTACCGAGAAAGGTGTGGAAATTATTTTATCTTTTGAGAAGAAAAGTTTTAAACCTTTTGAACTATTTTCTGAAAGTTGTGAAAATGTTTTATGGGGCAGTTACGACGTGAGAGAATTGCGGAGAGAATGAAAGGTCTTCAAGAACTCGTTCCTAATGGCAATAAGGTATTTTATCGAATTTATTTTCAGTTTATTTTCCAAATATTTTTAAACGGATCATTAAACTTTACATCATTAATAGATCAACACTATGAATATAACATTTTGTTGTCCATAAGATAACATAAAACATACAGTCTATAATCTATTGTCTATGTAAATTCGACCGGAGTGAAAATTAAATGTCAAATATAAAATAAACCATACGAGAGCGAGATTTTCTCATTTTTCACTGCAATTTATATCTGATAGAAATGCTTTAAATATATGTGTAGAACTTGTCCATCTAGATAATTATTTTACAAACTAAATTTGATTTAATATATAAGTTTACTGAAAAAAAATAGTTCCTTGTGCGATCCACTTCAGTAGTCAATTGATCAGGAATTGGAGTTGTTCACGTCTTCAATAGATTGTTTAACATGTCAACTAGATTATTCTCACCAAAACTCAAGAGTTGATAAGTAAACTTTCATACTTTTTGTTTTACTCATATAATGGTGATTGATTAGCCTCTCTATTAGGCCTACTCTCTATATAAAAATATCAATCAAATCATTAAACACTGATTAGCTAATTAATTGCGCTCAATAATAAAGTTAACTAATGCAGTAATTAATGGGTTGGGATCTCAGTTCTGACGGATTGTTTTTTCTATATTTATTTAAATAATAATTAACAGACAGACAAGGCATCGATGCTCGATGAGATTATAGATTATGTCAAGTTCTTACAACTCCAAGTCAAGGTGAATCTCAGGCTCTCAAACTTTTCTTACCGTTATTAAAGCAAGACGCAGTTTCTTACAAACTAAATTATGTTTCATTTTTTTATATCGAAGATTCCTTCTTTTGCCTTATAGTTGACATACTAGACAAAAAGAAAAGCTGATATATTAGTACAATGTCGATATACCAATTAATCAAATATGGGCCTCTGCAACTAAATTCCCTATGCTCCCTCTCTATTATTTTTTGTGGATTGTCATATACTCGCATTTTATAATGTATATTTATTTAAATAATTGTGGACCGGTGTACTTAATAATCCTTTTTTATTTAAATTATTGCGTTTTAGGTACTGAGCATGAGCAGATTGGGTGGTGGTGCTTCCGTTCCTTCTCAAATCTCGGAGGTAATCAATTTTATCAATTCTTCTCCATTGTTTTATAAGCTCCAATAATTTATATCAAAGTTAATAGGATAAAAATGAAACCTTGTCAATTTTACCTAAAATTGCATTTGTTGTACTAAGTTATATGCAACCTGCGTTACATAGTTTTCTGTTTGTCAAGTATTAGATAAATCTTGCAAGAAGTTGAAATGAATTAGACATACAATATATAAAGATTCCAAGACAAGTTCTAAGATTTTAAAATTCTAAGATAGACAAAAGAGAGAGCACGCGTGCCGACTATTATAACTTAGGGTTTCGCTTTCTTCTCTTTATCTTTAATCTTTACTTTTTAAGATTATTTTGTTTTTTTCTTTCAGGAGGGTGGGTCTCACCTGAATGCATCCTCTGCCGTCGCGGGTGGTAATCAGGCGACCGGAAACTCCAACGATACCTTGACGATGACGGAGCATCAAGTGGCGAAGCTGATGGAAGAAGATATGGGCTCGGCGATGCAATACCTTCAAGGCAAAGGTCTTTGTCTAATGCCTATCTCTTTAGCCACAGCCATCTCAACCGCCACGTGTCACTCGCGCAACCCTTTGATCCCAGGAGCTGCCGGCGTGGGAGGTCGTCCTTCTTCTCCCAGTCTTTCCGGCATGACCGTACAGTCAACGACTAAGGTGAAGTTAAATGGTAACGGCGTGCCTGAGGGATCGTCCTCTAGCGCCGTTAAAGAGGCTGTATTTGTTTCGAAACCGTGATAACGTCTCTCTCTCTCTCTCTTTACTTTTGGGGTTAGGCAAAGAGAAAACAAAAACTAAACATAGAAAGTGGGCATGGAGTGGGACAGGAAAGTAACCAACTTTTGGTCAAATTCTACGAAGAATAAGGTTGAGTTGTTTAATGTGTTTTCTCTAAACGACGCAGTATTTCTGGTAGAGTTGTGGTACAAAACCAGTCGGGCACACTTGATTTTCTTTTCTTAAAGTATGCAATTATTTTCTTTTATCACACAATAAAGTTGGTTTCGGTGATCGAATCATTTGCTAGGAGAAGTACATATTAGAAAAAATTACTCTTAGAAACACATTCTCAATTTACAATTACATCTTCAGACACAATACACTTGAGACATACTTTTTTGTTGTTCAATGACCTTAAAACCCCTGAACTAGAATATTGTTAACTTTTTCATTCCTCTTCTCCCCTCACTCTCACAAATTTCTTCATCTTCTCTCATGTCTTAATTATAATTTCTCAAATGTTCAAATCTTAAACAAAATAAAAAAGGCTCGATGTGTCTGATGAGACCAAAGTTTGTAATGAAATCAATTTGTTCATGTGGCTATGACTGGTCCGTCATCTCCTTCGTCAAGATCATCTCAGTCTTGCTAAAATAAAAGAGAAAAAATAATCAGAAGAACCCAGAAAAAAAAAAGTTTCCAGAGGATGATAACTGCCCGATCTATTTCATCTCCATCAACATCGTCATGAATGAAGTGGAACTTCCGAGAAAATCGTCGTAGAAGACAAGAGAGAAAGCAGAGACAAAACGAGTCAGCTCCTCCTCTTACACCGCCGGTGAGCCACGCCATGGATTCCGAGCTCAACATCGGCGTGGATGAGCTCAATGAAACTGTGGTGGTTCGGCTTCCTCGTCGTGCTTAGCTCATCTCGTAAAGCTGCCGAGCTCGGTGAAGCTGCGGTTGTTGGATTCCGAGCTTAACAACGTCATGGATAAGCTTGCCATGCTCAGCTGCGGTGGTTTGAGCTCCTCGTCGTGCTCAGCTGCGGTGGTTCAAAACTCCTCGTTGTTCTTAGCTGCGGTGGTTTAAGCTTCTTGTCGTGCTCAGATTCCACCACAAGATCTGTCGTCCAAGTCGCCTCCTCGCCGTCCTCGCTCATCTCTGCGAAGTGCCGTCCATCATCTCAGTGAAGCTCCGGTGGTTCGTCGCCATTGAAGAAAGCTCGATTGCATCTGCAATCAAGAATCATGTATTTTCGCATTTGGTCCTTGTATTTATGTAAGTTTTTGAATTTGCCTCCAAGCTTTCCAAAATTTCAGATTTCTCTTTGTATTAGTCCCAAACTTTGTAATTATACACTCCAACCCTACTTTATGTTCCTCACATACAAAAATGCAAAATTGATGTATTTGTTGTCCATGTGTTTGTATAATTTTTTAGTCTAGTATTAAAGATCTACTAATATTTAATTAACTAAATAATTTATGAAGTTTTTTAACACAGTTCAAATTTTTTTAATAATTAAATAATTGTTTTGTGAACTATGTACAAAAGAATGTGGATATGAGTTTTGTTGATTTAGGAAATATGGATAAAAGAGTTGTGTACGATATCAAATTAG
Organism: Raphanus sativus; assembly: GCF_000801105.2. NCBI lineage: Eukaryota > Viridiplantae > Streptophyta > Magnoliopsida > Brassicales > Brassicaceae > Raphanus > Raphanus sativus. Next base: position 42,699,021 of record NC_079516.1, read on the forward strand.
AAGATAAAATCAAAAATTTATAATATATGTATAAAAGTGATTTTTTAAAAGTTTTGTATCAGTATACATATTCTTTATACTTTAATATATTATTAATTATTGTAAATTAGAATTTATTGGTCTTGTGTTTTGTGGATATCGAAAATGTGGTTAAAGATTTTGTTAGTCAAAATATGTGGATGCAAGAGTTGTGTACATGTGAATTGTGTTGATTCTTAAATCCTTTATGTCCACACTTTTATGGTCTACGTCTATGCCTACTCGTTCACAAATACCACAAACATCTATCTACATAGTCACACGAACATATCATTTTCTTTGCATATTTTTCATCTATATCCACATTTTTCACATCCACACTTTTATCGTCAACGTCCACACATTTTTATATAAATACTAAAATATTTTAAAAATGTATTGAAAGTGGATGTTGAAATATAAAGAAAAAAAATTATAACTTAATGTAATGAATAATACATTTTATCTATAAACTCAAAAACTTAAATATCTCAGATTATAAATAAAATAAAGATGTCTCAAAGGACACATCATTTGAAACACAAATGGTCCCCACTCCCTCCAAAATGACACACTAACTCTTCTCATCTTCGAAAAGGGTATAACTGTCTAGATAATATAATGGTCCTACCAAAATGTGTCTCTCAAGTGGCAAGTGACTAAAGATGTCAAAAAAAAGAAAAAAGTGTATGTGGAAGTAATCAACTCTACATATTATTGGTTTTCGCATAGTCGATCTTATCTATACTATTATCTGTGATTATTTACTTATAATCTTTGACTTTAGAAGTTAAATCGGCTACAACACCTGTTAAAGATTTCTCAAAAGATGCTTCACCTTATTTGCCGGCTACTAACCGGCTACAAATTGGTAACAAGGAACCTAATACGTCCTAATATGCAATGCAATCATCGTCATGAGAATCCTAGTAGGCATGTGTATTGGTTCCGTTTAATCAGGTTTCAGTTATTCGAAAACATTAAATTTAGCTCCATTTTGATATTTTAAAATTTTGGTTCATATTCATTTGGGTTTCCACGTGGACAGATTTAGTTCAGATATAGTACCACATTTCAAACTTTATAAACTGTTATAAAATCTGCTATTCAAGTTTTGGTTATCCAAATATTTATTTGTAACTCAAAAGTAGACGTTTGAATTTATAACAAACACTTTGTGATATGATTTAGTAGTGGTTGTCAAGAAAATGGAAACATAAAGAAGTTATAACTTTAACAAATCGGTGAGTGGAATGTGAAACTAAAACCATAGAAGTAGGGTTCATATGTTTTAACAAAACCGAGGCAAGAGTTTTTCTTTTCCAAAAGTTGGAAGGGGGTAAAACAATCAATAACATTGTAAGAAACAAACAATTTTTCGGTTTGATAATTTAACATTCAATTGAAAAAAAGTTAAAACTAACATCTAAAGACATCATTAATGGCGCGCTTAAGGGGAGAGTGCTTAAAAAATATTAAACAAATGAGTGGTCTCAGGAAAAATCTAAGCAGCAGCGCTTATACTGCTTGTTTAAGTGTCGATTTTTGTTCTGCTTGTGGATCTCACTGACATGTAGCGGATTTTTTTTAGTTTTTTATTTTAATCAGAAAAAATTAAGTATTCCTAATAAGTTGTTAGGATTAATGATGTTCTAAGAACATCATTAAATAGGAGAAACTCTATAACAAAAAGTTACTTCATTTAAAATACTAATTAACGAAAGTGTGACAAGTGGCAAATAAGTTTCTTAATATCTCAAACGAGAAACAGGACTCTTAGAGTATCATGATTAACCTGGAATTTTTAAAGGTGGATTTCTTAGCAGAAATTAAGAAACTGTTTCATAACTTTTAACTAAAAACGCTAAGAACCGGTTCTGAAATAAAGATTTTAAGAACCGGTTCTTAATTTTTTTAGTTAAAAAATTAAGAAACAGTCTTTTACTAAGAACTTCACCCTAAGAATCACAGATTAATCATGGTCTTATAACTTTAACAACTTTACTTTGCTTCTCTTTTTAAAATATTTTTATTTTATATTAATTTATATTGAACAATTTTTCTTTAGAGATTTTTAGTGCTGACGGCCTAACAATGTTATAAACATATGAAAAAATATTTAAATTTCAATAATAAATTAATATGTTTGAACCTCAAAATAAAAGTTATCGTTGTCAAAATTTAAATGCATGTCAAAACATGAAAACCTTATTTTACCAATACCAAAAAAATTAGATTAAACTGAGTGTTTGAAATAATTATTTAAGGTATTCTTTGGAATATAGTCATTCGAAAATGGGTTTAGATTTCATATGCTTTTTATGGGCTTTAAAAAAAATTGGATTTAATTGTGGCTATCTGTTCCAGTTTGGATTCAGTTCAGATAAAACTAAAACATAATTCAACAAATAGTATAAAATACTAATGTATGTGTTCAACAAATAATTCAACAAATAGTTCAGATATACTATTTGTTGTATTTTCATTATTGTATGTGTATTTTATGTCATTTGATTACAATCTAATTAATAAAGTTAATGTTGTTAAGAAAAACTAAAATGTAATTTGTTTTAGAATAAAACCCATTCAAATATTTTTGTCTGATTTGATACAATTTGAATTCATTTGTTCGAACAAGTTTTTCAGCTTACTTTTATTTGCCCATCCTGCACCTTTCATTACATTAAAGGATTAGCCAAGATTCGAATCCCAACTGAAACTTCCAGTCTTCTGTCTACCATTGGCTACTCTGATGGGGCTGACGTGATTGAATGGGTCATTGACAACAAAAACTTCACACGCTTCTCTGCAAAAGCAGTTTGGTGTGCTACCAGACCATCAAAACCAGAGGTTTTCTGGTCATCATCTATTTGGAATAAAGCAGCTATTCGAGACCACTTTTCCACAGGTTGGTTTCCGCTTTTTTTTTTAAAAAAAAAATGTCAAATTTTATCAGAAATTTCTGATGATTTACGGACAGATTCTATGACCATTTTATAGTCGTTTGAATTTTCAAAATTTCTGATGGATATCTGATTGATTTGTCATTTCCCTTGGGAATTACGACTATTTAACGAATATATATATATATATAGTTTCTTCAATAATTTTGTAAGAAAATTATCCGACAGAATATTTCGAAGAAGCCATAAATTCCTAAAGAATTTTTAACAGAGATATTCGTCGAGAGTTCATGCATATATCCACACTTTCATTTTCCTTAGTTTTTCATCTGGAATTGGGAATTTTTGTGAAATTTATGACAAAATATTCCATGGGAAATCCCATCATTTCCTTATAGTGACTGTTCCATTTAGCATTGCATTGATTATGGCTCCACCAATCTTTTCAATGGATCGATTTCATTGTTTAATAGGCTTTCATGAGAGAGTGAAGCCCATCTCCAACAATAGGCCTATCATCTATGCACTTGGTAAATCATCTTCACCAACCATTTAGGGACATCGCCAATCATTGTTATATCTCGTCACCCTAATTGAGCGAATTTAAGAGCTAAGAAAGAGAAATCATGTCTCGACTCAACCATCACAAACCGTTTTCAAATCCTCTTTTTCTTCATCTCATCCAGTTTTCCGGCTCCTACATGATGGTATTTACAATTCCTTTTTCAGTAATGTCAAACCTGTTACTCTAGTTGATTGACTAAGAATGCTCGTTTGCATCTAGATGAGGTCAAACCCAAAGATATTATTGTCAATGAGGCTGTTGAGCAAATAGCGTATCATAGTTAGTAAGGTACGTAACTAAAGTTTTGAAGCTAACAATTTCCAAGAGAATGTGATAGTATTGGAGGTTGAATCTGTCTCGATTCAGGCTGTTCCTACGTTATGTAGTTCATTTGGCACTGACACGTCCTAAGTGATGGATCCATGTTTTACCCTAATTAATGCATGTATGGGGAAGTTATTGTCCACAATGCATTGTGCTTAATTGGCATATCTGCTCTTGTTCAGAAAAATGATTGGCCGATTGATCTTGTTGGTGAGTCAGAATTAGGTTTGGTGGTGTAACGCATAGTGGTGGATCCTGCTTCTTTTTTCGTTAGACGAATACATGTTACTTTTTCCTGTATACGGCCATATTAATTAACGTATTTGATGTGCTGATAATAAACAGCATGGCTCAGATGACGCGGACATATTACGGAAACGTTGACTTGGATTGTGTACTTTTTAATAGGAGGTTTTGATCTGGATAAAAGCTCAGGCCGTACGTAAGCTTAAATAAGAGACATGGCATGCATCCAGCAACATAACAAATCCGTTTGATTATCACTTTAGGAATTGGTTTTATGTTTTAGTATATTATTTTTCATTTAATTCTAGTCTAGATAAAGATTAGCTTAGATGTATGCAGATACTTGACGCTGGACGAGGCAGATAGGTTGGTTGATTTGGGTTTCAAAGATGACATTAGGGAAGTCTTCGACCATTTTAAGTCTCAGCGTCAGACACTTATGTTTTTTGCCACAGTGCCCAGCAAAATTCGAATCTTTGCCACAAGTACTCTGGTCAGACCTGTGACAGTTAACGTAGGAAGAGCCGGAGCTGCGAATCTCGAAGTCGTCCAGGAGGTTGAATACGTCAAAAAAGAAGCAAAGTTTGTTTATCTCGTTGAGTACCTGCAGAACACCTCTCCACCGGTTCTAATCTTCTGTGAGAAGAAAGCTGATGTTGATGATATTCACGACTACTTGTTACTGAAAGGAGTGGAAGCAGTGGCCATCCATGGAGGAAAAGATCAAGAAGACAGAGAGTATGCAATCTCTTCTTTCAAAGCTGGGGAAAAGACGTCCTGGTCTCAACCGATGTTGGGTTTATATTTCCCTCATATACAACACGTAATCAACTATGAGATGCTTACGGAGATTGAGAACTATGTGCATAGGATAGGACGAACAGGTCGGTGTGGGAAAACTGGGATAGCAACTACGTTTGTAAAAAAGAACCAAAGAGAAATCACGCTGCTCGATTTGAAACACTTGTTGCAAGAAGCTAAACAGAGGATTCCGCCTGTCCTTGCTGAGCTGAATGATCCAACAATGGAAGAAGCAGACACCATCACTAATGCAAGTGGTGTCAAGGGTTGTGCTTATTGTGGCGGTCTTGGCTAAAACTGGAGCACCACAAGAGTGTCGCAATATCTAATTCTAGAAAAGACTCCTTTGGTCTTTGGCTCTGGTGGATACAGAGGAGAGATATAATCAGGAGAATCCTTTTTGCAAGTTCCTCTTATCTAAGCTGTCACTGAATTGGATTTCTTTGCTCCATCTTTGTCCTTATACTTTTGGCTAACATGAACTCAAGTCTAGTGATACTGGCCAATGTACTTTTTCAAATGTATAGTTTGAAGTTTTGTATCGCTTAAATATATAAAAAAACATAAGTTTTGTTATCTGTATTTCTGTAATGAAAACTGTTAACGAAAAAGAAACTGATAGGGAATATATGTAAATTGAATTCTTTCTGTTACGTTTTTAAATTGATGTTTTAACCGAATACGCGAGTGCACAACACATGGTTTAAAAAAATAAAACAGTGACCAACTGATTAATGTTTAAAAGTATTTGAACACATGACACATTATTTCAAATGTAAAAGGTGACAAATCTTATAACGTGTGTTTTGAAAGCGAACACTAAAAAATTAAAGTAAATATGGTAAAAAGAATTTGAATTGATTTTTTTAATTGGATGTAAAATTTATTCAAACTGAATTTATTTATATTTGAGTGAAATTTATATTCAATTCAATAGACATGATATTTCTTTATGCAGGAAAATAATATATTGGATGCAATTAGGCATGCGGGTTTGATTAGTTTTGTTCGGTTAAAATCTTGCTAAATTGAACTGAAAAATTGGTTTGTATTCATTTAGTTCAGTTTTGAAAAATTTGCCGAATTTAACTAAAGTTTTCGGTTTTGGTTATATTTCAGTTAAGAACTCAGATAATTTCGTTCAAAGTTGTTAGTTCAGTTCGAAATTTTTTCTTTTAGAAAACTGGACTAACCGATTATAATCAAACCGAACTTAACAAACTTAATTTCTTTATTGGTTTCCTTGATGGTTAGGTAATATACCAAACTGATGCAAGTGGTAGACCCATTTTCTTTAGTGAGAATATATATTTTTAAGGATGCAAACAGAGTCCATCTGATCCGAGAGATAAGAGTGATTTTCCAAAATGATGGAAAGAAGTGACTTATATTCGTTGAAGATTAGAGCTTATCTTCTACTGGTGCTAACCTCAGATTGGCACACCACAAATTTTCCAAGAAAGTGTTGGTCAAAAAGATCAAACAGAGAAAAGGAAATTCCCTTCAAACACTAAAGTAATATTCTTGGGGACATCTTTAAGGAAAGTGAATTGAAGATAGCAACTTTAACTGCCCTCAAAAGAGAGTAGCAGTTGCAACCACTCACATGTTCTAACTAAGATAAACGAATCCTCAAACAAAAGAAAAACCTTAAAAAAAAGTGATTCTGAAACTTTGGAGCCTTGGGGATGCTCTTCACAGCTTTGACAGCGCAAAAGCTATAAATAAAAAAAAATACAACTCTGAAGTACATACTGATCCGTTTAAGAGGGCATAAGATCGATAAAATCAGTATAGTTTGTTCTTTTGAACAGTCGTAAGGTCTCACAAGAAAATATATTTTGTATAGAACAAAACTAGGATCAGTCTAAGGCTGTAGTATTCTTTGTCTATAGCTACATTTCAATACTTCTCTAAGAACTGTAATAAAAACACAAACCAAAACCAAGCAAACATGAAAAAATAACAGACCAGAGCATTAATGAATCAAATCAGATGATCGGAGAAGGCGGAGTCTCCCACACATCAAACACATTCTCTTCGCTATGCAACGCGAAAAGCCGATCCCCACCAATGGAGAAATCACATATCGAACCACCATAACTTCTCCTCAGCCTAGAAGTCAAAACCCAATCCGGTCCACAAAACACAGAGATAGAATCATTCATCGAAGAGAAAAGCTGGCCTTCATGCAACGCCAGCTTCGGGTAACAAGGCTCGTCAGGCATCTTGCTTTTCATCAACCTGCTCCTCGAACTCCACCTCACGCTTCCTCCATACATCCTCAGATCAATAAACCCCAAATCCTCAAACTCATTCACCACGCAGATCGAGCTGCTATCTTCCATAGCTATCGCATCCCTCACCCTCTTCTCGTCTATCGCCATGGGAGACCCGATATCCGACCAAGACCAAACCATGTTCTTGTCCCGAAAATCAAGCAGACTGATGTAACAGTTGTCTTTCCTCGGGAACAAGGTGGCCACAAGAAGACAGTTCAAACCGTTGAGCCACTGAAGCTTGTCCGCATCACCAAGCGACCAACCGGTACTCTCGTAGAAGAAATCGGTTTGCTTACCGGTTATCTGATCCCAAACCCCGATGCCGTACTCGTTACTCCTACCTTTGCAGCTCGAGAAGATCTTATAGTCCTGATTAAAACTCAAAGCCCCAGCGGTGTAGCTCTTCACTTGATTCTCATGGCATACCTGAAACTTATACCGGAGATCGCCGGTTGACGAGCTGAACAGACCCATCCCACCGTCCCCTCTGCCCAGCTTCTCGCAGGCAGAGAGGACGATGTTGTCCGAGTCGATCCAGCCAACATCGTTGACCCTCTGGTAATCGAGGTTGATCGGACAGTGCTCCTCGAGCATCCAGTCGAACACGTGGACGACGCTCCCGTGCGCGACGCAGCAGCCGCCGTCGGGGCCCGCCCTGACGGCGGTTCCGTCTCCGGGGGCGATTCCTTTGACGGAATCGGAGAGACGGAGACGGTTGCCGTCGAAGGGGCCCCATCTGGCGGTTCTGACGTGGCGGAGGAGGCCGTAGAAGGAGGCTTCTCGGTGGAGGAGACGCTCCGGGATGGTGGCGGGGAGGTTGAGGTCTCCGGTGCGGAGGAGGTCGAGGAGGACGGCGAAGCAGTCTGGGTTACGGTCGATGAAGAAGAGATGGTCTTGTTTGGTGGGTGGTGGAGAGAGGTTCCAGTCGTCGTCGAACAGGGCGCCGAAGAAGGAGTCGCGGCCTGCGTTTGCGAGGGTTGTTGACGTCGTTTCGAAGATTCGACCGCCTACGTTGAATTTGATCCTGTCTTTTGAGTTACCCATCAATGGAGGAGGAAGAAGAAGGATGATCTAAGTGGGGGAGAAGGATGAATTCAAGATTTTGAAACAGTTTAAAGGTGAGAGAGCTTTTTTTCTTTTTGTTTTTTGTTTTTTCCGAGAAAGTAAAATCTTCAATCATTAGCTAACGAGAAGACAAGAAGACAAGAAGACATGAAAAGATCATGTAGAGAGAGTAATAAAACTTCTTGATTCAGATCAAATTCGGAGAGATTTGTTGAGCTCTTGGGAACGGGAGAGAAGATGTTTTGATTGATGGGTTAATCAAATTCAAACACAGAAGAAAGATGAGAATTCGAATTGACTCTCTTTTTTCTGGATTGAGACAAAGATGAAACTGAGGTTCTGGGCACGGGAAGAAGAGGTTTGTGATTAATGAGGGAATCAGAATTTATTACATGACCTGGAGAAATTTTTGAAATTTTCTTTTTGTGAGAAGATGTGAAATTGAATTCTCTTTCTCTCTCTCTCTCTCTCTTGTCTTTCGCCGCTTTTATTTCATTCCGTTTACACACAACCGTTCTCTACATTTATACAGTGCCTGCTAGGGGTGGGCATTTCGGTTTAGTTTCGGGTTCGGTTTAGATTCGGTTTGATTTGGGTAATTTGGGTTTTATAAAACTCAAACCAATTAAAACCAAAGTAGCTTTTGGTTTGGGTTCGGTTTGGGTTTAATTCGGTTCGGTTCAGTTCGGTTTGGTTAGATTTAGTTCGGTTCATTATTATGGTTTAGTTTGGTTTGGTGTAGTTCGGGTTGGTTATAAAATATGAAAACATCAGTTTTATATTTTTATTAAAAAATAATCAACTCATAAACAATAGAGTGAGAATATAAAAACTTATGCTACATGATTTTATATATAATAGTATTATTTGAATCGTATTTATAATTTTTTTTAAAGATATGGAAGTTATGAAAAAATGAAAAACTAAACTTTAACTTAAATTTACAATATGTTAATACATATATATATATCATATATATTTTTACTATATATATATTTGATTATCAGTTTGGTTCGGTTTAAACCCAAACCAAACCAAACCATTCGAGTTAAATAAAACATGAACCAATTGGGTTACATAAGAGCATGATTTGGTTTGGTTCGGTTTAACTTCGGTTTGGTTGGTTCGGTTCGGTTTAGGTTTTTTGCACACCAAAACCTATTTGAATTAAGTGATACTAAACTTCTAATCAAGTTGAAAATTCAACACTTTTTTTGTCAGCAATTGAAAATTCAACATATCTAAAAAAATATTTTATCGTAATACTTATAATAAATTTAACAACCGTTATGATAGTTAGAAATTCATATTATTTATCTTAGATAATTTAATCTTTTTAGATCAAAATGGATTTTTTAAAGACAAGATCAAAACTACATGTTATAGTTATTTTCGAATACAACTATATATTAAAATTATAAATATTCAGGTGAAATCAGATTTTAAATAAATTACATTTCGAATTCTAACGAAAGAAAGCCAAACCAGATAATTTTTCTTTTAAAGAAATCATATATATTAAAAAAAAGAAATCTAAAAACCATTGATCTTATCTTGAAAAAATGAATACATTTTATATCTGTTAGAAAATAAATCTCACTTCCCAAAATTAAGATGAAATTACATAATACTCTCGTTTAGTAATATTAAAAGAAAATTGTTTCAAGCATATACAATTTTACTATTTCAATATATGTTTTATTAATTAATAATGATAAATTGTAAATTCTAATAAAATTAATTGTATTTTTATGATTTTTATTGGTTTAAAATTATAGAAAAAGTACAATCACAAAAAGTTATGTATTTATAAATAAAATTAATAGTATTTTTATTAATATATGTGTAAAATCTAAAATTTATACTATTTTAAAACAAAATGAATATAAATGAGTTGATTCAATTCATTTATCGTCAATTTGTTCTGTGGAAAATATTAAGAGTGAATTGGTTTAAAACTCAAAAATGATTAAATTAACAAAATATCTATAATGGAACAAGTTTGATATCTATGAAGGGAAGTATCATATGATGTGAAATTTAGGATATTGGTTTAATTAGTGTAAAAATTAGTATACAGAATGCAATTTCACAAATATTAATAACATTTAGAGAAAAGAAAAAAAAAAAGCAAATAATGCACTGCGCGTGGGTCCAGTATTGTTTTTTTGAAACGATTTTCAGGTCCAGTATTGGTTTTTAGTTTCGATACTCATCTATCAACCGTAGATGTTGGTCAGATGATCAACACTTCGTTGGTCATTTGTCAATATTTATCGAAATGTTATTTATTTCCTTTATCTTTCTACACACACACATCAACTTGAATTTGTGGAATGGCCAAGAAAAACTACAGTTTGTATTTTCCGGGTAACACAAAGTGCGATGTCCATATCTTATTTTTAGTTATTATTGACTTACAAAATACTTTGATAGAGTAAATGATAAGAGGAGACTTTCTTGAGTATGTTATCGATTTTTGAACAATTCAAATCAAACCCTATAATAATAGACAAGCATTTGTGACTCATTGTATGTCATGCTTTAAATATTTATTTCTTGTACTTATCGAGTTATAAAATAAATTAGGGTTTTAATTTTACAATAGTAAATTTAATATGGGGAAAATCAATAAGTATATATATGGCCGAAAATATTAGATCTATTTAGTTATATGTAGTATGCTTACACAATTTATTTAAATAAAAATTAGAGATTGTTCGTTTATATCAATAAGTTTTTTAAAATGCCATCGTCAGAACTCAGAAGGAGTTAGGAGCTGACTGATTTTCCCGCTACCACCCGTAAACGCAGCTTTTGCGGTTCATAGCGGTTGTTGGCGTTTCGAAACAATCACAGAAAAAGCTACAAATCGCTTCAAACCGCCCCGAACCTCTTAAAATCAAAAGCTGGTTCCAACTAGCGTTTGCGGTTGCAGGCGGTTGCGGGAGGGTAAATTTTTTTCTTTAAAAACAGAATAAATAAAATAATACTAAAAATATCCAATAAAAATTTTCAATTGAAATAATAGAAATTGTAAAATGTATTCATATTATATTTCAATTTATATTATAAAAATTCAAAACTAAAATATTTTCTATAAAATTTTAAAATTGAATAATATGATTTTATAAATATAAATTTTATATTTATCATATTATTATGATTTTTAATATTTTTATAATTACCTAAATGTAAATATTGTTAAATTATTATTTAACAGATGTTGCGTTTGGTAGTTTACCAGTCATAAAAATCCCGTAAACGCAACAATTTCTAACAGCTGTACCAGTCGTACAAATTTCTAGAAAACGCTTAAAACTGCAATTACCCGCACCCGCAAACTTCCGCAACCACTGTGATTACACCAGTCAAAGCCTTAATGAAACGAAAGAGAGGACCAAAAGGATCACAAGGCTGAAAGTTTGTCATACATTATTTAACATTTTACCCAAAAAAAAAAGAGTTTGTCATACATAGGCGAAATTGATATATCCACTCGAATAAAGACAAAGTATCGGTTAAATCCGGAGCATATCTTAATAATATAAGCTTTTGCATTACAATAAAAGATTAGCTTATTTTATTTAAGAGACTATCTTTAATATACAAGTTCAACGTCAAGGAGAGTCATGCGGGTCGTGGACGGCACACCAGCATCGGCTTCTTCTTCGTGTTTTGGTCCAAAACATGATTGGAGGGTTATATAATCCATGGTCAACAAAACTTGTCCCCATTATTTCTTATTAAAGTTATTTTGTTCTTCCAATGCATTCTTGTTAGTAGTACGATGGAGTAACATTTTAATGCTTGTTAGGACATCTCCGATTATGGAATAGGGTTGGAGATGTTCTTAGTTGTTATCCCTCTTTATAGGAAGGTAGAAAAACTTAAATACATGATTATTATCAATTTGTAAATTCTGTTAGATAAGCCACCTAAACTATTTATAACGAGTAGATTATTATTCTCTTTGTTTTTAAATAAGTGTCATTTTGACATTTTTCATACATATTAAAAAAAGTGACGCAAATATATGTATTTATTGTTATTAATTATATTTCTCTGACCAACAGTATTTGAGATAAATAAAATTATTTATAAAATCAATGTAGTTTACAATTAGTTTTTAGTTAAAAATAAGTATAATTTGCATTGAAATTGTAAAGTAACACTTTTGTGTAACAAAAAATGTTAAAATGACATTTATTATGAAATAGAAAAAGTATTAATTTTGTAAATTATGTTAAATAAGCCACCTAAACTGAGTAATATTCTTATTGTTAACGTTAATTTCTTATGACATTGCAACTATGATAAATATTATATAGACGATTCGATAACCGACAATACTATTTGCCTTATGAGATATCATCTGATGTCGTTCTATGGAGACTCATTCCTGACCAGATTTACTTGTACCATGTTAAAGATCCTTTGTACTTTTTTCTTCCGTAGTCTGCATTAATAAATCACTATCTCCGAGACTTAAAACCTAGATTTCCTGTAATCTGGAAGAAATTACATAATCTGACTCGAATCCCAGACATGGATATATAAACCTTTAAACCTTAACTATTATGCTATGGTACTTCCACAATTGAGTAATATTCTAGAAGATAACAAGTGTATAAGAGGTTTGACACAACATATAAAAACGAATACAGACGTACCCAGAGCCGTCTCAATTATTTTTAAGGCCCTGTTAAAAAAATTATTAACTATATATTTAATGAATATAATAAAATAATTTTAAAAGTTAATAGCTTTATCTATATATATTTGAGGGTTCTCTTCAAATTATAAACTATTAGTTTAAGAATAAATTTAAAATTTTGAAATTTTAAACTAAATTTATGTGTTTATTTTTAAAAATATATTAATATTTTTTTTATAAAAAAATTGGACCATGTTCAACCGCTCCAGTAGCACATTGCCCTGGACCTACCTTAAACCTTGAGTCCTCTTAAATAGTTAGTGATAATACATAAGATAACTAAATATACATAAACTGTCCCCTATATATTAAAAGAAACACATTATTAACAAGTAAACTTTAAAGTGTAAAATATTCACAAGATTTACCATTATTCTGATGTATAAACATAAGAAGGTTTTTGTTAACTAAAAACTCATCTATTACTAGACAATTTACAATACAATACAATTGATCCTCTTTACATGTATGATTCATTTTTCTTCCGTTTCAGATTAATTGTCGTTGTAGAGAAAATAATTCATTTCAAGATAAGTATTGTTTTATGATTTCAATGTAATATTTACTAATAATTTTCTTTTATTTATTTTTCTATTAGTTTTATCATTCAAATATATCATTAACAAGGATAAATCATGGGAGGTGGGTGGGAGAAAATTACTAGGGCTGAGTGAGTCAATACACCTCAGGCCACGACCTCTGATCCATTTTTTTAACACTTCATATATTTGCAAGAAATAAAGTCAAATTATTTTTCCTCTTTGATCATATTGCTTATGTTTAGGGTTGATATTTTATCCATTAAATTTGATTTGATTCAAAAAATCAGGATATCCGTAAGTCTTTGGAGTAAAGCACATATTAAAAATTAGTATTTTTAAAATATTGAAGCGAATCACAAATATTAAAAAATTCAACATTGAATATCCGCTATGGTCCATATTTTTACAAATAGAAGAATATCTACAATTAAATAGAGACCTATAATTGTATAACTTTATATAATTATTATTTTAACATATAATTTTAATAATTTTATTTATAAAATTACATATAAAACTATTAAATTAAAAATATTTATAAATATTTATAAAACTAAAATTTTTCTATTTTCATAAAAATATTTAGTTAATTATAAAATTTATGAAATATGTAGTTTCACTAATTTTTACATTTTCTTTTATTTTATGTAAACTTAGTTTTTGAAAACATATTAGTTTTTAGATTTATTTGTATTAAAAAAGTTGAAGAAATATTTGTAAATATCTGTAAATTTTTCAGATATTTGTATTTTTCAGAAACAAAGCAAATCAGAAAATTATATATGTAAACTACGAAGCAAAACACAAATACGGCACTATCCGTTGGTTCCATGCTCACGTATGTTATTTCGCCTCTTTCTCATTTTTAAGTTCATCTGGCTGACAAAAAAAAATCAACTGAATATTTCTGTTTTTCTTAAAATATATCAACTTTGAAATTGTGCTAGTCATAGGTCGGAGAGGTTTTCTAAGATAAATCACGTAAGTACTCGACTACTTGGAGATTTTTTTTCTAAACCTTTTCTCGAAAACCAGTAGTGTATTCCACGGGTTTTAACTTTTACATGTCTTTTAAAAAACTGATCTACATATTTTCTTTAGCTGAAATGTTTTCTTTTCATGTTAAGAGTAAACTTGTGTCCACTAATTCAGATGGAAGTTTTTTTTTTGAGCAACTCAGATGGAAGTATATATATAGTAATATATACGAATTACGAATATTTAATATTTAAATTTCATTTTGTAATTTAGAAGTTATGTACCTCAGCCCTATAATATATTCTCGAATCGCAGACCATGGTAAATTAATCTAATATTTAGTAAGGGGGATGTATTCAATTTAACATTTTATGTGATTTGATTTTTAATGGAGTTTTAGATGATTTTAATAAGTTGCAGAGATTTAGGTGATTTTTATTAAACTACTCTAGAATATCACCTAAAACAATGGGATTTGCGTTTTTTTTTTTTTAACTAAGAAACTCCACCCAAACACCCTAAAATCACCTCAAAACTTTAAAATCCTACAACTTAAAATATTTTCAATAACAGTGGATTTCAGAGTACTTTACGAAATGTCAAGTTCAATAACAGTGGATTTTAAATGAGTTTTTAAAATTCATGTTTGAATAACAGTGAATTTGTCATTTTAATACAAATCACCTGAAACTCTCGGTTGAATACACCCCCCTAAATGTTTTTAATTTACATGCTTCATGTATAGAAAACCCACAATTTTCGGTTTGTTTTGTTTTTCGTTTTAATATACATCATTTTGTTTAGTCTAATGTTTTTCTCGTTGAATATGTTTATGTTCACAGCTACTTCTCCTAAATTCCAAAGAAGTTGAAAATCAGTCGGTATCATGGTTTTGTATTCATACGATTAGATGGAGGAATAACTTTTGGTTAATGAGTTGGTTAACTTGTCATGTTCACTTTTAGTTATACTTAAGTTATCTCAGAACCACTTACCCACCTCCAGCCACACCTCTTGCTTAGGCCTGGGCACAAAAAACCGGACCCGAGGACCCGACCCGGAACCGACCCGAAAAAACCGGGTTCGGATGTATTCAGTTCTTGTAAAATACCCGATTGGGTTTTGCTTTCTCCTTGGTTCGGGTAACGGTTCGGGTCGGTTAATAACCGGTATCCGATAGAGTACTCATAGTTAACCGAAGTTAACAACGGCTACATTTCAATACTTCATTAATGGTTATCTTCATGCCCGACCATAAAACAATTTTCTTTATTTCCTTGCCTCCTTGGTTCTATCGATTAACCTGTTCATCTTCGCCGACTTCTCTAGAAAACTTCAATCGTCTGTTCGAGAATCGAAATTGAAGCTCTTAAACCCTACCTGTGATTATCTATAAATGGAGGACCTTGATCGTTGCAGTTCCTTCACAACTCACAGCAACACAATTCGATCTAAGGTTTATTATCCGAAACTCTCAGTTCTTTTTTCTTTCAATTGCTTGTTAATTATGTAGTATTTGATCTATAGTTTCATATTGATGTAGCATGTGTTTGATTCTTGATTCATGTGGCCATTGATCGTTACACTTTGATTGATTCACTGTTTTTATTTTGTAGATGGATTCATCAACAACTCCTAATGGAAAAGACATTGCCAATCAAAGAGACCAAGAGACAGAAACCCAAGAAACACAACAAGAGTTTGCATCTCCTGACAATTCAGGAAAAAGAAAAGAAGTCCCCAGCTCAAGCAGACCTACATCTCAGCCAGCGAAGGCCACTAAGGTGTTTAGCTCACGGTCAACTGTTTGGGATCACTACACAAGGACACCAGACAATCGAGACAAATGTGTCTGCCACTATTGCAAGAAGACGTTCGCTTGCCCAACCAAATCCGGGACATCCAACCTGCAGAAACATCTTAATACCTGCAAGCATTACAAAGCGTGGGAAGAGGGGAAAGTTCGTGCTCAGCCTGTGATCAGCGAAGATGGTTATCTGAAGGACGCCAAGGTTTCAGAAGATTTGTTCAAGGAAGCTACAAATGAGATGCTTATCATCGGTGAGATGCCACTTGCCTTTGTTGAAAGCTTGGCATGGAAATGTTTCTGCAACAAAATGAATCTGCCCAAACCACACTCGAGGAGGACTGCAACAAGACAGATTGTTGAGATGTATGTGAAGAGGAAGGCTGCACTGAGGGAATGGTTCAAAGTTAACAAGCAGCGAGTGTCTTTAACAACTGATATATGGATCGCTCAATCAACAGGTAATGGAGTAATGGTGATAATTTTTTTTTGTTTGTGTCTGATTTTGTAGCATATGATTGAATCCTAACTTGATTTTGTTTGGTTTTGTATAGGTGCTAGTTATATGGTGATCACATCTCATTTCATCGATGCTGCTTGGAAACTGAAGAAGCTGATCCTTGGTTTTAAGTACATCACTGATCACAAAGGTCAGACCATTTCAACCGTTCTGCTTGATTGTTTATCTGAGTGGGGTATAGAGAAGGTTTTCTGTATCACTGTTGATAATGCGACTGCAAACACATCGGCTCTTAGGAAGTTTAAGAGTAGTTTTGCATTGCTTGGTAATGATGCGTTTGTTCTGCATGGGGATTTTATGCATTTGAGATGTTCTGCACACATCATAAACTTGATTGTGAAAGAAGGTTTGGCTGCAGTGGATTTTAATGTTTCTGCTATCCGTAATGCTGTTTCTTATGTATGATCAAGCACAACTAGGCTTAGATCGTTTGAGTTAAGGGTTGATTCAGGGAAGTTAACAAGAGGAAGTTTGCCTTTGGATTGCAAGACTCGCTGGAACTCAATGTATTTGATGTTGTCAAGGGCTATTGAGTTCAGGGTAGCATTCAACAAGATGGAGGCAGAGGACCGGCTATACAATGATCACTTCTTGGAGTTTGAGAATGGAATCAAGCGCATTGGACCTCCTGAGATTGTTGATTGGAATGCAATTGAGAGGTTAGTGTGGTTCCTCATCATCTTCTACAACTCTACTTTGGTTGTATCTGCATCGACTTCTCTGAACTCTTTTAAATGCTACGGTGAGATAGTCACAATAGAGAAGAACTTGATAGGATTGACCCGTAGTTTAGACTCGGATTTGAAGGGTAAGGCTGAGGAGATGCTTAAGAAATTTGATAAGTATTGGGATGGTATGAGGAACATCAACAAGATGCTGATTGTAGCTACTGTCTTCGATCCTACAAAGAAGATGCAGTTTGCTAAGATGTGTTTCGAGAAACTTTATGGTAAAGACACTGCAGATGCTCAAGAAATGTTTCAGTCTGTCATGGATGTTCTTCGGGATTTGTTCAAAGAGTACAGTGCTTGGTTTCATACTGATGAAGGCGTTCAAGCATCTCAAGCTCCACAACCAGCATCATTCGGTAGCCAAGAGCAGCCAGCATGTGAAAGAATCAATCTGATTGATGAGTCGGGGTATGAGAGGATGGACTGTATGTATGCGGAGTTGGTTGATCTGATAGAGGATCGAGAAGCAAAAGATGAGTTGGAAACTTATCTGAAAGAGAGTGTTGTCAATCCGAGAACCATGCTTGGAGTGGAGTTTGATGTTCTGTCTTGGTGGAAGGTTAATTTCTCAAAGTTTCCGATTCTTGCAGAGATTGCTCGTGATGTCCTTGCGATGCAAGTGTCATCTGTTGCTTCTGAAAGTGCATTTAGCACTAGTGGTCGAATCATTTTCCCTCATAGAAGTTGCCTAACTCACTATATGATTGAAGTGCTAATGTGTTTAGAGCAATGGATGAAGGC
This sequence comes from Raphanus sativus, assembly GCF_000801105.2. Lineage (NCBI taxonomy): Eukaryota > Viridiplantae > Streptophyta > Magnoliopsida > Brassicales > Brassicaceae > Raphanus > Raphanus sativus. Next base: position 42,717,261 of record NC_079516.1, read on the forward strand.
AGATCTTCGTGGCAGTGAAGGCAGAGTGGTGACAATGGAACAAATTCTTAGTGAATTTGAGTATGAAGACAAGCTCAAGCGAGGTATATCTCTTACTTGTAACTTATCTTTGATCACCCTTGATGTTTCGCAAGTACTAACTTTGCTTTTCTTTATAATTTGTTTCAGATTATGATTCTCAAGCAACACAAGAAGAATAAATCAAGGATGAGCTTAAGGATCGAGCAATGAAGATTGGAGAATGTGCTTTGGAGAAGTCAAGCTTTGGTGTTTTGTAATTTGTTCTGTTTCTGTTTTGTTCTGTTTCAGTGTTTTTACATGTTTTCGGTTATGTTTCTGTTTTTTGGTGTGTCTTAAAAACTTATGTTGCGGTAATGCGGTTTAAGATTATGATCGGTGTATGGTACTATGGTTTATCCTTTTTTCAAGAATGCAATGTGTTTTCCCAAAGTTATTGACTTATTGTTATTTCCAAAATCTTATTTAGATTTGATCATGTATGGTATCGGTTCGGTTTTAATGTTTTGCTTTGGAAATCAGTTTGACTTATTGTTATTTCCTTACATGCCGTTCCTCAAGTTTTTCAATTAAAACCAAACCTAGTTGTGCTTCATTATAAATAGAGAACCTTGATTGTTTATTGATTCACACTTTCACAGCAATATGAATATGATAGTTAACTCAAGGTCGGCTGTTTGGAAACACTTCACAAGAACAGAAAGTAACCGAGACAAATGCATATGCCATTACTGCGAGAAGGTCTTTGCTTGTTCACCTAAAATAGGCACATCCAACCTGCATAAACATCTCCAAACCTGCAAACAGTTCAAAGCGTGGAGAGATAATGAAGTGGTATCAATCTCCACTTCAACCTGATCGGTTTTTCTTTGCAGTATTTGGTGTTCTGGTTTCCTTTTTTAGTTTATCTTTGTTGTTGACTTGTTGTTTCTTTGTTATTTGAAAACTTGAATATGGAATAAAATTTGCAGTTCAATGAAAGTATGGTTAGTTTGGTTACTTTTAGGAACCGAATAAGTATTTTGGATATATGTAACCAAAGTAACTGGTAGTACATTGAGTATTTGGTTATTTTTCGGTTATTAAAACTCGGAACCGAACCCACCCGAACCCGCTTAGACCCGACTCGAACCCGACCCGGAATTTATATATACCCGATTGAGTATTCACATTGCAAACCCGAATAACCCGAAACCCGAAAGACCCGACCCGGACCCGAACGGGTACCCGAATGCCCAGGCCTACTCTTGCTTTTGCTTTTTCAGGTATTAGGTCAAATAATGCCAACTCAATTCGTTTCTGTTTATTTTCCAAAAGTGTATATTTTCTTAAAAATCGAAGGAATTTCGAACATTCTGCCATAATCTGCCCGCTGCTTGTGGTGTCCAATATCAAATCAAATTTGTAACTGGTCAGTTTATTGTTGTTCTGCCCTGTCTAGCAGACAAATTCAAATTGCTACTAGGATTTGGAAAAGAATGCTGGGTTTTCGGCTCTAGCCCAATGACGTGTGTTATAGGCTGCAGGCATATTTTCTTGTTTCATGGGCCGAATGGAGTATCAGTCCAAACGAATATTGAAATGTGATATATAAACACATTCTCGTCCAGTTTTTTTTAGGTTAACAACAACAAAGAAATGAGAGTTGTTATAAACCATTGTGTATATGCACCATAACCAAGTACTTAACCAAGTACTAGACAAGTCCAACAAGTACAAGAGGAAGTGCAAGGAGGTTTACATCCGGTCTACATCGGTTCATCTACAAACCGGACCGAGATCAGAAGACTCAGTCAACCTTGGAGTAATCACCATGACCAAGTCTTCTCTATGACATCAATGTAGTCAATGTAATCAATGTGTTGATTTTATTCCTTGTAAAGCATTTGTAAACCCTTGTATCAAACCACTATATATTGTGGTGTTGGCTAATGAGAAATAGACACAACATTCCTCACAAATCACTCTCCACATTTTCTTTAGTTTATAACACGTTATCAGCACGAATGTGCTCACCACCTGAGAAGTCTCTCTCCACCTGAGCTCTCTTTTCCGGCCATCTTTTCCGGCCAGAAAATCCTATATTCAGGCGCAACTTTAAACCGCCGTATCTCTCAAACCCTGTGGAGCCAGAAGACGATCCACCTATCAATCTGAAGCCCAAGACGAGAAGAATCCGTTGCCGAAGACGGCTTGTCGATCCGATCTCTGACGCGTCGTCAATCGCATAAACACTCCGCACCGCCGGCTGATGGTTTTCCGGCCAGCTCCTCCACCTCTCTATCAACCAGCTCATCTGTGGATCAGCTCTTTCTCATGGTGGTCCATTCAGATTCTTGTGGTATAAAATGGTAAACTAATCTATCCATAAAATCTAAGAACACCATTATATATGAAAAGAAATCTAAGGATCTATATGAATCCATAATATTAATCTTGTTTCTATGATCCATTGATCCATAAGAAACTTGATTCTGAATTATTTTGAATCCATAAAAGTTATAATTCTCTAAAGGTTCTAAGTATCTCAAAAACAGATTAAAAATACCTAAAGATCTATATGAATCTTGTTTATAAAAAAAACTTATGAACCATAAACTTTTGAGATAGCTTAAACCTATGGATGCTTTGGCCAATTTACCAGATGTGATAAACATGAATGTATAATCTGGCCAAAACAAAAATCCATGAATCCTTTTCTGTGCCACTTTCGGCCAGATCTCCCAAATTCAGTCAACCCATCCATAAAATCGAAATTAAAATCATTCATTGCATATCCTTGACCAATAATATTTATTTTGTATCTGTCAAGAGTTTTAAAACTTTTCTAAATGCAAAATCAGATTTTATAAACTGAAAATCGATTTTATAAATGCTTGCTTGATTTTATTGAATGCATATCTTTGACTGAAAATGTTTATACAAGTTTTATAACATATAGTCTTGATTTTAAATTGATATGTCATAGAATAAAATCTGTCTTGAAATCATTTGATCATATAGGTTGCTAAATAATTGAATCAACCTTGAATAGATTTCATATCATATTGAATATTGATCATATAAGTTGCTAGTTAAATATTGATCTAGTACCATGCCTGAAATTGATGATTAAATTATATAGTAATCTTGTTGCATACTTGATTGCATCTGTTCATCTTGAATCATCTTGAACCAACTTTGAATGCAATTGTCATATTGTTTAAAATCTGACCATGCATAATTGTCATATTGCTAAGACTGATTTTATGTTTGCATATCATTGACAATCCTGATAATAGTTCATATAAATTGGTTCTTTTTGCTTGCATCTAAATGATTCTCACTGCTTGCATATGATTAGACCAAATCGGTTTTTCATTTAATCTTAGCATGTTTGCTTTGATTGAAATTATAATCCTGTTTAAACCGATCAAACATGGATAAGTAAATTGTTAGATCATTCACATATCATGAACTGATCATTTCCATGCATCTTCTTGTCATATAGTTTTATTAAGAACTAAGCATGCTTGTCTTTATTAAATAAAACCAGCTTTGAAACCAATTGATTGAAAATCTAATTGAATTTGGTTTAGTCATTTCCTGAAAATTATAAATTTTCTTGTCTTGATTTACCCGGTAAAAGGGGGAAGGAATCGGTTATTATTTTAGTGATTTTAGAAAACCAAATATCCTCATGCATTAAGAATCACATTCATGTTATTTTGGTCCAATTCTTAGGACAGAACATACATCCGATTAGTTCTTGATCCATGCATTTATCATTCGACCATTGTGATTGATTTTCATCCATATTGCTTGATCTCATTTAAAAAAAAAATAATGATTGATCCTTATTCAAAATTCTAAAGGGCTTGGAAACCCTATATGAAATTACATATATATAATCAATCCAAATATGAATTATAATTAAAAGGATCACTAGATGCAGTGATCAATTGATCATTGTCATACTAGAAATGCTTAAAGCAATTATATTATATGATTTGGGGGAAGCCTTATTAAATCATATAAATTAAATCATATAAATTAAGGCTTTTATTGCTTGCATAAATTCTTGATGCTTGAAAGCAAAGTTAAATATTCAGATGTTGAAAATCATCTTGAAATCTAAATCTTGGTGATTGTATCTAAATTTCTCACTTTTGAGATAGATACAAGGCGATTTTCTTAATCATACGCCATCACCTTACTGAAAGTCTCAATGATCAATATCTCACTATTGAGAATCCTCTGGACCTTTGGATAGAACTGAAATCCAGATATGATCACCATAGTACGGTGCTATTACCAAAGGCCCTATATGATTTGAGGGATCTAAAGACCCAAGACTATAAGTCTGGATGAGTATAACTCGGCTCTATTCATGATAGTCTCAAAGTTGAAACTGTGTGGAGAGACTATCACATATGCTGACATGTTAGAGAAGAAATTCTCTACATTCCACAAGCAATGCTTTGCTTCAGCAATAATTCCGAGAAATGGGTTCCTCCACATATGCAAATTTAATCTCTTGTTTGTTGCTTGCTAAGCAAAACAATGAGTTACTCATGAGGAATAGTGAGATGAGGCCTCCTGGATTTTAAGGCATTGCCTAAGGCACTTACGGCCACAGAGCCAAATGAAAGAGTCAAACCATGGCCATGTGAAAGGCCATGGAAGATGGCAAGGGTGTACATGGATATCACCCACAGCATTAGTCGAGGCCGAGGCCAAGGTTATCAACCTAGCCGTGGGTATAAGTCCGTGGGAATAAGTCCGATTTTAAAACCCAGGCCTCGACCAAATCTGCTTGCCATCAGTGTGGGATGAATAATCATTGGGCCAACCGATGTAAAACTCCCAAACACCTTATTGAACTCTACCAGGAGAGCATAAAAGGAAAGAACCCTATGACCCATTGGGTCCATCTAGATGGTGCGAATAATTTCGACCATGAGAATGATGATCAGCTTGAATACGAGACCTCATATTGCCTTAAAGAGGCCAATTAGATTTCGTCACCATTTTTACTTTGTCTTTGTTCTCTATAGTGGACCAAGCCACATTACATTAAGAGACAAAAGATATTTTATTCAAGGTCATGGCTAGTCCAACCTCATGATGCTTAAAGGCACACATCTAAAAATCTCAGATGCATTACATTCCACATAAATCAAAGTGGAATTTATCAAAGTTTCAAAGACATTCATATGAATGGTCTACATATTGAAACTATGGGCAAAGGAAAGAAAGAATTCCTTATGATTTATGAAAATGCCCAAGGCCAAAGGAAAGTCCTAGAGACTATGCCTACTATATCTATAGGCCTTCTTTGAGCCAAGATAAATATGATTGTGGGTTAATACCCCAAATTACTTTCCAAAGAGTTCAGAGAAGCCTTTAACATATGGCACGACATGCTCGGCTATCCAGGCTTTACTCTTGAACTCAACTGGACATTCCTTGAAAGAAAGGAAAAGAAGTCCGACCAAGGCATTGCCTAAAAGGCATTATATTCACCCTATAAGACCCATTGAATTAAGAAGAGAATATGGTTTCCAACTATGGGCAAAAAAGGGAATAAGATTACCTAAATTAAAATCGCCTAAGTGGTCGAGACTACATTCTCTATTGATCTAACGATCAATATGATAATAGGCAAATAGCCAGGGCAATCATAATCATGTTTGATTGACCCACGAAAATTATCACTTAGATGGCATTTCCATACTTAGCCATCTGAATTATGATGCAGAGATTTAAAAGGGCACAAAAGCTATCCCATAAGATCTCACGTTTGTGCAATTTATATCTATGCACAAGGGAATTTATTGTCCCAAGCACTACGAATTAGAGTATGTTCATGAGGGGGAGAGGTAAAATCCCATGATACATGACCATACTAAAATCCGTGAAACATGGTCCACAACCATATTACATATTGGTTGAATTTATGATATTATGACCATTACCTATAAGGTTCAAAATCTAAAAAGTCCATATGCTTGGGGACATCATGAGTTATAAAAGATTAACTTGCATCAGGCCATAGATATTATATCAGGCCATATAAGTGATAATAAATATTCCCACCTCAGACTAATACGGGTCATGAGTCCAGACATATATCATATTAAGATATTATGAATAAATCCACCACAAATATATGTGCCATCTAAGATCATATTATCTTAGAATCTCATAAGGAGGATTGGGAATATATATGTTGGATATATATTATGAATATACTTTCTCCATAAGTTTAAAAGAAACCTTGAGCCAAAATGGGTGATTTAATCATAGGCCAAGGAACAAGGATTACATAGAGTTTATGAAATCCCAAGGATTACATAGAGTTTATGAATCCCAATATCCAACATTTGAAAGGAGAAGTAGTAAGCTGGTAAAGAATGGTATCAACCATCATTGTCTTGGCAAAGATCCTCGGACTAGAGAAAGATTTATAGACGTCCATATGCTACAATGATAGCAAAATAAAATGCCAGACACATTGACCCGAGAAAGAATGACTATGTCATCCCAGCTTAGCACTACACGGTTTTGATGTCTTAAAGACACAACCAAGTTGCTACAGAGTCTAATATAAGACCAAATATATGTTCCAAAAGGAACCTCGGAAATCAAAGAAAGGTGCAAAAGAAACCGAGGTCATATATTTTCCAGACAAGCCCGGGATGGCTATGGCTGAGGTGCCTACTAATGTGGTTCGGGACGCTGAGCCTCTTGGTACCGAGGGCATACCCATTGACTATGATGAGATCTCAATTAATTATTTGATGTCTGGAAATGGAAGGAAACCATATATATATATATATAAATGTGTCGACACAATACATTCATAGAAAAAGCGCGAATATGTAGCACATGAATAATGAATCGAGGATCATGAACCCACGCAAGAGTACTCATAATAATGAATAAAGAAAGAAAGAAACGTGGGGTTTCTAAAGTGACAGATAAAGGCGTATTGAATTGGCCATGAATATGTAAACGCCATATGATGCCCAGTGAATAGATGAATCCTGAAAGAAGGATAAATTGTGAGACAGACCAAGGGAAGTCTATATAATCCAAAGTGGTGGATAATACTACATATGTCACTACATATAATGTCTGGAAGAAATTCAAAAGATGTAGTATGTTATATATGACTCACTGGATGATAATAATATTATTGGTACCTAAAAGGTTTACCAAAATATACTGAGCTCAGAATCATAAGATGAGAAAAGAAGTTCTCATGAACAGCATTTTCCTAAAGCTGTCCATGGACTGAATTAAATTGCTACATGTAAGCAAATAAAAGGGTTCTATAAGAACAATTCAAATCAGTCCATAGAGGAATTTTAAAATCCTTGTGTTATACTAACCAGCCTAAGATAGGTTAAATGGTTATTCATCAAACCTTAGAAAGGTTATAGACCATCACCACAAATTAGCCAAATTTTGGTAATACTTATGGTTGGTCAAAATTCTCAGCATGAACCAACCAAGCTGTGGTATGAATGAATAAGCTATCATAAAGATAAGCTATAAGATCAAAGTTCATATTTGAACAAAAGGTGTAGGACCGCATTATGTGTCCATATGCGACCAAACGGGTCCGACCATATTATAAGATTTGGTCCATGATAAAGCTGTAGATCATGGATGTCATTAGACATAAATTTGAGGATCAATTAGATCAATTCTATGTCATGATCGTGTCAGGCCTAGATCAGTCCAATCGTCCATATATATATATGTGTACGAATTGCCGGCACACTAAGACTGCAAAATGTCTTAGATCGATCATAGATAAACTATGGATATAAGGATCATGATCTAACAGACATGACCTATGTATAAATTGCCTATGGCAAATAATATTATACTCATAAAGCTAAGGCATGTCCATAAGTCCTAAAGAGCTAAGTAGCTCATACTTGATATAATGATGATCCATATTATATAAAGGATCTAAAGTACTAGCCAGCCAATATTATGGAAAGGCATATAAAAGTGATTTGGTCAAGGACCATAATCAAACGACCAGAGTATAAAACAGTACATTTTATCTAAAGTACTAAAGTGGTCGATATCAAAGTGGTACATTTTCTAAAAGTACCATCAGGATTCTGAGAGACATGATATGTCCGAACAATACAAGATTGTTCAAGTAAGAATCCATGAACATCTATTCAGCAAGTGATGTTCAAATGAGGGAGAGTAGTATGTGTTGTACTCTTTTTCCTTAACTATGGTTTTATCCCAATGAGTTTTCCTAGTAAGGTTTTAATGAGGCAACATTAAGCATATTATGAACTCATATGGTTATGGCATCCAAGGGGGAGTGTTATAAACCATTGTGTGGATGCACCATAACCAAGTACTTAACCAAGTACTAGACAAGTCCAACAAGTACAAGAGGAAGTGCAAGGAGGTTTACATCCGGTCTACATCGGTTCATCTACAAACCGGACCGAGATCAGAAGACTCAGTCAACCTTGGAGTAATCACCATGACCAAGTCTTCTCTATGACATCAATGTAGTCAATGTAATCAATGTGTTGATTTTATTCCTTGTAAAGCATTTGTAAACCCTTGTATCAAACCACTATATATTGTGGTGTTGGCTAATGAGAAATAGACACAACATTCCTCACAAATCACTCTCCACATTCTCTTTAGTTTATAACAAGAGTCAGATTGAGATGAATTAAGAGAAGAGAAAGGAGACAGACATAGCAGTGAACGCAATCTTGATTTACCCTCTTGCTCTAGTTTATTGTCTTCTACGCTCTGTTGTAGTCTCTTGGTCATTGATTCTTATGTAAACCTAAAGCCATAACAACATCACTTGTTGAATGGTTATTATATTCTTTTTAATGTAGTGGAATGAATTTGGGATCATAAGTTCTTCTACGAGACAGACAGCTTCAAATAGATTAAAATGTTGGTAAAAAAGATGTCACGATTTAGAAAAATATAATATAGAAATACAATTGTAGAAATAAAAGCAAAAGCTTGGAATATAATAACAGCAACAATGATCTTCTAAATTTACAAATCCATAATCTGCATATTGGTAGCTAAAGGGTTTAGAGTTCGAGGAAGAGGAATGCACTCAAGGGGATGAGCCAAATCCAAGGAGAAATTTAATCCAGGAGCCTCTTCCATGTCAACCTCATTTCCACTTTTGATTTTCCAGTCAAAGCATTGTACCATCACACCTATTGCGGTTCCTACTATGATAGAAGCTACATTTGATCCAGGACATCTCCTTCTTCCGCCTCCAAAAGGGAGGAACTTCATTGCATGCTCTCTTCTCTCCTCCTCTTGCAATGATCCTGAAGAAGCTAGGAACCTCTCTGGCTTGAACTTGTTAGGATCTTCCCAATAATCAGGATCTCTCATCACAGCATAAGCATTAATAACAAGTGTTGTACCCTTGGCTATGTAGAACCCTCCGACAGTACAATCTTGCTGAAATTCTCTTGGCAAGACGGGCCCCACTGGGTGCAATCTAAGAGTTTCATTGATGACAGCTTGCAAGTAAGGAAGTTTCGGTAGATCAGTTTCTTGAACCAACCTTTCTTTCCCCACCACGGAATATATTTCTTCTCTAATTCTCTTAAGAATATTAGGGTTGTTGATGATTTCTGCCATTGCCCAATGTGTAGTTGAAGCAGTGAAGGCCCCAGCTCCACAGAAAAGCTCCTGCATTTGTAGATTTTTTATTTAAAGTATATTGGTGTTTGTTAGGCCATGTTTATTATAAGGTTTTTAGGATTGGATTCTTAGGGTAATATAAGAACTGTCTCTTAACTTTAATTAAGAAAAACTAAGAACCGTCTCTTAAATATCTTATTTAAGGGACGATTCTTAGTTTTTATTAGTTAAGTTAAGAGACGATTGTTATATTACGTTAAGACTTCCACTATAAGAACCATGCAATAAATGTACCCATAGGATTCTGGAAGAAAAAGGTCTTTTTCATATTAATTTACCGCGAGAAACGCCTTGATATTTTTCCTAGTAATCTTATACTCCGCGTTCTCGCCTCGATAAGCTGCCAAGAATGCATCCATACATTCAGTACCTTGGTGCTCTTCAGATTTCTCTTCTTCGTATTTCACAATAATACTTTCCAACAGCTCCTCAAATCTATGTGAAACATCCATTATATTCTTTTTTAGTAGTGAGATCCCAAGCTTCTGAAGCAGCAGCTTATGAAATAAAAATTCATGTGCCAATGCACTGAACTCGACACAAAGTTGAGAGACTTTCGTGGCATCATTATTATCCTTGGGAAAACTACTTCCAACGCTCATCTTTCCGAAGGTGCTGGTAACAAGTCTTAACGCTTCCTCACCGATATCCACGCTCTGTTTCTTCTTCGCCATATCCAACAAATTTTTATAGAACCGCTCTAGCTCAAACTCACGAACGCCACGTGACCGGTCCAGCGCCTGGGTCCCAAGCAGATTAGTCACCATGAGCTTCTTCATGAACCTCCAGTAATCTCCATGAGGAGCTCTGAAGACGCCAAATGATCCAAGAATTATGCACTCATCGATGGCAATATCACCACGATAGGAGACGTTGATGTCCTGGGCCTTGAAAATCTCGTGGATAATCGAGGCAGAGGAAACTATAACGATGGGGAAGTTGACGATGCGGAGAGAAAGGAAAGGCCCGTACATGGATGAGATTTTCTGAAAAGTCGTGTGCATTGGGGACAATAAGAGAAGAAAATCTTTTAAGGAGATATTTTTGTAAAACTCTTTGTTGAAGATTCTTTGGCGAAAACTTTCACCAAAAAAGAAAGCTAAGATTAGGTGAAGATAACCGATGATCGGAAGAGAAGGAGGACTCGGAGGCAGATCATTCTTTGGTTTCTTGAAGAAGAAGGCAAAGAGAAAGAGTGTTGAGAAGAAGAATAGGAGAGCGAAGATGAAACAACTTTGAAAACAAAAACTGATCATTGCTGAAATTGTTTCTCTATACAGCCGATGAGGGGGAATGAATGCCTTGAAAGATTTATATTAGAAGGTGAAATAATGGAGTTTTGGAATATAAAATAAAATAGTATTTTTCAAAAGTTGCTTATTAACGAGACTTGTAACAATTTAATTGTTCATGTGGAAGAGTCGTATGTCTTACGGGTATTTTCCAAGTTTTGTGTTGATTTATGTGTGTTTTAGGCTGTCAATAGTGTTGCGAGGAAGTTTGTGCAGCCTGTTATGAAGTGTGAATCCAAGCAAAGTGTGGTTCAAGTCCTCATAATAATATTTGAAATGCTTTAGTACCCTTAATAAAAAAAACTAGATTATATTTGTCAATATATAATACCTATAAATTAAAAATGAATTTCATTAATTTGATTAGTTATTATCTAAAAAAATTCTATGTTATGTTATCCAAAAATATTTTACATCAGAATATTTAAAAATTATTATAATTTATGTATGTAGTTTTATGTATATATGAATGTTTTCAACTTTACTTTACGTAATAAAACTACTATTGATTGCTGAACCTATAAATTCTTAGGGGATGAATCAAAGAAAAACTCGCTCTATATTGCATCGCCATAGTAGTAGCCACTTATATTAATGTTGGTAATACATTTCTATCATCCAATATCTGATGTAAGACCATTTCCATCATTTCCAATGCTGCATTATTTTGAGGGAAAACATCAAAAATTGAGGAAATGCCTTCTCTAATAGTACATCACTTTGAAGAAAGAATTGAGAATATGAATAGTATCCCTCAATTTTAAGGGAACAATATTCACAACCCTATTTTTACTATTGAACTTTTCCTTTACAAATTGATCCTTAAACTTTTATATAATTTTACTTTATATCTGAAAAGATTAATTATTTGTATTTTATACTTTATCAAAATTAATAGCACTGTCATTAATACAATTATAAGGTCATATAAATCATTGTTTTTTTTTTTCATATAAATCATTGTTTATGCTTTTAAAAACTAAATTTATGTATAAAATAAGGATTTTGGGTAAAATTTGTAAGTTTTTAAAATACATAGCATTATTAAAATTAATAATAAGTATTAATAATTGAATATACTTGGAATATTTTATTTTGAAGGAAAAAAATGAAGGTAACCGTTGGAACAAAACTCAAACTCATATTGAGTTTACATCATTATGAGGAAAAAATTGATGACAACTATTAGAGATGTCGTAAGTATTAAAAATAAGATGCCGAGTTGGACGTAAAAAACTATCTTTTGTAGTGTTGGAATATAAGATGCCGAGTTAGATGTAAAAAAAATTGAAGATGTAGATTTGTACAGATGTTCCCGAAGTTTATTAAGATTATTTCCAATTTAACTCTATTTTTACTCTAAAGTATAGTAACTATATAATATAGTTAACGTTTGCTCCAGTTGTAAAAAAAAAGAACGATAGAACAAAAAAAAACTTACGCTATATTTGGAGTAAACATATTTTTTACTCTATAATACAGTGGAAAATATAGTACTATTAGAACATTTTTACTCTAAATTCTATTTTAGAATGAAAAATAGAGTGAAGTTGGAGATGTCTTAACACACTTAACATAGTGTTTTCATCTATATCTAATATTTTTGAGCCGTTTGTTTAGGTTAAATTTTATTTTGTCTGAGCCTTTAAACTTTAAATCTCTAGGACAGAAGAATATTTCTGAACCCCAGTTAATCTCTTAAATCTAATTATGCAGATTTTTTATCATCAAACCGAAGTCTAATCAATGAAAATAACATCTACAATCTGAAAGTCTGCAAAATCTTTTTTCACTCAAAAGATTCATTTTTCGTTTCTTTTCTTAATAGTCGTTTGATCTGTTTCCTTGGTTGATCCAAGTTATTATATATATATGGGTTTGTTTGCTTCTCATAGAACTTGTTCCACGAAGAGATCATCAGATCCATCAGCATACAACTTTAGTAGCCGCAATATAATCATATATATTACATGAATCATCAGATCACACTCTTAGGAATAGAAACAGAGGAATAGGCTGCAAACTAGGACGAAGAGGAAGCTTGTTGAGTACTTGGGGTTGGGCTCGTGCTCCCGTAGATGTAAGAGCTGAAACCCCAAAACGTCAAGACCAAAGACAGAATCTTAAACCCACTCATCGGATCACGCAACAGTATCACAGCCGCTACACTAGTGATGGGCACCCTCACAGCGTTAAGCACTCCCGCCATGACCGTGGACGCAAGAAACAACACAGCGGTGGCCCCGAGAACACCCAGCTGAAACGTGACCGCGCTCCAGACAAGAACCCGAACGTACCGAGACTCCCCGCCTTGGAAACTCTCGGCTTCTCGAGCCATCCCTCGTAGATCTCCGCTCGCAACCATCCCGAGAGTCGTAAACGCGAACGCCGCCAACGAAACCATCACCTGCTGCTCCAAGGCCACGTGGAAGAACCTCCTCCCCAGCAGCTTCACGAACACGAGCTCAGATAAGGCGAAAATGAGCCCGTGAAGCGCGGAACCCATCACGTCCCAAAAGAAACCTGCAAAGTACTGGCGGTTGCTGACGTAATCGTACCGGTCGGAGCTAGAATCAAGCGCTATTATAGCCATAGCGCCTGTTATTATCACAATGGAGTTAACAACGGAAGCGTTCATGGGGTTCTTGACGATGAGGTAGCCGAAAAAAGCAGAGAAGGCGAGAGAAGAAGAGGCCAGAAGAGAGGAGGTGGATGCAGGGAGGTAGGCGTAGGCGTAAGCGTACATAAGGTTATCCGCAGCACTCAAGAAACCGAGCACTATTTAAGAGAGAACGAGGTTTGTGGTGAGAGGCGTCGGTTTGATCTTTTTAAAGATGTATAGAGGAAGTAAAATGATACAAGTGATTGGCCATCCAGCGACGGCGACCCAAGAGATGATCCATTTGCTCTGGCCACCGTTTGAGAAGTAAAGACGTGAGAGTAGACTAGAAGCAGGGAAGGCTGTGAGCATCGACGCACCGCTGAGAGCCAGGAGGATCCAGTGCGAGAGGGGCTTTGATTCGTAAGCTTCTTGTGTCGATTTCTTGACGTTTGAAAGCCAGTTTGAGTATGAAAACGAAGCAGATGGGCGCTGCTCTGTTGTTTCATCCATTAGGAGTCCTGAAAACATATTCAATTATTAAAAAATCAAAACTTTATTCAATTTTCTCGAATGGGTTTGGACCAAAACCGATAAAGATCAAAACTTTATTCAATTTTCGCGAATGGGTTTGGACCAAAACCGAAAAAAGATCAAAGCTTTATCAGATTCTGATGAGTTTATAATCTTAGCTCTAACTGACTGATAATGGTTTGAGATTTAAGAGATTTACTTACTGACTGAGAGTAATGACTCTGGATTATCTTCTTCTTTCAAAGTTGTCATTTATCAAAAACCTCTCGTCGTCTTTTTTATGAGTGTTTTTTCCTTTCAGATCGCAATGATTTCCGGTGAAGAGAGTAGCTGGGCCGGGCGGTAGGGATCATGAGCTTTGAGGAGTTCGCAGATCCTTAGCCGTCGGATTGGCAAATCTAAACTATTAGCGGCTGAGATAATATTGTATTTTTTTTTCATATTTCCAATGATAGTGACCATTGACCGAATGTTTGCCAAAGGTTTATTTGCTATGGTTGTTGATATGATACTACTAGGATTGGCCCGCTCTACGGGTGAGATGTAAGAAAAAAATAATATTTAGTTTCATCTCAATTTATGAAAATTATTCTAATATATTTATTATTTATTTTTGTTATTTTTATTAAAAGTTATATGTTTATCTAGATAGCGAATAAATTTCATTTTTATTATGTAATTATTTTATATTTTCCAATACTTATATTATTCTTATAATTTTCTACGTCCGGAGTTTTTCTTAAGTAATTTTTTCTTAAGTTTGATTATATCATAATTGTACAGTGTAGAAAATGATCCGTAAATGCTAGCTCTAGGGTTGTTCTAGGTTACGCCTGGGAAATTTTTATATTTATATTTATTTCTATCATTTTACTTTATTTCAATAATATTATGTATATATTTACATTTATTATTAAAATATAAATTACTAATTTTTTTTAAAAAATGAACTCTTATTTTGTTAATTTTTGGTCAAGCAGAATATGTAGATTGTTTTAATATAACTTTGAAATTTCATTTTTAATGAAAAAATATTTTAACCAAATCACTTATTTTAAAATTTTGTGAATTAAAAAAATGAATTAAAACCAAAACGACTCAGATTGTCTCGTTATTGACATGAAACACACATGCAAGCATTTGCCTCTGCTATTATAAACAAATCAAGAAGTTCATAAGTTTTATTTGAACCAAGATAATAATCATGAAAGTCATCCAAAGTCCAAACAATTGCAGACATTAGGGTACTTATTTTTGATAACACATATTTGTTCCATCATCTTGAATTCGGTTTTCCAATCATTTATCGTAGTACCTATTTTAAAAACATTTTTTTAACTTCACAAATAAAATTATTGTACTACGTTGATACATATGGGCTGTGTTTACGTTTGTATTCTGGACCGCAAAAGTTAATCTTAGAGTTGCACTAAGCCTAATTATAATTTAATTCTGTTAAGTCGGTTAAAAATAGAACGGAAGATTTTTTAGATTAGGTTTAATAATTTAACTGTCTTCTTCACATCCACGACTCATCCATAGCTCTTCGGCGATAGAACAGACACACAGTCATTGACCAAGAAAACTAAAAAACTTCGCACATCTCTCTAGTCTCCGGCGATGGAGCGCTTCACACTTCACTCTCTCTCTCTCTCCACCACCGCTTCATTCTTCCACCACCATCCCTCATGCCTGTCTCTCCTCCGCGGTATCTCATCGAGATCTCCGCCACCGACCATCACTCTCCTTTCTCTTCCCACTATCCGATCTCACTCCGTTCAGCCTCTCACCTTCCCGCTCCTCAAACCAATCTCTCGCTTCTCCACAACACGGATCGCCGCCATACCACGCGACGACGCTGCTCCTCCTCCACCACCTTCTGAATCACGTCATGTTCCCCCCCTGATTAATAAGTATGAGATATAAGAAATAGGAAGAGGAGATGGGTTAAAAGGGAGGAATATAACCTCTATTTATACAGATCATGTCACCGTCTCCAAGATTGAAAGGACGATTTGAAGACATCGTGGTGGAGGCAATAAATTGGATTTATGAGTGAGTTATTAATCACGCCGTTTCAGGTCGTGAGAAGAAGTGCAGAGGTCATCGGATCGCCGCCGCATGAAGAGGAGACCCGAACTGCTCGTCATCGATCCAGTTGTATTAGGGTTAGAGGCTACTGCAACTGAAGGACCGTGAGGCGACACAATCTCGGAGGCCCAAACACACCAAATAAACGATTCAAGCCCAAATGTTCGTCGAATAAATGAAACGGTGCGTCAAAGGCACCTGACGTGTCGCCTCCATGTTGATCGACTTTGTGACATGGAATCTGACGTGGCATCACCAGGAGGGAGGAAACTCTACTTTATATAAATAGATAGATTTTAAAGGACGTTTTTGTCTTAGAAGTGACGTGGAGAATCTCTCTCCTTTCTCTCTCTTTCCAATTTCTGATAATTAGATCACCCGCATCAAGGGGTTTACGGTGGGGTTCGTGCGATTTTCAAGAAAAAGAAATAATATAATACTGCTATTTTGATGAACTCGTATCACAAAGGTTTGTGGTTATGAACCCGTATCACATGTATTTTTCGTGGTTATAAACTCGTATCACATGTATTGTTCGTTGATTTATTTATTTAGAAAAAAAATAAATAAAAAATTATAAAACTTATCTTGGGAATCAAAAATGGAGAGTTCACCAATGTGAGTGCTTTTAGGGCATCTCTAACCCAACTCCATTTTTTACTCTAAAATAGAGTAAAAGTGAGTATGGAGTAACATATGCTCCAACCCAACTCCATATCTCACTCCATTTTAAAGTTTACTCCATAAATGGAGTAATCTATTTTTTGTTTGTTCATAACTCCATTATGTAGTGAAAATGGAGTAGGGTTGGATTAATTTTACTCCATATTTACTTTTACTCCATTTTGGAGAAAAAAATGGAATTTTATATTGGAGATGCTTTAGGATTACTTAGGATTTCAAAGAATTTTCGTTACTTTTTTTTTTTTGGTAAAGTAGAATGTTCGTTAGTTTCTTTCAATTGAAATATTTTCGTCATTGCTGACTTGTAATTTGTCTGTGTTGATCTTTACAAGACTGTCTAGCCTCTAAAATATCATCCCTTCGTCATTTATCTTTTTTTAGTCTTCCAATTTCCATATCACCTAAATAGAGTCATACACCTAAATACCATCCCTTCTTTGTATATTAACTTTAATCACTCTTGTTTTTTCATACATGAAACTATTGTTTTTTTCTACAAACTTCTCAACTATTTGTGCAAATGTGATAAGTTAAGGTTTTTTTTAATTAAATAATTATATTTTGATCCACGTTCCATGGAATATTTTAAATATTTTTTTAGAAATGTTAAAATGATAATTTCATTCTATTTTCAAACTTGTCTCGTTTAAAACCAATCTCATTTAAATTTCAAACTCTATTTGTACCCATTTTAAATTTAATATTTATTAAATTTAATTAGATATTGAATCAATGATAATTACTTTGGCTGGTTTAAACCTTATAAATTTTATTTAAAACATTTGAATAAAATTTCAAAATTATTTTAAAACCTTTTGAAAATTATTTGAAGTATATTCGAAAGAATTCCCTCCGAAAAACAGACCACATTACTAATATATTTTTTTATTTTAAGTTAGTAAAACTAAAATGCTAAGTTTCTTCAGTTTCAAAAAAAAAATGCTACGTTTCTACTGTCCCAAGTTCTACGACACTCTACAACAACATGATGATTATGTGGCTGGAGAGAGACACCTACTATTGAGTAAGCAAATCTGAAGAAAAGCGCTCAGAAAATTCGAGAATCATTCACCCATAAAAACACAATATTTAATGTAATATGTAGGTTAGTCTAAGGGAATGGGATTAACTAATATAGACAAAACACGATCAACAGTCTTTGCTTTGTCCGGAGAGCCGTGGCCATCACCGTATTGATACATACATTGCGACGTGCGTGCCAGGTTTATTGCAGCTTCCACAAAACCCCGAGGAAGGAACGACGAGTCATGTGAAATTATCTCGTAATTCATCTCATCCCATGTTTTGCTGATCATTTCCTGCACGTACACACGTGGCTTTTTTTCCGAAGCTCTCGCCTCATTCATGTAACATTGGACCGATTTGAGAACGTCACCTCTTTTCAATTCATCCTACATCGATCAATAGACGAACTCATATTATACCAGACAAACCTTTTATTTTTTTTCTTCTTATTTTCATATATGTAGTTAATATAATTCTTTGCTCTTTTCATATTATCTTATATATTGCTAAAATGTTGACCTCTAATTTATTTTTGCTTTATTTTTGTAAGAAGGGTATTTGACCTCTCATTTATTATTACTCCATCGGTATCATTATAAGTGATGTTTAAGGTTTTAGCACATAGATTAAGAAAATATTAACTTTTATAAAATTTACATTGGTTATATACAAATATCATTAAATGAGAATAGTTCAACCAATAAGAAAAAAATAGCATTTTGTAATTGGTCACAAAATTCAAATGTTATTAAATTCTACATAGAATAGTGAGAACATCAATTATTTTGGAACAAAAGAAAATTCTGTAAACACCACTTAATGTGATATAGAGGGAGTATCATTTAGTTTATGGATAAACCAGAGAAGCAGATAGTTAAGTTCATATATAGTTTCATAAATTATTATCACGATTTAACTTGTCTAATAGGTAGGATATGAATCACTCAAGTCAATATAAATAAAATCGTTAGAAATGTTGTGATCTTCCACGCTCGTAAATTTTTAAATAATAGTGTACATGCAAATAATTAAATAAGTAGAGAAACAATTACTTACCGGTGAAGTTCCAAGGTCGTTGGCTAGGCGTAATACGATTGCAGAGCA
This sequence comes from Raphanus sativus, assembly GCF_000801105.2. Taxonomy (NCBI): domain Eukaryota; kingdom Viridiplantae; phylum Streptophyta; class Magnoliopsida; order Brassicales; family Brassicaceae; genus Raphanus; species Raphanus sativus. The sequence goes on from NC_079516.1 coordinate 42,736,326, forward strand.
CCGGACGACATGATGTTGGTGTCGGGACAAAGTCTCCAAGACCTGACTAGAGATTTGGTCGGAAAAGACGCAGTAAAAGTGGGCTAATGAAGTTGGGGCCGATATTGAAATCCAAGCATTTTGCATGTACTCTTCAACACTTGGTTTGTGTTTCCTTTTGTGCCACTTTGCTTCAACTAGATATGCTTTACATAAATCTCCCCACTCATTTTAAGATGATTAAAAGCATTAATTAGAATTTTATCATAAAACCGATAACTATAAACTCTGATAATTATACTTACCGACTTTTTTAGGAAAGGGATCACATTAATATTTTTATCTTTGAGAATATCACGTCCAATGCTATTTATTTCATTGTATAATACAAGATAACACAGCTTCATGTACTCGGGAAGTTCATCAAGCCGATTTACATCCCAACTGTAACACGCACAAACAGTCAAACACATATACATATAGATAAATAACTTCTAACCCACGATATTTGCATTGTATATGTAGGCCTATGTATATGTTTCCATTAAAATTCTGTGGTTTTAATAATTTTTAAAATAAACCAAGAGAGAAGAAAATGAGTGGTTACTTTTCAACGATGTCAGTGAATCGTTGAAGTTCATCAAGAGTGCCATAGACATCGTAGATGTCATCGATGGTTGTAATAAGTGCATTTATTTTAGTCATTTTTCGTCGAACGTATCCAAAATGAGGCTCTTGGATTTGTCCAACAGTCCAAAAATAATTTTCTACTATTCTGTCTCTTGCAAAGTGCAGTTGATTACTCAAGCCCGTCTCCTCCCACCAGCTTCACACCACATATAAACAGTGTAGAAAAGAAAGAATCTGCATATTTTATTTTGTTGTGAATAAAATATATTTCTTATTTTAATAAATATTACCTTGAGAGGTATTTGAGTTCTTCTTGATGAACAGCTTGTACGATATTGAAATCGATCTTGGCGAATTCAATCAAGACATCGTGTTTGCTGTACGCATCTATGTACCGTCTTGTTTCTAGCCTTTTCATTCTCCAATGGTACGGCATCTCTAGTGCTTCAACGGCCATCTCAAGGACATTTACATCGTAAATATTGTGATCAGGGCTATCTATGATTTTTCTTAGTTGTTGGTTTGCATAAGCCCTAATGACTTTATGCAATTTAGTATCCAATTTTGTTGCAAGATAGGATGCTTCGTATACAGAGATGAGACCTCTTATATCACCACTCTCGAACGTACCATCTTCTATTTTGCTGATGAACACATCAAATATGCCTGAAAGAAACGTAGTTAACATGCATAGAATTTTAAATACATAAATTAGAATTTCCTGATATGAGGAATATAACTATTGTACTAACCTTCTGAGACATTGAAACCATGTTCTCTAAGTAGTCGAAATTTGAGTGCGGTAGCATGTAAATTTTCTTTGCCACATTCTCTTAAACTATTATGATAAAAATCCGTTAAAATTTTGTGAATCTTACTCTCAAAATGATATGAGACCCCGAGTCTCTGTAATTTGTCGACTAGCTCCAATTGCTCAAGAGGAGTCGTCGTCTCATCAAGCACCTTCCTCACCTTTTCTTTTAGAAAATCTCTATCTCTCACACTGTTTGCTCTCTATTTGGGTCGTATTAGTATGTTAGCTTAGCAAATTCGATCGTATATATACATATATATTAGGATACACAGAAATACACGTACCACATATATATTCTCGAGCGAAAGAAGGAATTCATGGTTCCAACGAGAAGGCTGATAGTTGGCTGAGCCTCGAAGAGTGTCAGCAATCGCAGTGACCGTTTTGGTCGTCACTGATGTCCGTGCCAAACGCCGAGGACTTCGAGAAGTGGGGGAAAGACTAAGAACACTGTGATAAATATGAGTCGAGCCAATACATAAAGTAGCCATTGAAATTATATACTAGCGTGGCTGATAATTTGATGACTGCACTCGAGTCAGGCTTATATAGGTAGGGCTAGGCTTCATGTGTGATAAATATTCGTTCGTGTGATAGGAGATGTTAGTGTATAAGAGATATAGTTTATTTTTTTACCACGATATAGTACTTTTCTACATCCCAGATATACTTATTTTGTTTTTTTTCAATATATAAATTGCAGATATAGATATGATTTTAGGTAAAAAAATAAGAAATCTGAAACTTAATGGATGTGTGTTGAAGAAACGTCAACGTTAATCAATTAAATGCAAATTCATTTTGCACGAGACCAAAAGATCTGGGACTAATAAGTATATAGAGTAAGTTCATACTTAGACGTACCTATGTAATTTATTTTTTGTCAATTACGTACCTATATAATAGAAAAGTAGAGAAAACGTAATAATACAAATGGGGCAAAATGCGTATAACTCTCAAACGTTGTGTGGCTCTTATATGTGAAAAGTGTTATGGGGTTAGCCTCTAAAGTAGGGGTGGGCACGGAGCGGATATCCGGAATTTTAAGGATATCCGTGATCCGATCCGTGCCTTACGAATATTCGATTTTTCGATCCGATCCGATCCGTAATTTTTCGGATATCTGGAACATCGGATATCCGCGAATATCTGAATTTTTTCCGGATATCTGATTCGATCCGTAAAAAATAATAAAAAATTAAAAAATAAAGAAAAATAAAAGAAAAAGAAGAAAATCTGAAATAAAATAATAATATTTCATTATTTTTTTAATAAAAAATTACATACTTTCAAATTTTTTAATAACTAAATAATTAATTTAGTGAATAAAAACATTATAAAACTTATATAAAGATATATAAGTATGTATATTATATAATTTTATAAACATGTATACATATATATGTATATAACGGATCGGATCGGATATCCGTTTCTAAAAATATTAGTATTTGTGATTTGTTTCGTCTTTGACGGATATTGGATTTTAGTATTTGCTTCGATTCGTTAAGTTACGGATATTCGGATTTTTCGGATCGGATCGGAACGAATAACGGATCGAATCAAAATTTACGGATATTTTGCCCACTTCTACTCTAAAGGTATGTGTGATCTTCGTGCTATTGCCTGTTTTGCTGTCATATGCTCGCCACCAAAACATGGTCCCCCAGGACCCCCATCAGTCGCATGAGAAACATATTACCATTTCAAATTTCTGATCAGAATCAAATTCAAATAAAATACCTTTTTTTGTGCAACTATAAAATACCTTTATTAAATACAAATTGTCACCGGATGTCATGATATAGCCAGTACGCATATCACAATAAAGTACTGGTTTTAAATAATATTGTCACCGGAAGGGTTGAGGTCTATTTCTTTTTCAAAAAAAAAGGTTGAGGTCTATTACATTCTTCATTACCAAGAGTACATACTGGTATTAGTTTTTCCTTATTTGTATTGGTGTATTCTTGTAAATTGTAATACGTATTCTATGTCGTTCGACCAGATTTGGTCATGAATTCATCTAGAGAGTAATCAACTCTAAAATAATAATAATGATATAGATGTTCGTTTATGTTGTAAGTAACCGGATATCATTCTCTATATACGGATACATAAACTATAGCTAAACACCCTAGTATTCTTTTTAAATTTCGAAAAAAAGTTACCAATTGTCACATTGGAATAGTTTCACTCTTTTTGCTCCACAAACCAACTTGTTCACAACTAGCTATCAGCAGATCTATATCTCCTTACTCTTTGGTATTGGCTGGATTTTCTATATTTGGGGATATGATCATACGCTAAGCCTGGAAATTTTTGGAAATCTGAACTGAACATGAATAAAAAAATCCAAATATGTATATGATCAAGCTGTAAAACTACCGTTATGGATTAAGGGGGTATAATATCAAATTTTTTACACCTACAACACTTTTCCATTACATCTACGGACATTTTTCCACGTTCCAATTACACTATAAGACACTTAATGTTTGAGACACACTTTTTCTTGTCCCATTGTCTTTATGGTTTCCAATATATGAGCCATTTTTTTATTATATGAATTTCTCTCATTTTCTTATTTAACTTTATTATTTTTATTCTATTTTATGTTTTCATTTTTATCACAAACTCTTAAATAACATAAATAATTTTCACAGTAAATTATATATAAAATTCTCTATTTCTTAAGATTTATTTTCATATATATATTTATTATATATTAACTTATAAACAAAATTAAATGTAGACGTAAATACCAAAGCGTGGATAATAGAAATATAGACTAGTTGTGAACATTAAACACAAAAGTCTTTGAATGATACTTTTAAGAACTTGGTTCTCACCATAGTTTTCAGGAAGGAAAAACCTACTAACCATGTTTCCATGATTACTTCCACCTTTACTGAAACCGCCGACGCCACCACCACGATCGAGTTACAGTTCCAACTTGCTTACGTCTTTTCTCTCGAACCGCTGTACGCCGATCTGTAGGAGACTTCCTCCGTAACCACATCCAATTCAACTAGCTCTCGTCTCCAATAAAACAGCTCGATCACAGCTACTTATCCATTGGAGCTCGATATAGTTATTTTATTGATGATCGAGAACTAATTGCGTTGGATTGAATGTGATTACGAAGAAAGTCTTCGGCATATTGGTGTACAACGAATACAAAGATGAGACTTTTAGTGAATGTGATTACGAAGAAAGTCTTTCCCGATATTTTTCATTTCAATAAGATTAGAGAGTTACATAACATATAACATTAAAATATAAATCATATACTCTTTCCATTTTAAAATAATACATATTTTGGAGTATTCACATTTTTAAGAAAACATGTAAAATTTTGACAATAAATGTATGATTTTCCTGTTTAGTTATTTTTGTGAATTTTTAACCAATCAAAATTTTATTGACTGTGTTTGAAGTTTACAATTTTTTATTATTACATGCATTGAAATTTTAAAATATAGATCTTTTAAAAATATTTTTTTTTCTAAAACATGGATCGAGAAGATATTTAAAACATTTCTGATAAATCTGTGTTCTATCTATCTTATTAAAACAGAAACATTCTGTTGGACCTAACATTTATTTTGTAAGTTTTTAAATTAAATACACATTTATACTTTATAATTAAACATATATTAAGTCACTAATGTTCATTTCTTTATAGTACTATCCATGTTTCCAAACAATATACTTATTTCTTTATACTACTATCAATGTTTCCAAACAATATATTTTTTATACTACTATCAATGTTTCCAAACAATACAATAACTAATCTTAGTTATTTTATATCTATCATTTTCTCTTTAAAATTTTGTAGAAACGTCATAATTTCATAAATTGCAAAATAGTAAACTTTAAAATTTCGATTATAAGATTACAAATTATGAAACTATTACAATTTAAATCCAATTAGATTACATATCGGTCATCCATCAGTTTAATCGGTTAGTCGAAGGGTTTTAGTGATTTTTTAATATGAATATTTTAAAAACATAAATTGAATTGTCAGATCTCCGGATTAACCGGTATAATTACAATCGGGTTGAATTTAAAAATACTGATTTAAATGCAAAAATATTTTAAATACACACTCTTTAAAAATAACCAAAATATTTGTTAAATTATTAGTGAAATTTTTCATCGTAAAATATCCCGCGCTTCAAAAGCGCGGATCAAAATCTAGTATTTATTAAAATGAAAAGCTACCCGTCAAAGTCTAGTTCAGTTTCTTTATGAAGACAAACATGATCCTGCAATTTCAATCCTGCAAAAGCGATGCACTTCCAATGCATGGGCTTCACAACTCAACTGGGCCACGTTGTTATGGTTGGGCTTTGTGAGATCGATGGGCGTATTTCATTCGTCAGGTATTTTGCTTACCTCAGAAGATGATTTTATTGTTACGGCACGAAGAAATAATTAGAGAACAAGAGCACATCGATAGATACAAACCAAAGCTTTCAAAAATCGATATCATTTATTTGTATTTTTTTTTCTTTTCATGTTCTTGTTTTCCCTTTCTTTCGGTTACATGAACTTTTATGTTGGTCTTCTTTGATTATCTAACACTTGTCTCCAGTGATAAACAAAACTGAGAATAGTCTACAAGGGATTATTAAAAACCATAACCGAAGATAGAATCATGTCCATAAGCCATCCGATGATTTTTTTTTTTTGGTCAACAGCCATCCGATGATCAATTTGATTTTTATGTTCTTTAAAAAATAAAAACTTAAGATGTCTGCGGCTGCCGTAAATTAAAAAAATCGATACTTCGATTAGACCGTTGTTGACAAAACAAATTGAAAAGAAACAAAAATGATTATCAGTTATCGACTAGGCTCCATGTTTGACTAGTATACGAATAGTTGAACTGGTTTTTGTAACGCAGCTTCTAAAATGATGTATAGAAGAAAAAAGAAGTATCACCTCACACATAAGAATAGAAAAAAGAAGTATAACATTTTATTATTTATTATTTATTTTCGAGTTTCAACTGGTTTAGTTGTAGCAAAACTATAGCTAAACTCTAGTCAAAATCATTCTGATTCGGTTTATTTGGTTGTGGGTTGGAGTTATGTTTAGTTCAGTAAAAAGTTAATCACCTAGACATGATATTTGTGCTCAAAAAAAAAAACTACACATGATATCCAATAAAACTTAAAATTTTGATGATTGTGTAGCAAAAAAAGCTAAACACTACAAGAATGGTGACCCAATACCTAATGGACTAATGGTAATACAATAAAATTTAAAATTTCAATTATTTACATGAAATCCAATAAAATTTAAAATTTTAGTGATTGTTCAGCAAAAATGCCAAACATTGAAAGCATTCTTATTGAAGATGTCTCTCACAAATATGTTAAATAAATTATTATAAGTAACTAGATTAGATATACCAAAATGATAAAAAAAAAATGGTATGGACAGCTTCTCCTTTATATAAATACACGATTGGTAATTTACTCTGATCACTCTCATCGCTTCTCATTTCCATTTTATTCGTCTTCGTCAATCATCACACCTCATGGCTCACTCTCTCGGCCTCACTCAACCCAAATCCACTCACCATCCCAAGGTTCGGTTCGTCTCTCTCAACTTCACTCTAACATTTGATCCGTTGACTTGACTCTTTATGTCTGTTTCGGCGCAGATCTCGTTCTCCGCGACGGAGACCGACGTAACCGAGTGGAAAGGAGACTTACTCGTCGTCGGCGCGACGGAGAAAGACTTGACCAAGGACGCAGCCTCGAAGAAGTTCGAGAACCCGATCTTGAACAAGCTCGACGCTCACCTGAGTGGACTCTTATCCTTAGTCTCCTCCGAAGAGGATTTCACCGGTAAACCGGGCCAGTCAACGGTTCTTAGACTTCCCGGTTTAGGGTCGAAACGGATCGGTTTGATCGGTTTAGGAAAGTCCTCTTCTTTTTTTTCTCCGGCGTCTTTTCAGGGCCTCGGTGAAGCTGTTGCCACGGTTGCTAAAGCTTCTCAGTCTAGCAGCGTCGCCGTCGCTCTTGCCTCCTCCCCCACTGATAAGCTTGGCTCTGCATCAGCTTTAGCTTCAGGTAAACGTAAAGTTCGAGTCTTTGATTGTGGAATATTTACGGAAGCTTGAGTCTTTTTTATTATTATTATTATTATTGGTGTGGATGGATAGGGGTAGTGCTTGGATTGTTTGAAGACTGTAGGTTTAAATCTGAGTCAAAGAAACCGTCTTTGAGCTCTGTTGATCTCATTGGATTTGGAACTGGACCTGAGCTAGAGAAGAGGCTCAAGTTTGCTGAAGATGTTTCTTACGGTGTCATTTTCGGGAGAGAGCTCATTAACTCTCCTGCCAATGTCCTCACTCCCGCTGTGCTTGCTGAGGAAGCAGCAAAAGTGGCTTCTACTTATAGCGATGTGTTCACTGCAAACATCTTGAACGAGGAGCAGTGCAGGGAGTTGAAGATGGGTTCTTATCTGGCTGTTGCTGCTGCTTCGGCTAATCCTCCTTTCTTCATCCACCTTGTCTATAGACCTCCGGGTGGCGATGTTAAGACCAAACTTGCTCTTGTTGGAAAAGGATTGACCTTTGACAGGTTAATCACTCTTGAGCATATGCTTTTGTATTGGTGATGGTACTGATCTTTTAGTGGTTGTTGATTTACAGTGGTGGCTACAACATTAAGGCTGGACCTGGCTCCTCTATTGAGCTCATGAAATTCGACATGGGTGGTTCGGCTGCTGTTCTTGGTGCTGCGAAAGCCATTGGTGAGATTAAGCCTCCTGGTGTTGAGGTAAGCTTCCCCCCTTTCACATTTTTTCGAAGGTAGAGTGTTTTTTTTGTTTGTTAACGCAACTAACCAATTGGTCTTCCACAACCAGGTTCATTTCATCGTTGCAGCATGTGAGAATATGATTAGTGGAACTGGAATGAGACCTGGTGATGTCATCACCGCCTCAAACGGAAAGACCATTGAGGTAATCAGATGATTTTTTTTTTGTTAATTCAGGTTTGAGACTCTTGCTGTTTATCTATATCCTATGGCGATGCTAAGTGTTGGTAATGGTGTTTTCAGGTCAACAACACAGATGCTGAGGGTCGTCTAACACTTGCTGATGCTCTAGTCTATGCTTGTAACCAGGGCGTTGACAAGGTATGTTCTTTGCTTTGTTGATAAAATAAGCTTGTTTCTGTTTAAAACGTGAATTTTAACATTGCAGATTGTTGACCTGGCTACATTGACTGGGGCATGCGTTATTGCTCTTGGAACATCAATGGCTGGTATATAGCTAAATAATCCTAAGGAAACCCATGCATTGGGACCATTTGATCTATATGAAGATTGGTGGCTCATGATGGTTGTTTGGTGTTTTTCACTTGGCAGGAATTTACACACCTAATGATGAGCTTGCGACGGAGGTGATTGCTGCATCAGAGAGGAGTGGAGAGAAGCTGTGGAGGATGCCATTAGAGGAGAGCTATTGGGAGATGATGAAGTCTGGATGTGCTGATATGGTCAACACAGGCGGGCGTGCAGGAGGCTCCATCACCGCAGCTCTCTTCTTGAAACAGGTGAAAAAGCAAATACTATTTTTGAAGACTATATATAACATGTTATTATTGATATAAAAATAATGGTGAAAAATGACAAAAGAATCTGCTAATTGTAATTGTTTCTCTCAGTTTGTGAGCGAGAAGGTGCAATGGATGCATATAGACATGGCCGGACCGGTGTGGAACGAGAAGAAGAAGTCTGGGACTGGGTTTGGTGTTGCGACGCTTGTCGAATGGGTGCAGACGAATTCTTCTGCGTAGATGTAACCTGGAGGATGAGATAAACAGAGAGTGACCGCTGGTTTTATAATAATGTGTCGAAAGTTATTGTGTTTTAAATGTTTTTTAATTTTTACTTTTTGAACAGTAAATTTATCATATGTTGAATAAAGGGGTCACTTTGCTTTGTCGTTCGAAGATGCTGTCTGAAATTTCTTCACTTCTGAATATTCAACATTTGTCCTCACTCAAGGAAATCCTTAAATTATTGTGCCGCAGTTATGGGAAAAAACAAGATAGACTTGAAAATAAAATACAAAATAATTAATTATTGAAGATATTTTTTTACAAATGTTTTTTTTTCCGTCTAAGAATTTATTGATTATAGGCAAAAGCCTAAAAGGCCAAGCCTAAACAAACTAAAAATTACAACAACAGACATAAGCTCAAACTAAAGGCAAACTAAAAAAACTGAAAGGCCCACAAGGAGCCCAAGGCCAACACGTCTCCAAACCAAGCTAATGTGTTGAAGCCAAAAAAACACGCGTCACGTACGCATCAAACCGCACCGCCTCGAAACACCCACGCCGGAAACCTAGCCGGCGGTTCACCACTACCCCGTAGCACACCGGAGACGAACAGGTACACAAACCTCCGTCCTTTGAACCGGCTTCAAGACTTCACCGAACCAAACAAATCACTCGCCACCGGAATCAACCAGCACTCGTCCACGACCACCACCACTGACAATCCACTTCCAACGACTGTATTGGACGTATCGGATAATCAATAGCACCAACCTTGAAATTCAGATAGCATCAATCGATAAGAATCGAGAGATCTCATCTAAACTCATACTCCTCACTTCATAGAAACCACCTCCAATTTAAATCAATCATTCATCCGGAGAGAAGATCGATCACGATAGAACTGAACAAAACCGGCGGATCTCAGGAACCCGGGAAGAAACCTCAGAGAAATACCATCAACGCTGCCGATACGATACCATCTACCAGGCCGGATGGTTTCACCTAGGGAAGCGCAAACACCACCGGAGTCAAAAGCCAGCTACACGATGTCATGGTGATCACCGTATACCGGAATCCATGTTTACAGCTAGAAAGGAGAAGAAGAAGAAGGAAACCACTACAATTCTCATCTTTCTCTTAAAAGAGAGAAGAGAGAATCTACCATTCCCTCTCTCTTTATTTTTTTTACAAATGTATGTGTAGTAGGTAGCCCTCAACTTAAAATATCCAAAAAAACGTGGCGGTCTCTTCTTTCATTTTTATTTGGATTATTCTGATTAACCAGAATTTTCTATGTAAATAGTTTTTCTTTTTTGCTTACGGTTTCCAATTGAATTGACTTTCTCTAGGTTCCAATTTAGTCTAGGGTTCTCCAACTATTACTGAAATTTGCATGTTTTCTTTTATTAGGTTTTTGCATGTTGTATCCGAGTTGTAACCGATTGTTCTTCATGTGCTTTTACTTTGTGCAACTATCTTTTGTTTCATGTGTTTATAGTCTGTTTAATCTGTGTTGAGTAATTTTTTCGCTGTTCAGAGGTAGGCATCTTTACATGCTAAGACAGAGCTTCCAGTTTCCTTTAAAGCCGCAAATGGTGTTTGGATTTGGACATACTCATCATTTGTCTGCCTTATTGACTTTTCATCTAATGAAAACACTGCTCACAAGAAAAAAGTAGCAGTCAACTTAACTCCTTGGCCACTTTATTTGAACTTTCTGTTGACAGTACAAGATCCTAAAACAAACAAACAAACAAACTTGATTGGCCATTATTCTTTGCAAAGCAAACTGCTTGTTTCCCAGACTCTTAAGACACGCGGTTAATAACATTAACAGGAACAAGATGAAGAGGATGCTTCCTGTGGCTAGTGAGACCAGGCGCTTCATCAACACTCACTTCCTCCGTCACTTTCCAATCAAAATGGTACAAAAGATTCGCCAAAGTGAACTCCACCGTACTCAATCCCATATACATCGCCGGACAACCTCTCCGTCCACTCCCAAACGGCAACAACTCATAACTCGTCCCTTTAGTTTCAACATTGCTATCCAAAAATCTCTCCGGGATAAACTCATCAGGATCCTTCCACACATCAGGGCTACGTCCAATAGCCCATGTGTTAACATGAATCCGTGTTCCAGGGTATATGTCATAGCCCTTGATCTTGAATCTCGACATTGCCTCTCTTGGAATCAGGATTGGACTCGGTGCATGTAACCTCCAAGTCTCCTTGATCACCATTTTCATGTACTCTAGGCCTTCGAGATCCTCGTATGTCACTTTTCCCTTGTCTCCTACACGCTCACGTATCTCGGTTTGTACTTTCTTCATCACCCTTGGGTGTCTTGCAATCTCAGCCATTGTCCAATCCATTGTTATTGCAGATGTGTCTATGCCTGCTACAAATAAATCCTGAAATGAAAATAATAAAAATTCTCCAATGATCTCAGTTCTTCAACATCCAAAAACTTGGTATGGATTTTCAAACCCTGTTCATTAATCTCATTAAAGTAGCTTCAGTTTTTTGGTTGATTAGCTCAGTTCATTCATGGTTAGGTTTTGATTGGATTTTAACCAAAATCCAAAATATCTAAAACCTGAAAACTATCCAAAATATCTGAAAAGGTTTAAAAACAACTTCAAAGTCTGATGAAAACTATCAAAACTACATATAAAGTATCTGAAATATTCCAATTAACAAAATATTCTGATATAAAACGATAAAATTCTCCAAATATACTCTAAAGTTTCCCAATTTACCGAAGTTAAGTAGAACTAAGTAAACACGTTTAGCTAAATGTTTTGTGCTCTATGAACTGAATTTTTACTGAGACTTACCATAAGAATAGCTCTGATGTGTTTATCAGTGATCCGCGTAGACCCGAGTTTGGTTTCTTGACTCTGTAGCTTGAGCAACACGTCAATAAGATCTTCACGCTCATCTCCCCCAGTCTTCTTCTTCTTCTCTCGATGATCCTCAATAGCTTTCTGGTAAAACGTGTCCAGAGCTCGAAAGCTCTTCCTCCTGCTACCCTCAAGCCCCGAGACCCGATCAACGACCCACCCAAACACCGGAAAAATATCCTCCGCCGCGAACTTCCCGATCACCCTGTTCGCCTCCGTGAAGATCTCGAGAAACCTCTCGTTGTCCATCCCGCTCCCGACGAAACTCAGCCCGAAGGCCATCCGACAGGTGAAGCTGGCCACGTACTTGGCCAGCTTCGCCGTCAGATCCACCGGGGATCCGGAGGCGGCCGAGCCGGATAGCGAGTCCGCTAACCGGCTCAGCTCCTCCTCCCTTATGGCGCGGAACGAGTTGGCGCGTTTGACGGAGAAGAGCTCGAGGACGCAGAGCTTGCGGACGTCTCTGTAGTAGCCTCCCCACTGGGTGAAGCCTAGGCCGAGGCCGTCGTAGAAGAAGCTCTTGGTGATGGAGAGGTTGGGGCGGGTGCAGCAGTCGGAGTCGTGGGCTTTCAGGACTTCCTCCGCCGTCTCCGGGGAGTGGACGACCACCGTGCGGACGCTTCCGAGGTAGACGGTGATGACGGGGCCGTGTTTGAGGGAGAGATCTCTGAGGGTGCGGTGGGGGAGGTTTCCGAGCTGGTGGATGTTTCCTAGGATGGGTAGCTTTGGTGGGCCTGGCGGGAGGTTCTTGTAGGAGGGGAGGAGATAGGTTTTGAAGATGATGAGGAGTGGAGGAAGTAGAAGGAGAAGAAGAAGCCATGGAAACATCTCAGTGGAGGTGGAGAAGAAGGAGAGAAGCGTCATTTTGTTGTGTTATCGTCTTGTTCGTTTGAAAGGTATGTGAGCGTACAGAAGATGAAACTTTATTATAATATTATTATATGGTTTAATTTAATTACGTTTTGTTTGTGAGAACTTCCAACCACACATGTTCAGATTTGGGATTTGATTCATGTAGGACCAGATCTTATTATATATATATATGTTTATCCATCTTTTTATGAGTTTAATAGTTATCAATTACGTTGTCTTGAACAATATTTTCAGCTTTTAATTATTATCTTAGTATGTCATCGTATATAAAGACAATATCAATTACATTGTCTTTATATATTCAAAAAAATATTCGAAGAAAAATATTATCTTAGTATGTTATCGTATTGTTTATTCTCCGTTTTATACTTTTATGTCGGTGATCAAATAATTCCCCCCCCCCTCCTTCTAGATACTATTGAACAAAGAAAACGTGCTGGTTCCATAAACTCCTGGTTGTTACAAAAGTCAACAAAAGAAGGCTCACTAAATTCAGAAAAAACATATTTTTTGTCGACTAGATTTCATTAATTTCCAGCCCAAAAGACTTGAAAATACAAGGGTGAAACGGGCTACAAACAACAAAACAAGGCCCATACAGCGGACTTCTAAATCTTCAAAGAGCACGTATTTGACACGTGTGTGTCATGCGGGGAAAGCGGCTAGCTCAGCCGCCGGGATCGTTTCCACCGTGAAGCTTCTCTAGCACCGATATACTCTTATGTAACTTTCCCTCAGTCGCCTCCTCTCTCATATTCATTCTTCATCACACGTCCGACATGAACGCACCCGCTTTTTCAATAAGAACCGTGTTCGTTTTTATATAAATAGCAAGAAGGCAGAAAGCTTAATAAGTTGGCCAGCTTCAATGCCAAAGCAAAGAAATTTTTAAACATAGAACATGACAGTAAACAAAAATTAGATAAGAGTTTGATATAAAAATTTAAAATCAGAGCAGGACAATAAAGAGGTGTTACTTAGAAACACTTGCTCTCTCCAGCATCATTGCACCCAAAGAGGTGTTACTTAGAAACACTTGCTGTCTCCAGCACCAGTTCAAGTAGGAGTTTAGTGTTGGGATTGCATGTCCAATTTTTTATTGCTCGATTATTATGATATTGTGTATTTTAGATTTAAAGGATAAATATGCATAGATTTACTATTTCCCAAAAAAATTGGTACTAATTAGAGTTAAATTTCTTTTAATATATTAGATATTTTGTTTGAACTTTCAATGCGAGATTTTGTTTGATCTTGTAAATTGATCCCTGTCACATACCTTTCAGTCGTATCTCAAATGGTATTATTTATATTTTGAAAAGTATTTTGGTTTTTTCGCAGATTTTTCGTTAATCTGATTCTAATACTATTTGATGAGATGTGTGATTCTATGTTTAACTATATATTAACTGGTTAATATGATATTATCCACTTTAAACCTAAAAGTCAAAATCATATGGATTTACTTTTGAGTTCTTTTTCGAAAACCAAATGATCAGAAACGAACCCAAAGTTTTGATTGTTTGTGTTCTTATGAACTTATCAATATAAATGGAGAAAATCAAATGATCAAGACCCGTTATTGATCTCCTTTTCTTCACAAGAAATGAACCCAAAGCTTTCACCTTTATACGACCCTTTTTGTGTCCCGCAGCCAATAGATAGAGAGACGAATTGTAACGAACCTGGAAAGGTCAGACATGGAGATGTTGAAACCATCGAGATGGTGAAAAAATTTCAAATTACGAATGGAAGCTCGTTTCACATGAGAGATCAAAGAAGAAGCTTTGGAAGGTAGCTGCTGGTGTGTGTTGATGTCGTGGGTCACTCGAATAGTTAGCTAGTCACCCTCATTTACCAAAAACACACTATTTTTTTTTGTTTTTCTTATTTCGAAATACCTTTTTCATAATTATTCGTATGTTCCACACTAACTCATTCCTACTTTGCTACGCTAGCAAGTTACACCTAACCTACTAAACTTAAAATAATTCAATCCCTTAAGTTCGTAATAATCATAGAAGCCTTTTGGTCCTTTGAGTAAAAGTTTGTTTACATTTTTACACTAGAAAATCAAGGCTAGAATTTTTTAAAGTACATTCATTTATAAGTTATGCATATTAATAGAAAAAATATTTACATAAAATTTTTGTTAAAACTTTGCACAATGCAAATAAACCGTTAAACATAAATCTCTATAAAAAGTTAAAGTAATGAAAATATAATAAACATAAATCTTCATTACAATATCGTTACTATACTATATTCTTCATTTTAATAAAAATAATACATTATGTTAAAACAATTATTATTTCAAAATAAGAAGTTACGCAAAACTTTGCATTAATTTAGTTTCCACTTCCCATTAAAAAATCACCTTCAAAAGTGTTGACTTTGTAATTTTCCAAACACCGATGCAAAAAGAATCACCGACAGCTCCAAACGAGTAAACATCAACCGTTGATCAGATCAAAAAGAGATCCAACGGTCATAAGTCATCCAATTGCCATGAAGCCTTCCTTCCTTCATATAAAGAAAAATTCACTCCCACTTCCCCCATTTTCCACGAAGAAGAAACAGATCAAAATGGCGATTCTAAGAGGATCGGTAGAGATTCGGATTCTGATATTCGCCTGCGTTTTCCTCAACGTCAATGTCCACGCCTTTTACCTTCCCGGCGTCGCTCCACAGGATTTTCAAATGGTCAGTTTACAAAAATATAATCGAAGCTCTCGTAAATGTAGTTTCGTTTCCCTAGCAATACGATCATTAGTGTTTCGATTTGCATCCGAGATTTGCGTTGATCGGTTACGTTGATCCGTTTCTCCTCTAGATCAGATGCAATTCATTGTGTTTGACGAAGAGATCTTTCAAAAAAAGTTGGATCTGTTACTCACGTTTCTGATCTCAATTTCTCACTAATAGTTAGTGTTTATGCTGAACCGAACCGAACCGGGACTGTGAACCACCACCCCCCTATGCCTAGTCTAACTCTTGAAGAAGCAACAGTTGTTATAAGGAATCAAATGTGGATATGGTTTGTTTTTGCAGGGAGATGCATTGATGGTGAAAGTGAATAAACTTACATCTACAAAGACTCAGCTTCCATTCTCCTACTACTCTCTTCCTTATTGTCGTCCAGAGAAGATCGTTGACAGTGCAGAGAATCTCGGGGAAGTTCTACGTGGTGATCGGATTGAGAACTCTCCCTTTGTGGTATTTGCAATCTTTCTTTCATCACTTCTTGGTTCCTTTCTCTATATGTGTGTCTTGATGAGATCTTTCTTTCTGTGTGTTTGCAGTTTAAAATGAGGGAATCTCAGATGTGCGCTGCTGTTTGTCGTGTAAAGCTCGATAAGAAAAGCGCCAAGGCCTTGAAGGAGAAGATTGTTGATGAATACCGTGTTAACATGTGAGGAACATTTCATAAACCCCATCGCCTTTTGGTTGAATGTGTTTTCTTAAGAGGTGATTTGGTTTTTTTGTTTATGCAGGATTTTGGACAACCTTCCGCTAGTTGTTCCGGTGCAAAGGCCAGACCAGGATAATGTTGTGGTTTATCAGCATGGTTTCCATGTTGGTCTCAAGGGTATCTTTGTCGGGGTAAGTAAAGAGCTTATCACTCTCTCACCACTTTTCTTTATTATGTTTTTTTTTTTTACCTTTTGTTTTCTGATTTCTTGTAGAAAAAAGAGGAGAAGTATTTTATCCACAACCACTTGACCTTCACCGTTAGGTTTCACAGAGACATAGAGACTGATTCTTCAAGAATCGTCGGTTTTGAGGTCAAACCGTTCAGGTAGCATTTCATGATTCTCTCTGTTTTTTTTTTTGTTTTTTTTTTTATTTGCAGTGTCTAGACTAAAGTCTTATATGTTTTTGTCTCAAAATGCACAGTATAAAGCATGAATACGAAGGTGAGTGGAACGAGAAGACTCGGTTAACGACATGTGATCCACATACAAAGCGTGCAGTCACCAACTCTGAGTCTCCTCAAGAGGTGGAAGAAGGGAGCGAGATTATCTTCACATACGATGTTGACTTCCAGGAAAGCGAGGTGAAATGGGCTTCTAGGTGGGACACTTACCTTCTCATGGCTGATGATCAGATCCATTGGTTCTCAATTGTTAACTCTATGATGATTGTTCTCTTCCTCTCCGGTATGGTCGCCATGATCATGCTACGGACGCTCTACCGAGATATCTCCAACTACAACCAGTTAGAGACACACGAAGAGGTCTTAGAAGAGACCGGTTGGAAACTGGTTCACGGAGATGTTTTCAGACCGCCAGAGTGCCCGGAGTTGCTCTGCGTCTATGCAGGAACCGGAGTTCAGTGTTTTGGGATGATTCTCGTCACCATGATCTTCGCGTGTCTCGGCTTTTTGTCTCCTTCCAACCGCGGTGGTCTAATGACGGCTATGCTTTTGCTTTGGGTGTTCATGGGACTCTTGGCTGGATACGCTTCTTCTCGTCTCTACAAAACGTTAAGAGGAACAGAATGGAAGAAAATCGCTCTGAGAACCGCATTCATGTTCCCTGCGACCGTCTTTGTCGCATTCTTCGTCCTTAACGCCATTATCTGGGGACAGAAGTCATCCGGTGCGGTCCCGTTCGGTACAATGTTTGCTCTCGTCGTCCTCTGGTTCGGAATCTCAGTGCCGCTAGTCTTCATCGGTAGCTACATCGGTTTCCGAAAACCGGCACTAGAAGATCCAGTGAAAACCAACAAGATACCGAGACAGGTCCCGATACAGGCCTGGTACATGAACCCGATCTTCTCAATCTTGATCGGAGGCATTCTCCCATTCGGTGCAGTCTTCATCGAGCTCTTCTTCATACTCACGTCGATATGGCTACACCAGTTCTACTACATATTCGGGTTCCTCTTCATCGTCTTCATCATCTTGATCATCACTTGCGCAGAGATCACGGTCGTCCTCTGTTATTTCCAGCTCTGCAGTGAAGACTATCAGTGGTGGTGGAGATCTTACCTAACGTCGGGATCTTCCGCGGTTTACCTCTTTCTCTACGCAGCGTTTTACTTCTACACTAAGCTCGAGATCACGAAGCTCGTCTCTGCAGTCCTCTACTTCGGGTATATGCTCATTGTCTCGTACGTTTTCTTTGTCTTCACGGGTGCAATTGGGTTCTACGCTTGCTTTTGGTTCACCAGGCTTATCTACTCTTCTGTTAAGATCGATTGATCTTTTACATCATCACATTCTGAGACAGCTATCTTGAGAATCTTGTTTCATTTTTTTGTTTTACACAATCTCGTTGTAGTTTTTCTTTTTTTTACTTTGAAAAGATATTGGTGATAATTTTGGGACATGCACACAAAAGCTTTATTTTATTCTAAACATATAATTGTCTCGTAGTAACCTTGACTTGCTGCACAAGGAAGCTACTGAGTGGTAGTGAGTTTGCGTAACATCAATCTGTTAAATAGGTCATACAAGATGCAAGTTAGTATTGCGATCGGAGATTTAAAGAAGCTTCATATAAAAGGAAATTTTTAATCAATCTAAAAGGAACTTATAAAGAAAAACAATGGAAACAGATTCAGGTTTGGCGATTTTGGTATGCAACAAAAACAAAATAGGCCGAAGTCAAACAAAGGCAAATCCAAGAGCAAGCGAAGTTTTGTTCTTTTTTTCAGATATGTCCTTGTGCACGCCACTTCTTTTGCAAGAAAGCACTAACTTGGAGCTCGACACTGCAACTCGGATACATCTCGCTGTAGAGTTTGAACATCTCCTTGACACAGTTAGACAACTCCGGGTTTCTGAGCTGCGTAGGTTCATTGTCTTCAATGACGACGTCAAGCCTTTTTAAACTTGGAAAATAGTCCAAGAAATGCTTTATCATGTTCATCTCTTTCATCGTTGCTCGAAAGCCTTGAATCTCCAACCTGTTCACTGGACAAGACCTGAGTGAACGACCTTTGTCTTCCCGAGAAATGCATGGACAAGCATCCCCACACTTATCAGTTACACAATGTAGTAGACCCTGAAGACATAAGGTTAAATGTAAGTTAAAAAAAAGGCTTCTTCAACAGTAGACATGTAATTTTCATGGTTTACAATTTGTACTACCTCAAGGATTATAGTTTCTAGACGAGGACAATTCTTAATAAGAGCTGGCATTGCTTGCCATCCTCGACCCTCTTCACTCGTAATACCTAAGAACTTGAGGTTGTTGAAAACCGGCAGTGTATTACAGCATTGAGAAAGCACCTGAAAACAAAACCACATTTTTGCAACTAATGTTTCCACAAAAGTACTACTAGACAAGAGAAGATAACAGACAATAAAACTGACCTCGAGAGTATCAGCAGTGAAGGAAAGTTGCTGAACAGTTTGTATGCCATTCATGAGCTTCGCCACATTGCCAAAGTCGACAAAAACATCATCAGCATCATCATCCTCTGCCAAATCATTATCTGACTCTCTTAGTCGCTTAACCTGTTCATCAGTTACTATAAGATTGATTGTAGCATGAACTAACTTCTTCATATTGACCACAGGATAGTCTTGGGCAACTAAGTCATAGTAGCTCAACACATTCAGGTTTGGAGTATCAAAAGAAACCCTCGTTGGATTCACAAAATCATCACAACCGGTGCCATGGAGACTAAGCGTTCTGAGGGTTGCACTTGACACGGTTACATCCGACTGTATCCACTCCATGCTACCCATTCGTAGCTCCTCAAGAACAGGGAAAGCAGGAATGAACTCCTCAATCTTACCGCAGAAAATCAAGTCAGAGTCAATGTCAAGACTCTTAAGCATGGGTAAGGAAAAAGGATCGCTCCACATTCCGCCCGTCCACCACCAATCAACACAATGTTCACTTCTCAGCTTCAGCTTAACGAGTGTACTGCTAAAGAACAACTCTTTAGGCAAGTGATAGCTGTCATCTTCAGTATCCTCGTCAGTAAAATCAGTGAAGAGGTTAAGGTCCGAAACGCCACGCTGCAGGACGTTACATATCCAACGGTTGACAGTATCTGGATGGACACCAGTGATACACTTTAGGGCGAAGTTGTTGATAGGAGAATCACCCTGCATAGCGAGTACACCGTCCACGAAACGGACGAAGCTCTGTCGAATCTCTTCCCTCTCTCCTTTACCATCTTCAGGATGAATGAAGACAGAGTCGTCAATGTCGAGATTGGGATTGTGTTTCCAGAGATTGAGCCATCTCTTTGAGAGAGAAGAAGTCACAACAGCAGACTTTGTGGGAAGGCAGGACAAGATATGATGAAGAAGCTCATCTGGTAGACTGGTGAGACGATCCATCACACAAAGGCCAAACCAAAAACAGTCCCAGATTTAACAACTTGTCCCTAAAAGAGGAGAGAAGAGACAATAGGCAACACATAAAAACACAGTTAGCTACGCACGTACACCTAAAAGCAAAACCCTTTGAAGAGAAACATAGGAGATGAGAAATGACCCTAAAGTTAGGGTTTTTCAGAGAGTGAATGCAGTGAGAGGTGAGAATATAAGGCACTACAAGCAAGGATATGGAAGAAAGAACATACAAGAAAAGTCAGAGGCTTTCACTTGGACAAGACCAGAAAACGAAGACAAGAGGACATGGAGCACATTTAGAACTGAAGGCGGCGGATTAAGGCAGAGTCTATAGTCTGGAATGAATGCCGGTTCTATTTAACCAGATGTTTTTAATATCCCGGTTTAATTTGGCAAACAATAAATGACTTATTTAACATTCTGACTTATATATAATATCGGTCCTAGATTTAAAAATCATAAATAGATAGATCTTTTTAGCACCATGATATTGATAATATATTGTAAATATAGCCTAATAATATTTTATCTTTTCTGATTTCTGATTTTTAATTAATCAAATATTACAAGGGTTATAACTGAATAAGATATAAAATAAATTACAATCTATATAAATGAAAATCATATCAAATCCAAAAATATGAAAAATATGTTTTTATTAGAATATATTCTATTATAAATAAATATATTTGAAACTGGTAAGTTTTATAAAAAATACCAAATAATAAATAAATTATTTAACATACCACTTAATTGTTTAAACATCAAATACATATAACATACAAATGCATACATATTTCATCAAATACATACAGATTTTATGACTAAATATATAATTAAATTATGTAATTTCTATTTTTAATAGACAAAATTGCTATAAAATTCATATGGCAATATTTGGCTGTTTTGATAACAATTATATCTTGTTATATTTGCTTACTATATATAAACATAAAAATTGTTAATATAGCTTCAATAAAAATAAGATGACAATTTTTTTTAGTTTTCTAAATGCTTTACATAATTTTTTGTTTTTTAATAATAAAACCCATCAACTAAATATGGACATTAAAACAACCACTCAACTAAAATTTCGACGAAAGAAATCGTAAAATTTAATTCTGTTAACGTCTATCGCATTTCGTCTAAAATATTGTGACAGATGGGGACAGACATTAACGGTTTGTAAGTTGAGAGTTTATTATATTTAAAATTTAGTTGAAATTTTTTCTTCCTATTCAAAAATAGTTGAAATATTTTATCATTGAATATTTAGTAGAAACAAAACCATGGACATCATACATTTTCTCTATTTTACTGGCTACTTGTAAATGATGAAAGTATAACAGGCTAAAAAGATGTTAAAATGAAGGTAAATGTTAATTAGTTAATTATGTCAAAATTATGGATATATTCTTAATTTCCATTTAGAATTTGGTCATACACCAAATTAACCTTTTTCCTATTTTTCTTTTTTTACTAGTAAAAATACCATTCTAATATCTACCAGTAAAGCTGATTTAACAATAGAAATATTTATACTCAAGGTCACTTTTTCACTTGCTAATATCACTTTAAGTCACATGTTTATACTAGGACACTTTTTTCACAACTATCTATTGAGATCTAACTATTCTAGTTTATGCTCAACCATCACGTGACCAACTTAACAAATAAATGGGCGGGATTGATTTATAGCCATAGATTTATTGCAATTTTGGACGGTCCAGATCTAATGTTGTAGATCTTGAAAAAACTGATATATCTCTTATACAGATCAAATGATTATCATGATTTTATTAAGCTTATCTCTTCTCCATTGTCGTCGTTTCTTTCATATTTTTTTTTTCTGAATCCCTGAAAACCAAAAAAACTTTATCATCTCTTAATCTATTGGTTTCACAGATCGGGTGAGAAAGAAGCTGCAGAAGGGAGTTTAAGAAACAGAGGTCTCAAGCTTGCAGAATTTGGTGTTCGGTGATTGTAAAATTTGGATCTTGGCTTCAATGTTAGTTTTTCTTTCATGTGATTGAGAGACTACTAATGTTTATCACAAGTTTTGAATTTACTCTTTTTGTAAAGTTTCAATCTTGAATCAAGAAGTCTAATGTTTTGCTCTGTGGAGAATTGAGATATTTTGTAATATATAACACCAAGTACATATGTACACCATGTGGATATAGCTACTTGTGTACATGTATATATGTTTAGTAACCAGTGTACACGTGTACATAAAATTACAAATTGATGAAATTACAAAGTTACTATATCCATGAAATTACAAATTGATGGAATTATATGTGGATATACGATCTAGTGTATCCATGGACAAATACATTTCAGTGTACACGACCTTGTAGTTGTACATGTGTACATTAGCTGGCCACAGTTCATACCTCTTCATAGCACACTGAAAACTATCCACAGTTCGTACCTCTTCTTTATCACAAGCTGCCTAGCCAATAACTCATGCACCAGTTTCACTGACATTGTACACTTTTCACATGTTTTCATCGTGTCTGGTTGTACAAAGTCATTCTTATCCGCATGTACATCGTCGTTTATACTTGTTTTGTGTGTATAGAGTTATTCAAGCTTGTCTATATAAGAAATGGCTGAAATGCATATTTAGAAGTTTGAGTTTTATTCACGAGGATTTATATGTAATTTTGAAAACCTGGAGTCAAATTGAGAACAATTAAAAACTTGGAGGACCAAATGTGCAAAACAAAGACAAATCACCATTGCTACTCAAGCTTCTTCTGTGACTGGAAGACCGAAGCGACGACGACTCCCGACGGCCACCCTAGTGAATTTGTGTCGAGGAAGAAGCTTCATCGTCGCGGATTGAGATTTGATGTGGTTTTGAATCGAAAGAAGGAGACGTAGTCAACTTTTTGCAAAGGAGAAAACTTGATGGTGATGCTTTCATGGCTAATGATGAAGACATACAGGGGCGGACCCACGGCTTGAGCAGGTGTGGCACGTGCCACAGGCTCCATAATATTATTCTCTTTTGATATGCATATGCATGTGTACGTAGTACTTAGCTCTTTTGGTTGAAAAGTCCACATTGTGCCCAGCCAACTCCAGATCGAATCCCTGGTGTGTCTTTTGGTTCTTTTAATTTTTCTAAACACTATTATATTTACTCATCAATTTTATAGAACATTTTTCTCTTATACTTTTGCTACCTAAAATTACTTTTTATAATTTGTTTCACTTTTCTTCCTAGTTTTTTCTATAAAAATATAACTTACTTAAACGTAGTTTCAAAAAATTATTTTTGTTAGGTTTGATTTTATTTGTTTCAATACTTATATTAAATAACATATGTAATTTTGATATTGATAAAACTAAACATTTAACATTATTAAAATTGTGTATCTCTTTTAGTTAACCCAATTTTTTAATAATATTAAAAAAAACTGTGACTATTATTTTTTTTAAAACTAAATTTTACCTCTAATTATTTTTAATATATATATATATATATAAGAGTATATGTGCCCCATATTGGATTATTTTCTGGATCCGCCCCTGAAGACATACACATGGGGTATGACGGCTGTGATGTTAGTTCGTTGGAAAAAAATTATTCAAATTTTAAGATTTAAATCAAAGATGAAGAAGAGAAGAAGTTGAGAAAAATGTGAAGAAGATAAAGTAAGTGTGTATAGATTTTGGTGAAATTGGTGGGTCCTATTTGGTTACGAGATAGTTAGAAAAGAAAGGAATAAATTGAGAAAAATTGTTTTAGTAGTAAAAAATGATCTATTGTGATATTAAGTCATAAAGTGACTCTAAACAGTGGCGGAGCCACATAGTGGAAGGGGTGGACAAGTGACCCGGATGATTTTTTAAAATTCCATGTAAAATTTTGATAATGTATTTCATGTCCCGGATGCTCTTTGAACAATTTTGATATTGCCTCCCATAACATTCATCTCTAGATCCGGCACTGACTCTAAATGTTAATTTCTCTTAACAATATCCTAATACAAAAATGTGCCAACAAAATGATATGGGAGTAACATCAAATGAAATTTCCACGCAACCATTTGAGATAGTTTGCTTGAGTTACGCATCACACTTTGTGCATTTCTCGCCATCCCACATGGCCCCTTGATTCAAAAGCTGGTGTTCATCGTGGCCGTAGAGTAACAAATAATCACGTGTAACAAACCTCACACGAAACAAATCTGCCCCGTCCAATTATTACCGGACACGTAAGTAATCCCATCAAAACGAGGCAAAATCACAATCATCAATGCCACAAGCTTTGAAAAGAGGTTTTCGTTTCCATATAAATAGGAAGCGACGACTCAGGAGAACCACCATCGAATATCAGAGATTTGCGATTAATTAAGAGAGAAAGCGACGGGGGAGGGACTTAAGCTTCGCCGCCGCAGCAGCAGCAGCTAAGATTCGCTCAACCGAAAACCAGAGCATGAAGAGAAGAAGAGCGGCGAGGAAATCATCATCGGCGACGGTGGAGGTTAGCGATTCGAAAATGGGAGGGAGGAGGTTGATGAAGTTCGAGGAGTTGCCTGGGTATTTGCAGGATAACGAGTTTATACACGACCATTATCGATGCCAATGGTCTCTCAGAGATACATTCCTTAGTGCCTTCTCTTGGCATAACGAGACTCTCAACATCTGGACGTACGTAAAAACACATCGTAACAATCAGTTTGTATTTGTCTGTTTTTTTTTTTCTTGAAATGAAAAAGTTTATAACCAAAGAACGCCGTCTGTGGGGATCGAACCCACGGCCACGGGATTAAAAGTCACGCGCTCTACCACTGAGCTAAGACGGCTTGTTGATTTGTTAATATATTAACAGGCACTTGATTGGGTTTATGATATTTATGTGGATGATGGTGTTGAGCTCCTTAGAGACGACGGAGCTTAGCCTTGCAGGACTCTTCAACGGCATGTCCGGGTAAGAACCATCGAGGTTAACATTGTCATTTCTTATATCACTGTCTTGTTGCTTAATTTTAAAATAAACCGGCTTTTTTGGGGGTGTGTGGGACCCGGATGATTAGAGCGTGGATTCGCCTCTCCAGCAATCACACTCTGCTTCGTCATGTAAGCTTTTTGTTTCTTTGTTATATTTTTAAAAAATTTCGCGGCTTATCTTATCTTCTGTGTAACATATAATTTAGACATATAATGTTTGGCATCTTCTAATAGTAGAGCGTAGTGGTAAAGTAAATTGCCCCCACCATGTGTTCTTTTCGATATATGTTTCTTTGGATCTTTCTTCTCTTGTGTTTAGAGCCCATCAATCTTTTTCCGAAAATCCTCTTTTTCCGAAAAGCCCCTAGCTTTTGCATAAATAGAAAAGAAAATGACAAAAAGAAAATCAATTGCATAAAGTGTTCCCGTTGATATCAAAAGTTGTTCATGAAATCACATGGCTTCTATTGATTATACCGTTAATATGAATAGCATAGTGAACAAAAATAAATGTAGTGGATAAATTTATATATATAAACTTTTATCTAACACGTTTTAAGATTTACTGGTGACAGTGGTGATTTTATCTTACATTTTTGTTGAGAATGATTATATCTTACATTGAATCCAACTAAACTTTGTTTTTCTTGAAGATTTAGAAGAATTAGTTAAAACCTCATCAAAATGTCCCTATAAGGCTATAACTTAGATTTACCACTGCTAGTAATTATAAGGGAACTGTGTTTTAAATTAATAAAATCTAAATAGATAAAACTGATTTTTTTAACTATATATTTTTATAAAATATATAAAATTACTAAATAGTAATTTAAAATTATTTAATAATGAAACAAATTATTTTTAACCATTGTTCTTCTCAATTTTGATAAACATCAAATTTCTTCTCATTTTTTTCTCTAAGTTTATCATCAAACAAAACCGTAGTTCTTTAGTAAGATGTTGTATTCCAAATCTATTCACAATAAAAAGTATAATCCATAGATAAACTCTCTTTTTGTGCATTCAACTAGACCGAAAATAAAGAAATATTCATGTGATTTTCTAGAACAATATGATTTAGTTTCGTTCAATAGGTGAATAGAATCTGAAACGTGTTGTCGTCCAAAATCCATCTCCTACCACTGGTCCCGAAATCCTGGATAAATCATAGTTTTAAGAAAAATAAATATTATCTACAGAAGTATTTAGCAACTAATTAGCATACTGATTAACACCATTTTAAAGGCTTTTCACCTACCACCATTTTTAAGCTTTAAGACTTGCATTTTTTAAAAGGTTCGAAATTAATACTTTTTTGTCGAACAAATAATGATTTAATGTATATTTATCATGTTTTGTATATACAATAATACTAGCCTCAGCCTGTGTTTCCAGTAGATGAACTTTTTTGTTTTTTTTATAAAAGGGCTTCCAGTAGATGAACTTGCGTGTTGTATAGTGTATACGCTAACGGATAAAGAATATGCATGCTTTATGTGTGAGTGTGTTTTTGACCTCCGGTTCACCGGTTGTAGTATTTTAATTTGAGAAAAGAAAAAAGAATGAAACTATGTATCATGGTGAGCATTATTTCTCCAGCTAAATATATTTGCTAAAGTCGTACTTTTTTCTTTTGAACCCCTTTTTAATCACACAACTAAATTTTTAAATTCTCTCGCAGGATTCCAACGTGACAGAACACATCCCACTTCTCAACTCTCGAGAAGTAAACCACCAAAACCACCAAGAATCTGTTCCGAAATGGCCATGGCTTTTGTACTTAGCCGGAGCAATGGGTTGCCTAATCTGCAGCTCTGTTTCACACCTCTTCGCTTGCCACTCAAAACGTTTCAACCTCTTCTTCTGGCGTTTGGACTACGCAGGAATCTCACTGATGATCGTTTCCTCTTTCTTCGCGCCTATCTACTACGCATTCTCCTGCCACCCTAACTTCCGTTTCATCTACCTTTCTTCAATCTCAATCCTCGGTCTCCTCGCTATCATCACTCTCCTCGCTCCAGCTCTCTCAGCGCCGCGTTTCAGACCATTCAGGGCCTATCTTTTCCTTGCGATGGGATTCTGTAGTGTGGTACCAGCTTCACATGTGCTTTGCCTTTACTGGGGCCACCCTAACGTGTTATTCGCTCTAGCTTGCGAGCTTGCCACTGGTCTGTCTTATGCTGTGGGAGCAGTGTTTTATGTTAGCCGTGTGCCTGAGAGATGGAAGCCTGGAGCGTTTGATATTGCCGGGCACAGCCATCAGATATTCCATGTGTTTGTTGTTTTGGGAGCTCTTGTTCATTGTGTTGCCACTCTTGTCATTGTGGATTTTCGACGAGCGTCTCCTTGTGGGGTTTAGAAATAAACTACGGTTGTGTGAATCTTTCAATTCGATGTATTCTTGATTGTGATATTTGAAATTAAAACTAAGCTTGTAGGTTTTAGGGACCTTATCAACTGATTCCTCTGTTTCTCTTCAACAATAACTATAAAACGTCGTTTAGTATGAAAAAAAAAAACTATACAACTTCGAAAATTTGAAGAGCATTATTACAATAAGCGCTATTATATGTCCATGTTAGAGTTTGTGTCTTTTTAGTTATCTATCATCACTCTACTTGTTCTTGTTCTTTGTTTGCTATGGGTTTCTCCAGTTATACTGTTACAGGAAAACAGGAGAATCAAGGAGTGACAAGTGGCAGGTGATAAAAGGAGGTGTTGAGAATTACTGGGCTTGGAGAGAATTTGTTGTGGCCCAAACCGCGCTCCTTGAGCTCCGTTTGTTGTATCAAAAACCTGTCTTACCTTTAACAACAAGAAAGGTAGTGGTATGGTAGGCCATACAGGAGCTAAATAAGCCGTTGAAAACTTTAAATTCTCTTTTGGTTTTTAATGACAATAAACTTTTATATATTTGAGGGAAAGAAAATACTAAATTTCAGCAGAAAATTAAGATTCAAAAACCAGCATCATTATTCAAAGCTTCTTTCTTTTTATATTCCTCAGACGGACCTCATCAGTATTTTAGAGGAATATTTGACTGATTATTTATTACGTGAGAACTCTTTTGTTCATAGTATAATTTAATAAATTTAGATTATTATCGTTTTTGAACTTTAGAAAAAAGAAATTTCGTTTATGTTAACTTTCAATAAATGTTTCTTTCTGCTGACCAAAGTTCATAAAACTTTCTGCTTTTAATGATATGGACACGGTATCATAATTGTTTTTTTTTTGGTCAAGCATTGCTAATGTGAATGAATAAAACTTTCCTTTATTTTGGTCTTGATTACTTTATTTGGTATAATTTAGCATTTTGGTTTCCTTTTGTACAGAAAAATTTCGTGTTTCTGTAATACTCTTGAACCATCAATTTATCTCTCAGCCTTTCTGTGAAATTGCTCGTCCACAAAAACTCGTGTTCTTCTGTAAATCTATCAGGTATAATATAAGATTTCCATTGCTTAGATTCTTGTTCACTTCTGTCACTAAAGATTCTCCTAAAACAAAAAAAAACTTGTGAGGAATATTCTAGGATATGATTGCTCATAATTTTTTGCTGTAATGACTTGGTATCAAGAAGTTAGTTCAGAGACCATGAGTGTTGTTTGCAATTGCAGAGACATGGTAGGAAGAAGCTACAGCTTAACTATGCGTGGAGCTAAGTCCGAGGATCTTAGAATAGCACTTTACGAAACGAAGGAAGATGTTCAGAGACTCCAAGAAGAGTTAGACGCCGAGAGAGAAGCCAGTGACTCTTCAGCGAGCGAAGCCATGTCAATGATTCTAAGGCTTCAAGGAGAAAAAGCGGCTTTGGTTATGGAAGCTAGCCAGTACAGGAGAATGGCGGAGGAGAGAATGTCTCACGCTGAGCTGTCGCTGGAGCTTTTGGAGGATCTGAACTACCAGAAAGAAGTTGAAATCAAGAATCTTGAGAGCAGATTGTATGCCTACAAATGCAAGCTTTTGAGCTTGGGATGTAGGGGAACTGATGATGATGATCATTCTTCTAGTGATATGAGATGTTGCGATGATAGATCTCAAACCCCATCTCCAGAGCCGTTTGATACGGATGTTTTGGTTCCCGTGGAGAAGGAAGTTATTGAGCAGAGCTTGGATTCATCAAGAAGGAGACATCAGGAGAAGAATTTAGATTTGTATTGGGATCAGATCAAGAAGCTAGACGAGCAATTAAAAGAGCTTACAGATTTTAAAGATTCTTTAAAAACTAAGAACGGAGAAATAACAGGGAGAGCTTTTGCTGCAAGCTCGTCAAACATTCAAGATGTAGTTCCAAAGGTGTGTAAGAAATCATCTAAACGGAGGAGAAACAGAAGCGTAAAGAGAGATCATGCAAAACAAGGTGGTTTTAATGCAAATGATGCGGAGTATCAAGCCGAGTTGCAGCGGTTGAGAGAGAGAGTAGAGCAGCTTGAGCGGGCGACATGCAACGCAGAGCCTCAAACTAGTGAGGTAATGCAAGAAGAAAAGTTGAGTTATGTCCAAGCTGAAATGAAGAATTCAAGAACTGAGAAGTTACCTCCTTGTTATGATTCAGCTATTGTCTCTGTCCAAGAGGTATGGTAACATCAACTTTTTTTTAAAAAAATTGGTCAAAAAATCCACACAGTATTTAATTGCTTACAAATTTTGGAATGTATAAATATATGTGTGTAGAAATTAATTTTGGCATGTATACTGAAACAGGCAATGCTTTACTTCTGGCTATGAGACACGCCTTTCATCTGGACCTGGCGGCATTAGAGAGAGTAAAAGTCTCTACAAATAGGAAGAAACATTTTGATTTAATACAAAAAGTATACAAACCTTGAGAATCTTATAGATGTGTCACTAAGGTGTGATTGAGAATGTATTTGCGTTTGTTGTGTGTTGCTTGAAGTAAGATCACCTTTTTTTTTGTATAGTTGAGCCTTTGGAAAGCAAACATTTGTCCCGTGTTCTAGATATTTCATGGTTTTGATCAGACTTCTTCAAAAGTTTGATGGATATGAAGAATTAAGAGAAGAATGAAAGTGAAAGTTACCAACCGGAGGAGTTTTGTGGATGCTTCGTCATCTCTGCACCGAAAGAAGTCTTAAATTAAATCTCACAGTCACCAATCTTTGGTTGTTCTTCTGCCACAAGCGTCTATAGTTTGGAGTTTTTTTACATTATTTAATCCTAAGCAAATAGATAAAATCCTTTCGTTGGTACGTTGCAATTCGAACCAATGTTAACTGCGGTTGCTATCTGACCAAACTTCTTCTAGTTATGTCTTAGCATTATCTTTTATTATGCTCATTCGTCATCATAGCTTTCCAAATTCTGAAACTGAAACCGATAAATATTCCTTTCACCATCTCAAAACCTTTTCTTCATTGGCACAACTACTTTATAAATAAAATAAAATAATCATTTGTGTCAGTCACTATCAATAAATGAAGGTAACATTTTCAGTTCACCACAACTTTGTGATTACTCATAGTCTGTGGCTAACTTACTGGGTGTCACCATCAGGAAGCAATTTTTTTTTCTTTTTACGGGTTCTATACCTTCCTCTTTAAGTGAGGCAGCATCCGGATTTGCTACTCACTTGAAAAAAATCAGTATCTCATCTTTTTATCTTTTGCACCTACCTCATCATCACTTCTAGCATCTTCTTTTTCCCATTACTATTTATAAGATAGAGCTTTGTTTCTAATACAACTAACTTTAGTGACAATAAGACAGACATAGTATATTGACATTTGACAAGTTAAATGACAGTTTTGAATCTGTAATCAGTAAAGTTCAAATCTGTATATCAAAACCAGTGAAAAGCTTTGAGATTTTTATGTGTTTATTAACCACCAATGATACAGAATTTCTTGATTCTTGCTGCAAAATCTAACTTATCATAATGAAACTGATGAAGATGTATGTACAAGAAATTTCTGGTTTCCTTACATTTTTTTTTCTGCATTAGATTGGTTGTTTCTTGACTCATCAGCTTCCTGAGATGGCATAAAGAGACAAATATGATGGCTTGTTGACATTTGCCTGATGTCGATGTCACCTATTAGTGCACAATCATTTTTTGTTGAAAAATATTAGTGCATAATAGTTTACAATTATTAAACCATAAAGGACTATTGATCAGGACAGTGAAGAGATTAAGCAGATCGACATCATATTCCACTTGCAATATAAATCTCTGCCACAGTTCTTTTGTTTCTATCCATAGTTAGGCAAGAAATGATCTATTGATTAGAATACAATGTAATGGAAGATTAGGAGAAGCTTCATTGCTAGAATCATAGCACATACATAAGCTATAATCATCATTACAAAGAAACCCACCAACACTTTAATTTAAAATAGTTAACTAATGAACATGAAATAGAAGATTTGGTTGGCTGATTCTTGATCAAAAATATGGGTTAGCAGATCTTAAACCAAAAAGCCAGACGTAAATCAAAGACTTTAAATCCACAAAATATCACTTTTTAAAAACAATTAAACACATGAATCAAAGAAAAGTCAGCAAAAAATGAATGAAAATCATCAAAATTTTTTCAAACATTGATACAGAAACCATCATCAAGAACTAGCTTCTCCTTCTGCTTCTTGAGGTTGATTATGAAGAAAAGAAGGACAAGCAAAGAGATACTCTTTGAGCCGTCCCATCTCATGTGCAACATCAAGCATGTTAGGCCTAGTTGAAGGAGTATACTGAGTACAAACCAATCCCAACTCAATCATTTCCATTATGACTTCTCTCCAAAGCTTATCACACCTCTCTGGCTTCCCTTGTGGTCTCCATCTGACCAACGCTTGTTCAATGATTCCCTCTAGAGAATTAGGGTAATGAGACTTCATAAACTCATGTAAGCTTGATCCTTCGTTGACAACAACATCCGTTGGTCGCCTTCCACTCACAATCTCTAGCAAGAGAACCCCAAAACTATACACATCTCCATGGATCGATGCACGTCTCCCCATCCCATATTCTGATTTAAAAAAAAGAAACAAATAAATATGTTTAAAGACTAATAAGACAACTTGGTGAAAAAATTTAATGACGTTGTTAAAAAATGTGTATACCTGGTGCAATGTAACCTACTGATCCGCATAACAATCCATCTGTTGAGCCAAACGACACTGAATCATCAGTAGAGACCGTATCTTCGACGCCGTGAACCAATCTCGAAATCCCAAAATCAGTAACCAGAGCGGTCATGTCATCATCAAGAAGGATGTTGCTCGGTTTGAGATCACAGTGAACGACTTTGACAGGCGAATAGTGATGCAAGTAAGCTATTCCTTCCGCGACGTCGCTGCAGATACTCACAAGCTGAATCAAATCCAAGTCCCTGCTCAAGTACTCACCAGGAGGGTACAGGTGTCTCTCCAAGCTCCCGTTTGGCATCAGTGGCAGAACAAGAGCCTTGAAACCAGGTCTGCTGCAGGTCGTGATGATCCTGATCAAGTTCCTGTGCCTTGTCCTCTTCAAGATCTGACACTCTCTTTTGAAACTCCCCGAGAATTCCACCGCGGTCTTTGGATCAAGCACTTTAACCGCGATCTTGGTGTTGTTCCTGAGAACTCCCTTGTAAACATGACCGAACCTCCCTGAACCAACCAGGCTAGAAGAGCTGAACCCTCCCGTTGCTTCGATGAGCTGCTGGTACGATATTCTCGGGTACTTCGGGTCCTTCTATTTCTCCTCATCTTCCCCCTCTTCCTCGCCGTCGTACACTGTTAGATTCTTTCCAAATCTTGATCTCCGGACCAGAGGGTACCCGAAAACACACAGGAAAGGAGTCGCTATCAGGGACAACAGAACCGGTAGAAGGACGACAGGGTACTTGTGTTTCTTCTTGCACGTCTGCATGCCTTTCACAGAGCCGCACAGGAGATGATCTCCTAGAAAAGACTCGATGGTCAGCTTAGGGAACGATACGTTCCCGGAGAACATGTTGAAGGAAAAATTCAAGTTCTTGAGAGTCGAAGACCGTTGAAAAGAAGCCGGTATAGCTCCGGTTAACCGGTTTAGAGACACATCCACGTCTTTCAGATACGGCAGCTGGCCTAAGGAAGCTGGGAGAGGACCGGAGAAACCGTTTCTCGAAAGATTCAGATGCTCCAACGCGACGCAGCTTCCGAGCTGAGGCGGGATCTTCCCGGAGAGCTCGTTGGAAGAGAGGTCGATGGAGAGAACCATATCCATCTTGCTTAGCTCCAAAGGGATCGCTCCGGTTAAGTGGTTGCTCGAGAGGTTTAGGTAGATCTTCAGGTTTCTGAGATTGGAGACTACTTGGGCAGGGATCTTCCCGGAGAGGTTGTTGTGAGAGAGGTCAAGAATCTCGAGATTGATACATTTGCCGAGGGTTTGAGGGACAGTGCCAGAGAGATGGTTTCCGTGGAGAAGAAGTCTTCTCAGCTGAGAAAGATTAGCAAAACTATCAGGGACCGAGCCAGAGAGTTTGTTTTTAGACAAATCGAGAAGACCTAGACGAGGTATATCCCCGAGTTCTACAGGGATTTCACCGGTTAAGAGATTGTTCGAGAGATAAACCCTTTCGAGCTTGCTTAACCTGCAGAGCTCGCGAGGGATCGGACCGATTAAAAGGTTGCTAGACAAGTTTAAAAGGGTCAGGTTCAAGAGGTTTGATATCTCTGGAGGTATAGAGCCGTGGATACGGTTTTGGTCGAGGTGAATCTGCACGAGATTCACAGAGAGGTGCCTTACGGAAGAAGTTATCTCTCCGCCGAGGCTGTTTCCGGCTAACTCGAGCTCTTGTAGGTCAGAGGAGTTGGATAGAGAGGCGAAAAAGGGTTCGAGGTTGGTGTTGTTGTTGTGGCTGACGAAATGGTTATAGGAAAGGTAAAGAAACTGAAGGTGTGGCATGTTGCTTATGACTTGTGAAGGTAACTCTCCGGTTAAGCGGTTCGATTCCAAATCGATCCATTTGAGATTTGTCGAGTTTGAAAGCGAAGGCGGTACGTCCCCGACCAGCTTGTTCGACCAGAGAAGTAGGAACCGAAGTTGTTTGAGGTGACAATGGTTCTTGAGAGGGATTTCTCCGGTTAGAGAATTGTTAGAGATGTCAATGTACTGTAGAGATGAAGAAGAACCGTTGCAAAAGAGCTCGACCGGGATTTGACCGGTTAACCGGTTGGTTCCGAGATCGAGATAAACAATACGGTTGAGCGAACCAAGCTCATGCGGAATTTTTCCTTGTAAGAGATTCTCGGAGAGACTTAACTGCTTTAAGGTTTTATGTAATGACCCAATCTCACGTGGGATTTCTCCTGTGAATAGGTTTCTTGAGAGATCAAGAACGGTTAAAGCAGTTAGGTTTGCGATGGACGGTGAGATTTCGCCTCTGAGATCTTGACCGCTGATGTCTAGCTCAATTACTCGAGTGCTGTCGTTGTTACACTTCACACCGAACCAGTTACACACAGATGATGATGATGATGATGATGATGATGAAGAAGAGACCCACGTGCTCAGAGAGTTGTGAGGATCAGAAACAATGGATGATCTGAAAGAAAGCAAAGAGATTTGATCACGTTTTATTAACTCATCCTTGTCTTTTGAAGCAAGAACGGTCATAACAATGATCAAGAACGAGAAAGATAACAAAGAACAAGAATCCATTTCTTTTGTATTTTTGTGTGTGTGTTTTAGAATTGAGACAAAAAGAATCAAAAATGGTGTTTGACTATACACATATATATACTGTACAGACAGAGATATACAATCGAAGAGAGACAGTATCTCTTTGACAATCAAATGTTTGTGCCTAACTGCCGTTTGAAGAAAATGAAACGTTTATAGTAACGTTTGGCGCCTGTGATGTTTGACTTATAAGGTCAACCAGTAATGGTGTGAACAAAATGCCACGTGATCATTAGTATTAATACGTATTTAAGTATATGCCGTGTGGTTAGCTTTATCTTAGTTGAGGCGTGTTTCTTTTTGTATGGTGGTGTACATGTCAGCAAGAGAACTATAGCCTTAAGGCCTAACTCCATCATGTTTCGGGCAATTTATATTATAAAACGTCTTTAATTAAATACTAGATTAGATTATAGACTAGTCATGCTTGTGGAATTGGGTTTGAGAGTGAGATTAGTGGATGTTTATACGTTAAAATATTAAGCAGATATCATAACAACGAATCTAACTGTATCTACAGGGGTGGTGTATCCTGTACAGTGTCCGATGTGGCATTCCACGTGACATTTCAGTTTTGCCGACCTTAAACAAATGGCTCTTTGTTTTATAATCGGGTAACTACGCACTGAAGTAATACTGATTAATAAACATAGCCCACCACACAATGCTATTAGTCTATTACAATGTTATATACTTATATATATATCTGAGTGTAGGGGTTTAAATTAAAGAAGTCTGTTACAACTTGTTGCTCGACAATCGAGTTCTATTTCTTCGTGGATTCACTAATCATCACAGTCTGGTCCGTATCGTACGCGGACACCATCATCTTTTTGAGCATGTAGAATGGGAGTTATTGGTAGAGGAACTATACAAGAATTGTAAAATTTGAGATTATATTGTTAGTGGTTTAAGAAATTTTAAAATCTTAATAAATTTTCTTATTATTGGGGTAAAGTTCATTCAAATATTCTTTTAATGTCTGATTAATTATGCTATTACAACGATGAAAATATTGCATATACAATTTTACAGCTGATAATTCTAACACATTTATGAGAATTCACGTCTGACTGCACTGCTCCGAGCCGTCCTATGAGATCCATGTTGGATGGTACGCCATGCACCAAGAATTGGAGAATGCAGATGTTTTTACAAAATCAGCGAGACAAACTTAAAAGACAATGACGTTAATTATAATATTTCCTTCTTGTTTTATAGCAGCTTTAAGAAAAAGAACAAGGCTACAATTAATTTAGCAATCTATTAAAATCCAATGTTGTTATAAATTCTTTTTGTTTTTACTCATAATACTCAACTTTGAAAATATCGTTTATAACTATAAAATTTCCAAAATATATGTAACAGAAACACATAAATACAAACACATATAACTGAATAATGCAATAACGTAAATCATAAATTTTTCGGTAATCTTAACATAAAGATTCCTAAACAACAAACTTACAAAATGATGTGAAAACTTTTATAACATAAAATATTAGCATAATACATTTTGATGATAATTAACAAAATCTGCAAAATTATATGAGAAATTTTAACAAAAACATATCATTACTAACATGAGTTTATTAGTATTCAAAAAGAAGAACATAAATGAAAATCTTGAAAACTCAGAAATATTTTTTCTTTTATGAAATTTGCAGAAAAATTGAAATTATTCCATTTTCCTTTGTTGTACCACCATTACTTGCTTACCTTATAAAAAATAACAATCAATATAATTATATACAAATCAGAAACAACTAATGAAAATCTATATAAAAATATATGATAAAATTTGTTAAATCTACTCAACTTTTAAAATTTCCTCAACTTTTAAAATCATCAAACTCCCTAAAATTATTCCATTCCCCCATCCCCCCCCCCCCCCCCCCAATATGTTTTATAGTCTTTACAATGTTTGTACAGTACTTGGTTACCGATCAAACTTCAAGTATTTATTTTTAGTGGGTTTCATGCTGTATAAAATATGTCTTTTCATAATTTTTGATTTTCTGTTTGTTCATATTTTTTAACTAAAAAATTATGGAAAAATTTTACAAACTACTTTCTTCACATACTAAAATACTCTCTCTGTTTGGGAAAATGGGCTTTTAAATCCCCAACTATTTAAAATCAGCACTTTTAATACCTAACTATCACTTGTGCAGATTTATTCCTGATGTTATTGTTGACTGCACAAAATCAGACATTAAAAAACCAAAATTAGTTATTACATGAACTATAATTAGAAAAATCTATCGGTTTGACTTTTAAAAACCCATAAATTCTTAAAATCAATTATGCAATATGATGAAAGAGATTTTCGTCGAGTTCAGATAATTTTCGATGATATAAAAAAAATTATATTTTCGATGATATAAAAAAAATTATAGTAAAAATATAAAAATTTGATACTGAAAATAAAGAAAATGATTTTTTTTCTTTAACAATAATATTCGCTTGTTCTCTCTCGGAGTCACTTAGATAGCAGCAATTTTAAAGATTTCTAGGTTTTTGAAAGCCAAATCAATATTTTATTTAATTATAATTTATTTTTTGTGTAATAACTAATTTTGATTTTTTAATATCTGATTTTGCGCAGTCAATAATAATTTCAGGAATAAATCTGCGCAAGTGATAGTTGAGTATTAAAAGTGCTGATTTCAAATAGTTGGGGATTTAAAAGAGCATTTTCCCCTCTCTGTTTTCTTTTATATGTCGTTACAGAAACTTTCACAGATTACTATGTCGTTACAGAAACTTTCACAGATTACTGCACCAAGTGCAATACCTTTGTTATCCTTCATTAGTTGGTTATTTTGTATACGAAAGCACGTGAAGTGGAGTAAATATAGGGTGACTATAGTCTTTTGTCAATATAATTTGCATTGTTTTCTTGAAAACGACAACTATATTGATACAATTTTTTTTTCCAAAACGTCTTTTAAAACATAAAGGAGGGAGTATCATTAAAAATAAGTGTTGTTTTATGATAAAAAGTGATATTTATTGATTTATCTTTTACCTCTAATCAAACGTATAAAAAGAATAAATGCTATAAAATTTTAATAATCAAATAAGATTAAAATAAATATCTAATTATTTTTTCATATTTACGAAACAGTCTTAAACGATATATTATTTGACACTATTATTTTACATAGCCGGTGCCTAGGCGTCTGCCTAGATGGCAGATAGGGTGTAAAGAATACATTTTTTTCAGAATAATTTATTTTGAAAACGTTCAAAAATTGGTTCAGGTGCTCGTCTAATCAATAATCCACCATAGAAACCCTAATTACAGCCTAACAAATTCTTGAACATTTTATTAAACCCCAAAAATATATAAGCATTAACTACAAGTTTTTCAAAAAAAAATATTATTAGTATTAATTATATAATTTTTAGAAAATAATTGAACCATTAGTCATGTGACGTGTGAAAGATGAACTTCTCACAAAAAGATGAAATCTCTCAAATGAAAACTTTTCTATCATCTCTCTTATACTTTTTCACTATTTTATTTGTTTTTATTGTGAGAAATATGGCTTTGAATGAATATGAAATACTGCATTTATTCACCATTCGACTTTGTAGTTACAGAAAAGATAAATGAATATGTATCTAATAATAAATATTTGCATGCAAACTCCATCACCAAAATTTACTAGCCCTAAGAGAATTTTTAACACAATTTCATATTTAATTATACGTTTTATTTTGGAATTTTTTCTAGTTTTATTTTTAACTCAAAAGTAGAATAAAAATATGATTACTCTAAAATAAAATAATTCAATTTTTTTGTTCATACTGTATTTTCTTTTAAATAAAACAAAATTAGAGTAGAACTGAACATTTTATAAAATTACTCTATTTTAAAAAGAAAAAGAGATAAATATCAAAGATTTATTTGGATTCCAATATAACTATTAGATTATCACTAATCTATCTAAACAAACAATTGAAACCCTTTTAAATATTACAAGTATAAAAAATAATTAACCAATCAGCCATGTCATAGATTGAATGCGGAAAAGATGAGGAGAATAGGAGCTTATTTCTCTTATACCGTGAGAACATGAGATTAACTTAAATAGAATGAAGAAAATAGAGAGTAGATGACGAAATTATAGAGAGAATATAGGAAAAAAATAATAGAGAAAGAAACTTAATTCCCTTAATATTCACAATTGAGATTATAAGTAGGTTTAAAAAAACAAATTTGACTTACTAAAAAAACAAAAAAAAATAGAGTAGAACTGAAATTTTGACCAAAAAAAAAGAGTAGAACTGAAATTTTAATAAAACTACTCTATTTTGAAAAGAAAAATAACAGAGATGTACTTGGATTCCAATATAACTATTAGATTATCACTAATCTATCTAAACAAACCATTGAAACCCTCTTAAATATGACACATAGCAAAAAAGTAATTAACCAATCATAATATACAAATCAGCCATGTAGTAGGTTGAATGCGGAAGAGACGAAAATAATTAATAGGATTTAAAATTTATTTATTTTTTCTTTTGAAATAAAAGTATGGTGTAAGATTAATAAAGTATATTTGTTGGTGTTTTTTTTATTAAACCATATCATTTTTTCTTCCGGCGTCTATACAACTCATAACTCACAAGATTCACAAATTTAAATCTTCACGTCAAATATTGTTTATGTCTATTTTTCGCATTGTTTAAATATTATTTTATAATTACTTGTGTTGAATACTTTAATAATTGAAATATTTACGTGTGTGAAATTTTTATAATTTATAAAAAAACAAAACATTTAATTTATTATTTCTTCTTATTTAACGAGCAAATTAAAGCTTAGTTTACATAATCTGTTTTTTTCTTGTGGTTTAAACTTTGTTTTTTCTGTACTTGGCAATGGAAGAAAATGATCTAGAAATTCAGATTTTACCAAATTCAAACACAAAACTTAGTTATGTTTTTTCTTATTGGTTTTTTATTGAACTACTAAATACTTTATCAATTTTTAAAATTTCAGTTTATTATTTTTAATTTTTCTAAATATTATTGTTATTCAAATATTTTATTTGGTATCATGATCTATCTTTGTAAATATGATTTTTAAATCGGGTTTGGAGTGGGTTAGAAAACATCTCCAACAAATATGAAAAAGTTAAAAGAAAATATTTTTTTTGAAGAATGATATAAATATTTCATAAACAATTTGCTGGTTGCAAATCTTTAAATTTAATAAAAACAAAATTATAAAAGTGATACATTTTAAAAATATATATAATCGAAATAATAATATAATATTATTTAATATTAAAAACAAATTTTAACAAAGAAACTTTTTTTTACATTTTTTAGAACAATAAATTCAAAAAGGTAAAATAAAAATATGTGAATATTAAGATTGAATTTATTTCAAATAGTGTGTGAAACATCAGAATTATATATTTTTCTTGTCTCGATTTAATTAAAAATTTCACTGTTCAAAATTTTATTTAATTTCTAGAAAATAATGGAAATTTGATTTTAGAGAGAAATATCTATCTATTGAAATAAAACAAAAGAGTAGAGGTTTTAGAGAGGTTTGTTGGATTGTTCCCTTCACAATTCTTCAAATGTTCATAAGAAGACCTTATCTTCTTTCTCCACCTTCCTCCTCCTTCCATGGCTTCCCCTGCGGCGGCAGCTTCTCCTTCTCTCTCCCTAAACCAAACCTCTCTCTTTCACCACCAAACCTCCCTAATCACCTGGCTTAAGCCTCCCTCCTCCTCCTCCTCCGCTCTCTTCCGCCGCAAAGCCACCAAACGCCTCTTACCTCCGATTTCAGCAGCTTCCTCCTCCTCTTCCACCTCCCTCTCCGTCACCACCGAGAAACCCACCGTCCATTTCCACGGAAACCTCATCGAGAGCTTCGAGAGCCACGCCGGAACCATCAAAGGAGCCACCTTTACTGACAATCCCGTCGAAAGGAACGAACTTTCTGGAAGAAAGAAGCTCTTTACGCAAGACCCGCCATGGATCTCCGCTCTGTTCCTCAAGGGTCTGACTAAACTCGCTGACCAGACCGTGAAAATCGAGAGGAAAGACATCGACAAGAGGAAGTTCGATTCCTTGAGGAGGAGGCAGGTGAAGGAAGAGACCGAGGCGTGGGAGAGGACGGTTGACGAGTACAGAGACTTGGAGAAGGAGATGTGCGAGAAGAGTCTCGCTCCCAGCTTGCCTTATGTGAAACACATGTTCTTGGGCTGGTTCCAGCCTTTGAAAGAGGTGATTGAGAGGGAGCAGAAGCTTCAGAAGAACAAGAGCAAGAAGGTTAGAGCAGCTTATGCGCCCCACATCGAGCTTCTGCCTGCTGACAAAATGGCGGTTATTGTGATGCATAAGATGATGGGTTTGGTTATGTCCGGACATGAAGATGGGTGTATCCAAGTTGTTCAAGCTGCTGTCAGTATTGGCATAGCGATAGAGCATGAGGTATGTATGGATTAGTAGTTTAATGAAAGAAGTAAGCAGTTATGTATGAGCCGGTGGTTTTTTTTAGGTGAGGATTCATAACTTCTTGAAGAGAAGTCGGAAGAACAATGCAGAGGACTCAGAGGAGGAGTTGAAGGATAAGCAGTTGCTTAGGAAACGTGTCAATAGTTTGATTCGTAGGAAAAGGATTATTGATGCACTAAAAGTGGTGAAAAGTGAAGGTATCAAACCATGGGGGCGAGCTACACAAGCTAAGGTATGTAGCAATTTTGAATTGGAACTGTCTTTTATTGTTGGATTCATATTAATTTTTTTTTTTAACAGCTTGGAAGCCGTCTCCTAGAACTTTTGATCGAAACAGCTTATGTGCAACCTCCACTGACTCAGTCAGGAGACTCTATACCCGAGTTTCGACCTGCATTCAGACATAAGTTCAAAACCGTCACCAAATATCCAGGGTAGGGTAATGCATGTTCAATATCGTTACCTAGTGAAAGAAAGCTGTTTTTTTTTATTCTCTCAATAAGTTTTGCTTATCTTTGGAAATTTGGAGTTTTGTAGGTCAAAACTGGTGAGGAGATATGGAGTTATTGAATGCGACTCGCTCCTGCTTGCAGGACTGGATAAATCTGTGAGTTAAGATGTCTCTTTTGATTTTTAAGCTTATTCAATTTGTGAACACTATTAGATGATATTTCATTGTTCTTGTCTCTTCCTCATGCAGGCTAAGCATATGTTAATTCCCTATGTTCCAATGTTGGTACCACCAAAGAGATGGAGAGGGTATGGTTTGATGATCAACTCTTTTTGTTCTTCGGCTCTAGTTTTTTATTCCCTTACATATGAATAATCATGCCTTGTTATTGTTATTTTATAGCCATTTTTGTTCTCGGTTCTTACGTACTTAAATATGTTTCAGATATGACAAGGGTGGTTACTTGTTTTTGCCTTCCTACATTATGCGTACTCATGGATCCAAAAAACAGCAAGATGCACTTAAAGATATTAGTTCCAAGACTGCTCATAGAGTATTTGAGGTATCTTTGATATTTATTATTATTTTGTGTGTTTGCTGTTTCTTTCTGGTTGTGTTTTTTTACATTAAATAATCCACTTGAACAGGCATTGGATACACTTGGGAACACCAAGTGGAGGGTTAATAGGAAAATACTTGATGTGGTAGAAAGGCTCTGGGCTGATGGAGGCAACATTGCAGGCTTAGTTAATCGTGAAGACGTAAGTAAATATAGGGTTTCACTTTAAAAGCCAACTCATCTACAAAGTTATACGTTTCACTGGTGTGTGTATGATTTTTTTTTTCTTTTCTTTGTTTGCTGTTTAGGTTCCCATACCGGAGAAACCTTCCTCCGAGGATCCAGAAGAAATCCAATCCTGGAAATGGAGTGTACGAAAGGCCAAAAAGACCAACAGAGAGAGACATTCTCTCAGATGTGATGTTGAGCTCAAGCTCTCCGTAAGAAATTCGTTCTCATTATTTTGGTCTGTCTTCACTTTACTAGCGAATATATGGACTGAAGTTAACGAGTTCAGGTGGCTAGAAAAATGAAAGACGAGGAAGGATTCTACTACCCTCACAATCTTGACTTCAGGGGACGTGCATACCCAATGCATCCTCATCTGAATCATCTGAGTTCTGATCTTTGTCGTGGGACACTAGAGTTTGCTGAAGGAAGACCACTTGGAAAGTCAGGCTTGTATTGGCTGAAAATACATTTAGCGAACCTCTATGCAGGTGGTGTTGAGAAGCTTTCGCACGATGGGCGTCTGGCTTTTGTGGAAAACCATTTGGATGATATAATAGACTCAGCTGAAAACGCTATTCACGGAAAAAGATGGTGGTTAAAGGCTGAGGATCCTTTTCAGTGTTTAGCTGCATGTGTCATTCTGGGGCAAGCCTTGAAAAGTCCTTCACCTTATTCTGTAATCTCCCACTTGCCTATACATCAGGTAAGCAGCCCCATAAAATTTATATTGAAAGTAGCATTTTTTTCTTTTTTCACCTTAAATCATTTGTTATGTGCAGGATGGGTCATGCAATGGTCTACAGCATTATGCAGCTTTGGGAAGAGATAGTGTAAGTTATCTCGTGAAACATTTGTAATCTTCCTTTTCTTTTTTTTTGTCTAGTTTAAAGTCATATGCAATCTCATGTAGTATTTATTTATTTTCTTGTGAACTGGCTGGCTACTCTCTCAGTTTGAAGCAGCAGCAGTTAATCTAGTTGCGGGAGAGAAACCAGCTGATGTCTATTCTGAAATTTCATTGAGGTAAAATCATATCATTGCGATGCTGCTGTCAATACGTTTAATCATTCCACTGATGATTTTCCTCTCTGTCTCTTTTCTTCTTGGCTTGGTGGTGAGATAGGGTCCATGAAATAATGAAGAAGGACAGCAATAAGGATCCTGAGTCAAACCCAACCGCCGCGTTGGCAAAGATCCTCATCAATCAAGTGAGAGTCTCAGTGGTTGTTGATCATCTATAAGGTTTGCATCAAAGGTTCTTTCCCGATGATGATAAGTTTTCTTCTAATTTTAGGTCGACAGGAAGCTGGTAAAGCAGACGGTAATGACGTCAGTATATGGTGTCACATATGTTGGAGCACGTGAACAAATCAAAAGAAGATTAGAAGAGAAGGGTGTTATCAGTGACGAGAGAATGTTATTTGCTGCTGCTTGCTATTCAGCAAAAGTAAGACGAGTAATAGCATTCACGCTATTTTTTATTTAATCCTTTTTCTAGTTATGTTAAATCTTTATACTTAAAACATTTCTCTGCTCAGGTAACACTAGCTG
The DNA here is from genome assembly GCF_000801105.2 of Raphanus sativus. Taxonomy (NCBI): domain Eukaryota; kingdom Viridiplantae; phylum Streptophyta; class Magnoliopsida; order Brassicales; family Brassicaceae; genus Raphanus; species Raphanus sativus. The sequence goes on from NC_079516.1 coordinate 42,780,574, forward strand.
CCCTGGGAGAGATATTTGAAGCGGCACGTGCCATTATGAGTTGGCTTGGTGATTGTGCAAAGGTGCAGTCTCTGTAGCTTGTTATTAACTCTACTACTTTACGTTTGGTAGATGAGCAATCTAATAGAGCTGTGTTTTTCGTTTTTTGTCCGTCTTGTCAACTTTACAGATTATCGCTTCCGATAATCATCCAGTACGATGGACCACGCCTCTTGGACTTCCTGTTGTGCAACCTTATTGCAGAAGTGAAAGACATCTGGTAAGTGTTTCAAGAACATCTCTGCTGGGAGCCAAGAATTTTTTTGACTAAAGATTACAAAAATATGGTTTGCAGATAAGAACATCTCTTCAGGTTTTGGCTCTGCAGCGAGAGGGTAACACGGTAAAAAGCCTATTTGTTCCTTTCTTTTCTTTATGAGAACTGAGCAAGATTCCCACTTGTATGATGATCTCTGGAGGCTTAAAAAGGATTCTTTCTTTTAAATCCTCAGGTGGATGTTAGGAAACAAAGAACAGCGTTTCCTCCCAACTTTGTGCACTCGCTGGACGGCACTCACATGATGATGACTGCCGTTGCATGTCGAGAGGCTGGCCTAAACTTTGCAGGTGTGCATGACTCTTACTGGACGCATGCGTGCGATGTTGACACAATGAACAGAATACTTAGAGAGAAATTCGTTGAGCTTTACAGCACACCGATCCTTGAAGATGTAAGTCCCTTATAACACTCTCTGGTTAGATACAGAAAGCTTAGGACTTTCTTTTTCTACACATCTAATCTACCAAAGCAAGCTAAGGCGATGTTCAGATCGCTAGTGAAGTCTTATCCAGCTTGACTGAGCACAAGATCATATGCATTCCAACTAAATTATCAATAACATTAGTGATGATACCTCTCTATAGTTACTACTTCTTTCTACAATTTGATTTAGAATATATGATTGAAGCTGCCTGGTTTGTATTCTTGATCCAGTTACTCCAAAGTTTCCAAGAGTCATACCCGAATCTCGTGTTTCCTCCAGTACCAAAGAGAGGTGATTTCGATTTAAAGGAAGTGCTCAAATCACACTACTTTTTCAACTGAGTCACTGGAAAAACAGGAGTCAGTTTTAACTTGGGGATCTTTCTTGGTGGCCTGTAAATAATCATATCATCCACCACCTCAAAGGAGATGGAACGAACCAGAATCAGCACGAAAAACTGCTACTGCTACTGCAACACACTAAGATTCTGACACAAATGTTGCAGAAGAAGCTTTTAGACAAATCTACTCCAGACAATATTTATGCATCATTGAAGAAGTTTCTAGCTCAACAAATAGGTCCCTAGGCAGAGTATTAAATAATGGATGCAAAGTCGTTGCATCAAGCTTGTCTTTCTGGAATGAGAGAATAGGTTTAGTTATGATGTATGTCATTCGTACTGTTGTACAGGAGAGAGAGACCTTCGTATAGAAAGAAGAACTCGAAAAAACAAAACGGTACTCTGTGATTTTGTAGCTAACAATTTTTGTCAAAACATGAGACATCTTTCTGGGACTCATAAGCTTAGTGGATCAGTTATGTTATGTGGTAGTTGTGTGATACATCACAACTTTTGAAATAGCTTAACACTAATCATGCAAATGTAGAACCTGTTATACAAAGAGAATTGTAGTGCCACTTTTGAATTTCCTCTTTTCTTTTTGGTTTTTTCGAGTGATTCTCTTGACTAAATTGTGAGAAGAGAAAAAAAAAAAGAAGCTGCTGAATTTGACCAAAAAGAAAAAGAAGCCACTAATCTGTTTTGACAATTGACGTCACGGATATTGAATTACATAACTGATAGCCGCCATCTTCTCTATTAAAAGAGAAGTACAAAAAAATCTACTGTACAAAAGTCATGTTAGACCATTTCATTAATTAGTTAATATGATTTGATTATTTACATTAATCAATTAAATATATATTATTTTCAAAATACCTTAATACTTAATAAGGATATCAAAAATAAATCAATTTCAATATAAAAAGTCTGTTGAAAAAAATCTAATAAAATCTTACCAAACATTTTTAAATATCTTTTATGAAATAAATAATACCTAATTTAGTGATTATAAATTATTATAAATTAATGTTAATTAAATATTAAGATATGCTATACTTTATAAATTTTATAATTTTAGAATATATTGTATTAAATTAGAAATTCTATCATGTAATATTTTTACACCTAAAAAACGAGTTGCTAACGTATATTCTCTAGCTCACAACAACATATTATCTAAAAATAATAATATATTTTTATTTTATTTAAATTGAAACTCCCAACAATATATCATCTAAAAATAATTATCAACAAAATATTAATTATACAACTAACCTGTAATTCATGTGTTATTTAAAAACTATGCTACTAAAAAAATTGAAAATTAAATATTTTTCAATATTAATATAAAATCTTACCAAACATTTTAAATATCTTTTATGAAATAAATAATACCTAATTTAGTGATTATAAATTATCATAAATTAATGTTAATTAAATATTAAGATATGCTATACTTTATAAATTTTATAATTTTAGAATATATTGTATTAAATTAGAAATTCTATCATGTAATATTTTTACACCTAAAAAACGAGTTGCTAACGTATATTCTCTAGCTCACAACAACATATTATCTAAAAATAATAATATATTTTTATTTTATTTAAATTGAAACTCCCAACAATATATCATCTAAAAATAATTATCAACAAAATATTAATTATACAACTAACCTGTAATTCATGTGTTATTTAAAAACTATGCTACTAAAAAAATTGAAAATTAAATATTTTTCAATATTAATAAGAAAATAAATTTAAAAATAAATTTATTCTTTATTTACAATTATAAAAAAAAATTGTTGAAAAATATGAAAAAGTTTCTGAAAATTTTAATATTTATTAAACAAAATAATACATTAATTTAATAAAAAGAAGAATTAAAAGTCATATAGTCTTCCAAAATCAAAATACTTACGTAATTTTTCAAATTTATATTGACTAAATATTAATATTAAAAATATATCTTCTAAAATCATTATGATAAATTCAAAATTTTTACAAAATATAAAATAATAGGTCCTAAAGTATTTTTTAAAAATGAAACACGGAAAACGAACAATTTTGTAAAAATTAAATAATATTTAAAATCTTAATTTAATAAAAAATCAAAAAAAAATACTAACTTAATACTATAACATCAAAAATATCATATATCAATAAAGTTACTAAAATAATATAATAGATATTGTAATGCATAATTTTAAAAAAATATTAGGACTGAACTAATTAAACAGAATAATGTGTTTACATATAAAATTAGGCACTATAATAACATTATAGTATATTTTTAAAATAAAATATGAAAACATAAATTATTCAAAAATATCATTTCTATAGTATAATTAAATAAATTTTAAAAATATATTGTATGCAAAATGTAGAATTGTATTAAAAATATATCTTGTACGTGATTTTCTATTTAATAATTTCAAATTATGAATTTATTGTACCGAACTTTAAAATATATTAGGTGTAATAATAAAAAAACCAATTTTAATACATACAACAAATCATTATATATTAATTATGTCAAATAAGAAACTTAAAACAATAAAGCTATATAACTATACAATATATAATAACATTAAAATGTAAATTATATATTTAAATTTTTAATTATATATTTTATAAAATGAAAAATATACCTGCATGGACATGCAGGTCAAAACTCTAGTTTTTAAGTATTTTGAGTATCTTTGTTTAGTTGAACAAAAAAATGAGTATCTTTGATTTACTTTGGCAATTTAAATATTTTTCATATTATCATGTATTTCGAATAATTCTGAATATTTTCTGATATTTATTTGGATATAAGATTTAAAATAATTAACATTTTAAATATATAATTGTGATTTAAGTATTTTTGGGTGTTCATAATATTTTGGTTTGGTAAGATTTAGTTTTGTTTTTTCAAATATCAAATTTTTAAATTTGTTCAGAATTAGTGCATTTTTCGAATTGGGTTTGATTTGTTTTTAAAAGAATTCTTTATTGATACTAACCTCAGCACATCGATGGATTTTCTCAGTACAACGGCTTTGTTGCTCGCGGCAACAATATGTAACCGACAATAATATGATCATATTGATTGAAATTATTATATTTGGCTAAAGGGTTTGTGCTAATAAGTTTGATACAAACCGAATGTAATTGGAATATGTTGTGACTTCTATCAAATAACATTGCACAAATGATGCTGCAAATGATGGATTATAACTGAAACAATCAAGTAGCCAAGTAAGCAACTGACACATACTTAAATCTCTGAACTACAACATAGGAAGACAACTAGACTGGCTAAACTCTATTGAAAGGAGTTCAAGTCATGTGTACATACACCATAAAAAGACAGTTATTCAATCAGAAATCTAATGATGCAGGACATCTAAATTTTGTATGATACCCCACACTTCTACTTTGCAAAGAATTTGTGTAAACTCATCTCTGTATATGAGAAGTAGAAGATGAATAAAGACCCGTGGATGGATTATTATTACACACTCACCAACTTCTCTATGGAAAGTTAAACTGAACATAACTAAATTTAAATCGAAAATAGACTAAACTAAACCAAAACAAACTAATTTCTTTTGATTTCAATTATAACTTTTGTGGACCCAAACAAACTAAATTGAACCTGAATTTAAATCTAATTATTAATATCATAGCAACAAGTTCACAGTTAAAATGAGTATAACTAAATTTAGACTGAATATAAACTAAACCAAACTAATTTCCTTTGACTTCAGTTATAACTTTTGTATCCAAACAAACTATATTGAACCCATATTTAAACCTAATTATTAATTTCGTAGCAACCAATTCAACTAAATTGAAAAGAAATAAACAAAACTGATATAAAAAAAACTAAACACAAACCAAAATAAAAGTTAAACTGAGTATAACTAAATTTAAACTGAACATTGAACATAGATTAAACTAAACCAAACTAATTTTCTTCGACTTCAGTTTATAATTTTTGTGGACCCAAAGAGACCAAACTAAACTTGCATTTAAATCTAATTATTAATTTTGTGGAAACATGGGGGTCAATGGGAGTGTAACTTTTAAAAATTTGAAGAATTTATGAGTTCTATTGTTATTGGTTTAGTATTCTTAAAATCTTAATCAAATCTTTTGTTATTGGTGTGATGATTTATAACCCTCCTTAAATCCTTGGTTATTGGAGTGATGATTTTGTAATTCATTGTAAAATCTTTAGTTATTCAACTCTATTAAACTTTTGTATGGTGGAAATAATATTCCTTATATTTTAACTCATCATTCATTACTTTCAAAATACTAGAGTTATAATACAATATTCTCAATGTTTGGATGACAAACTTATAAAAGAAATATTTGTCAAATAAATATCACATTATTATGTATACTTAAATAAAAAAATAGATCTATTATGTCAATTAAAAAAAACACATCTATATAAAAGACATCACAAAACCTAATTTTTTCATACACATCAAGCATGTCTTTCGAAACTCTAATACCATAAAAAATATTTTATTGTACATCTCAGAGCTAAAATTTTAAAATTCCTTCCAACACATCATTCATATTATATGAAAGATTTCTAGAAAAAATATTGTTATACAATTACTTACATAAACAATAAACAATAGCAAAAACTAATGAGAAACTATGAAAATCCATGATAATCCATAAGGATTACATAGATTCTATAAATATGGATGCACATGTTTGTTAAAGTCCTTGAAAATTTTTCAATTCTTTAAAAATCTATCAATTTTTCAAATCCACAAATCCAATATCCTCCCCAAAGTTAAGCAGTCTCGGTTTGTTTGCCAAATTAAACCGGGATATTAAAAACATCTGGTTAAATAGAACCGGCATTCATTCCAGACTATAGACTCTGCCTTAATCCGCCGCCTTCAGTTCTAAATGTGCTCCATGTCCTCTTGTCTTCGTTTTCTGGTCTTGTCCAAGTGAAAGCCTCTGACTTTTCTCTCTATCTTCCTCTGGGTATGTGCTTTCTTCCATATCCTTGCTTGCTTGTAGTGCCATGTATATTCTCACCTCTCACTGCATCCACTCTCTGAAAAACCCTAACTTTAGGGTCATTTCTCATCTCCTATGTTTCTCTTCAAAGGGTTTTGCTTTTAGGTGTACGTGCGTAGCTAACTGTGTTTTTATTTGTTGCCTATTGTCTCTTCTCTCCTCTTTTAGGGACAAGTTGTTAAATCTGGAAGCAGAGACTAGGACTGTTATTGGGTTGGCCTTTGTATGATGGACCGTCTCACCAGTCTACCAGACGAGCTTCTTCATCATATCTTGTCCTGCCTTCCCACAAAGTCTGCTGTTGTGACTTCTTCTCTCTCAAAGAGATGGCTCAATCTCTGGAAACTCAATCCCAATCTCGACATTGACGACTCTGTCTTCATTCATCCTGAAGATGGTAAAGGAGAGAGGGAAGATATTCGGCAGAGCTTCGTCCGTTTCGTGGACAGTGTACTCGCTATGCAGGGTGATTCTCCTATAAACAACTTCTCCCTAAAGTGTATCACCGGTGTCCATCCAGATACCGTCAACCGTTGGATCTGTAACGTCCTGCAGCGCGGCGTTTCGGACCTTGACCTTTTCACTGATTTTACTGTCGAGGATAGGGAAGAGGATACTTATCAGTTGCCTAAAGATCTGTTCTTTAGTAGGACACTCGTTAAGCTGAAGTTGAGAAGTGAACATTGTGTTGATTGGTGGTGGCCCGGTGGAGTGTGGAGCGACTCTTCTTTCTTACCCATGCTTAAGAGTCTTGAGATTGACTCTGACTTGATTTTCTGTGGTGAGATTGAGGAGTTTATTCCTTCTTTCACTGTGCTTGAGGAGCTACGAATGGCTAACATGGAGTGGAGAGAGTCGGATGTAACCGTGTCAAGTGCAAGCCTCAGAACGCTAAGTCTCCATGCCACCGGTTGTGAAGAGTATGAGAATCCAACGAGGGTTTCTTTTGATACTCCAAACCTGAATGTGTTGAGCTACTATGACTTAGTTGCGCAAGACTATCCGTTGGTCAATATGAAGAAGTTAATTCATGCTACCATCAATCTTATAGTAACTGATAAACAGGTTAAGCGACTAAGAGAGCCAAACAATGAGCTGTTAGAGGATGAGGATGATGATGAGGGTAATGTTGTTGTCCACTTTGGCAATGTGGTGAAGCTCATGAATGGCATTCAAAATGTTCAGCAACTTTCCTTCACTGCTGATACTCTCGAGGTCAGTTATCTTCTAGTACTTTTGTGGAAACATTAGTTGAAAAAATGTCCTTGTTTTCAGGTGCTTTCTCAATGCTGTGATACATTGCCGGTTTTCAACAACGTCAAGTTCTTAGGTATTACGAGTGAAGAGGATCGAGGATGGCAAGCAATGCCAGCTCTTCTTAAGAACTGTCCACGTCTAGAAACTATAATCCTTGAGGTAGTAGAGATTGTAAACCATGAAAATTACATGTCTACTGTTGAAGAAGCCCTTTTTCACTTACATTTAGCCTTATATGTCTTCAGGGTATACTACATTGTGTAACTGATAAGTGTGGGGATGCTTGTCCATGCATTTCTCGGGAAGACAAAGGTCGTTCACTCAGGTCTTGTCCAGTGAACAGGTTGGAGATTCAAGGGTTTCGAGCGACGATGAAAGAGATGAACATGATAAAGCATTTCTTGGACTATTTTCCAAGTCTAAAGAGGCTTGACGTCCTCATTGAAGACCATGAACCTACTCAGCTCAGAAACCGGGAATTGTCTAACTGTGTCAAGGAGATGTTCAAACTCTACAACGAGTTGTATCCGAGTTGCAGTGTCGAGCTCATGGTTAGTCCTTTCTTGGAAAATAAGTGGCGTGCACAAGGACATATCTGAAAAAGAACAAAACTTCCCTTGCTTTTAGATTTGCCTTGTTTGACTTCGGCCTGTTTTGTTTTTGTTTAGTTGGCTTTTTGTAAACTGTCTGCAAACCAAACCAATGGCTAATCCTGAATCTGCTTTCATTGTTTTGCCTATTATCAGTAAATAATTAAATCTTCTTAAATCTATATACCTCTACAACAGGCAAAAAAAAAAGTTACAGCACTAGTTCAAAGCTCAGTGCAATTCCAGCAACCTGCACCCTAACCATTAAATTTGTTACTGGACAACATGAAATAAAGGCACAGCTCGTTACAGTTAGGTTTTAATATATGTTTCAAAACAAAATGGCTTTAGAAAAAACGCCATCATAAAACACTTTCTTCTTACATGGATTCATCACCAAACACATGTTCCTACAAATCAACACTTTTACAAACAAGAGCACAAAGTTCTCTTGGTTTTTTTAACCCATTGAGAGAAATTAATATACAGCTACTTGTTCAAGACTCCTGGACTTTTGTTGTCACATTAATCAATTATATGGCGACCACCCGCTCCTCAGTCGCTATGGCATCATCACCCGTCTTCTTCTGAAATATCGAACAAGAACTTTGGCAGGGATGTGATCCTAGGAAGGTGTGCCAACAGGTCACTAAACGAGTCTTTCCTTGACATGCCTTGCGGCTTGCTGCTCGAACCATGATCAACAACAACTCTACTGCCTTCTTCGGTATTCTTGTGTCTCTTGTCGCTGTTATCTAGTCCCATCTCTTTCCCATCGTTCGCAGCAGCGGTCTGCAAGAGGTTGTAGAAAGAGTTCACCTTCGACATCACAGACTTCTCATCCGATGTCTCCGGGTGCGTGTCACTTAGGAGCAACTGTTTCATGTCCTCGAACTCAGGGCTGCCCTCGCAGTTAGCTTGATCAGACAAAAGCGCGAGAAAGTCGTTCATGGAGATAGATTGGTGTAGTAGTCCAGGGGGGACTTGTATCTGATTCCAGGTTCTTCCTTCGATTGCACGAGCATCCATCACTGAGTTAAACAAGAAAACATTATAACGACCCTCCTAATGGAACAAGAAGGGGGTAGTTTTGAGGATAGTTGCATACCTGAGCTAGGCGAGAGTGCGTCATGAGAAAGAGACATATGTTCTGATGATGACTGAGCACCAACAGGAGACGATGCAATATTCTGAGATCCTCCAGACACCGAAGGATCCTCAAATATAGACTGCCGCGTATCGAAGAAGAGCGAGTCAAAATGTATCTCTGATGGTTCTCGGCTTAGACAGAACAAGCGATGATCACACTGGAGAAGCTTCTCTATATGCTTGTTCAGTATCCCTGGGGCACATTGCAGAAAATGTTGCCTACCATATAAGACACCACACACCACTGTCAGATTAGAGCCTGTGACATATTATTCATACTCCCTCCGTTTTTTTAAGTTATATATTTTAGATTTTTCTCACATTTTAATAAAACACATTAAATTATTGCATGATTTTTTGTGTTTTATTTTTTTTTCCATAATTTTAAGCCAAAAAAAATTCAATAAGTACAATTAAGTTTTACATTTAAAGCAACAAGGACACACAACAGACATGTTCTTCTTTACCTGTTCATGCTGGCTTGACCATCAGTAAAATCTGATGTTGCTTGCCACAAAGTATGTTTCCTAGGCTGCGGATTAGTCTCCCTGAAAAACAACGGTCGCCTTGCCAACTGAAACACACAAGAAACCAATTTTAAAAACAATGGTTTATAGGAATTGAAATGATCCAACGAGAATGCATTTTCTTTTAGTACCACGATGGTCAACGTTCCAGGCGCATCTTCAGGACAACTTGCTTTCAAACCCATAATATCTGACCATTGAATCTCGATCTTGCTCTTAAGACCTTGTTCCAGCACTTCCCACACGAGTTTGTGTTTCGCAAAGTAACATTTCGCCACCAGATCACCTTCGTACCTTGATTTATACTAAACAAAAAAAAAAGAAGAAAACCAAAATCAAACTCTAGGTCTCATGAAACATAGACTTCGAAAGCAAAACTCACCTCCCATTGGCCAATCCTGAGAAGGGTAGCAGGAAAGTTTGAAGCTTTGAGCTTCTCAACGGTTCCGACAAGAGAAGGAGAAGAAGAAGAAGAAGAAGCATTGGCTATGGTTTCTTTCTTAACGCTTTGAGAAAGTCTCATCTGAATGAGGTCTTGCAAAGATGGGCTCTTTCTTAGGCTCAGTCCCAAAGGACTTGGCTCATCAATTAGGTTCTGTGGCACGCTTGTTCCATTGCTCCATAGCTGATTCGTTTCAAAATCAAAGAAAAAAAAAATCAAAAATTAAAAAAAAAAATTACACGACAAAAGACTTATGTTCAGATGTAATAAAATCGAAATCAGTTCAAAGGAACAAACCTTAGATCGCTTGTGAGCAGGACCGTTCTCTTCTTCCAGAAAATCCTCGACGATCTCTAGTTTGACCGGTAACTTCGACACCGGTCTTAGATTCCTCGATTTCATCACTAAACCGGAAATGAGAATTGAAAAATCAATGAGAGTGGCGAATTTGATTTTGAAGATCTAAAAAAACGCGAAAGAGATGGATTCTGTTTTCTCCTTCTTCCTCCCTGGGAGACTTGTTTAAAAAAAGAAAGTTGAGTTTCTAGAAAATACCCAGATTAGCCCTTCCTCTTTGTCTTTACTTTAGACCTAGGAGGCTATTTTTGTCGTTTCCTAATTTTCTTTTGAAAAATTTGGATGATTCGCTGGCCGACACGAGAGTGTGTTTATGGGATGTACCGAGAGGTGGGTCCCGCGGTTTGGCTTTTTAAATGACGGCTATTGATAGAGGATTCGCCACGTGTCGTTTTATTCCGATGTGGCTTCTTATATAATCGTCTGTTTTGTCGTATAGTTCCCATGTTCATTTTTCTCCAGTATTAGCAAATATATTTCAGTATATTGTGTCTAATAACGTACTATTATTTACACGTGATTCTTCTATTTTTTCCTGTATAATATAAATTTCATAATTCTGTGGCTATAGATTTTTATTGTGATTTTTAAATAAAAATTAATTAAGTAAATTCTAAAACATGGTTTTTATGTTGTGGAAATACCATATTCACAAACAAAATAAAAGGAAATTAGACTGTGAATTAAAGAAATTTAGCAATATTTGATTGGTTGAATTCTTGTGATTATAAAATACATTTTTGCTCCCTACGTTAACCACAACACTAATCAATCAACCCATACACCTCAGGTTGTGTTTTATTTACAAATAAATTAGGTTGGTTACTAATACTCCCTCTATTTCATAATAAATGTCACTCTGAGCTCATTTTCTTGTCACACAAAGAGTGTCACTTTACAATTCCAATGTAAATTATACTAACTTTCAGCTGAAAATTAATTGTAAACTGCATTGATTTTATAAATAATTTTATTTATCTAAAATACTATTGGTCAAAGAGGTATAATTAATTACAACTTACATATATTTCAACAACTTTCTTAATCTGTGTGAAAAATGTCACAACAACACTCTTTAAGAAACGGAGGGAGTATAATAGGTTTACAATGTTTTAATTAAACAATCATCAGTTTTATTAACATTTAATTCCAGTCATAATTCACAAGAGTTGATTTTATAATTTTCTGTTATAGTTGTAAAACTTTGTGTGCATTAATTTCTTTTGTCAACGTGTTTACTATTCCATCTATTTTCAAAAGATAGATATTTTAGAAATCATAGACTTCACTTTTATGTATTTTTATTCGTAATAATAATTTATAAAAATTAAGAAGTATATTTTGAGTTTATTGAATTATTGTTAGTTTACATTAACATTATCAAACAAAATAATGTATCTATCTATAACCAACTTTTAATTTAATGTGTGCAAAGCAAAAAAAAAACTTTAATTTCAAAACAGGAGTATAAATTATGTTTTTTTTTTTTTTTTTTTTTTTGGAACTCTGAGTATAAATTATGTTTAAACTTAAATTCTGGTATTTCGATTCAATAGCATTGATAAAGTACTCTAGACGTTCTATATAACGATGATTATATCATTGGCCAAGATTTACAGTTTAATCATTTACACTAGTATTCTCATAACTCATGTTTAATTTCAAGAAGATGCATGTGCTGTAGATGTCAAAAGTCTCAGTCGATATTTCAGTCTCTTATTATCTCCTAGTGAACTGAACTCTCATTATCAAAGCAATAGCTAGTTAGTCGCTATCTCAGTCGCAATTAACTATTACAGCTTTTGACAAAAAAAATGGATGGGAGAGTTTTGAGTGATATCACTCTAATTATAATGAGTTGAATTCTCAAGTCCTAAGATATATGACAGATTCAACCAAATCATTGATTCATGACAATAACCAAACTCCTTGCTAATGTATCTGTTACACCTAGAATAGTTTGTCTTTGCACATTTGTGGACAGAACCAGTTCTTACTTCAAGCCAAGGAAACAGTTTCGAAACATTTATTATATCTAAGTATTTTCAGTCATAAAATTTCGTAGGCCAATTATTTCGTCTTTCTCTTTACTTATGAATTTATTTTGCAATTTGTTTTTCTTTTCCCTTTTAAATAATTGGTTGATTCTTTGGCCGACACGAGAGTGTGTTATGGATATAGTGAGAGGTGGGTCCCTCTTTGCTTTTGTAAATGACGGCAGTACTCAAGGATTTACCACGTTGCGTTTTATTCGGATGTGGCTTCTTATCCAAAGGTCTCATTGGGTCTGTTTTGTCGTCACTTGTAATTCCCATTATTTTTCGGTATTACCAATTTTAATATTCCATCTGCGTTTAATTTTACGTTTATACACACTAAATAAAATATATTTAATTTTGCATATTTTTAAAATGAAAACATCATTATACACATAATTATATTTCAACCAATAAATAAATTAGAGAATATTATTAGTAAATTTTGCACAGATATTCTAATTAAAATGAAAATTTTACTATACACTGAAGCGGATGAAATAATATTAAAGAAATATTAAAGCTAATTATTTTATTTGTTAGAGTTGTTCAGAAAGCAAATTGGTTCTCCCTCAATTCTAGCGGCTGGAAAGTGAAAAGAAAAAGGAAAAATGGGATTTCTAGTTTACCTTCTCTGTTCGGTGACTTTCGTGGAGGCTGTGAAAATGTTTGTAATGTTGTTAGTTGACTTATTCGGCTGTGTTATAGTCTTTCGCTGATTTTTTTTTTATGTTTTGGAGAGGTTGTCAGGTTTCTTCATTAATGCCATATTTTCCTTGTTTACAATGCTTAGCAAGATTCATATATATTTTATAGTGTGTGGTGCAAAAATATGCGGGCTTTGATGTTAGTGTTACTTCTTCATTTGGATCTATTGAGGCTAGATTTATGCATAAAATTGGTGGTCAAATGGTCAGACTTCAGCTCGCGCCTCTTCTCTTCTCAGATATGCCGAAGGTTACTATATAACTAGTCCTTTTATTCCCTTCATCTTTGTACATAGGGTTAGCCATAAAGTTTAGTGAATCGTTCTCTATTAGTTCATTCTTTTATTGTTTTGCTAGTTCTAGTGCTCCAAAGTTGGTTTGTCGTGTTGAGGTCATTGTATGTGGCTCTTACACAACAAGAAAATACAGAAGTTTCAGATGGAATTTTCGATGGAAAAATCACTTAGGAATTCCCAACAAAACTCCGTCGAAAATGAATATATGAAAGTTGTCGAGAATCGAGTGTTTCCGACGAAATCTTGAAAAAAATTAGTCTGTCAGAAAAATACTGATAAACCCCCGAGGAAAAAAAACTACCCATTATTTAATCCCTGTCGTTTCCAACGAATTCCCAACAAAACATATAATATGTCGAAAAGCTATTAGTTCGGATGTATTTTATAACCCGTTATACAACAGTTTGAAATTTTCAAAAGTCTCAGTAAATTTCAGATGATTTTTTTTTGTTGAGAATCCGTCCAAAATCCATCGGAATTTTTCTCACAACAAAGCAAAAAATAATAATGTATTTTTTCTAATTATTTTCTTTATCGTATGGATTACAAATTTACTTTCAGATGACTATGCACAAGGTATTAGCAATCCATGGTGTTAGCTTAAAGACAACGTGAAACAATAAAAACCAGTAAATTGAAATGTCTTTGATTTACTTGTAAGAGTAATATAAATATTAAGAATGAGTAAGTTTGGAACAATTTATATTTGAAATAGTTTATGTCGGATTACAATTATAGTCGTACAAGTGAACCTCTTACTGCGGATTGGTTAAATGAACCTAACACGAATGTAAATTTTGGTGTAGGTATTGTTCAAATGTAAATAATGCATATATAAAAAATTATGGTCAATTATAGAAGAAGGTGATAGACGATTTAAGTTCAAAGATTTTTTGACATGTTAGATGCAACTAAGAAACTATTTTTTTATAAAAATGTAGAGATGATCATCTACTTTTATCATCTACAAGTAGATTCATGGCGGTAAAAACGAATTATAATTTAGGTTCCTTCAGTCATCCATTAACTAAATATGAAAGCTGTTATGCAGTAGTTGTGCTTCCTTTTACCTCAGTATAAGGCCCTCTTACCACAGCATGAGGCTGTTGTTCAAAATCTTCTTTCAAGTTCATTACAATGCATCTGTTTGTTGGTAGTTTTTCTGACATTTTAGGGCTACAACTCAGAAGAATAGAATATGATTTCAAAATAGTCATTCTTGGCTCTTTCATTTTAACAAACTTATCATTCACCATTTAAAAGGTAAAAATTCGCAAACTATCTAATACTTATATAGAAAAAAATATTAACATATGTTAAACTCTTATATCTACCACTATATATTACCTTTTTATTTATTTTGAAACTCATAATAATGTATAATCTAAAAATAATTATATACAAAATATAATAGTATATAACTAAACTTTAGTTCATGTATTATTTACAAAAATTGCTATTAGAAAACTTTAAAATTTTAATAATTCATTCAAGATATTGATGAAAAATAAATTTTATTTTTAAATTTAAAGTTTATTTTGATTATAAGAAAATCTTTTGAGAAAATATAAATCTTACCAAACATAAATATATTTTTATAAAAGAATGAATTAATTTTAATAATTCATTCAAGATATTGATGAAAAATAAATTTTATTTTAAAATTTAAAGTTTATTTTGATTATAAGAAAATATTTTGAGAAAATATAAATCTTACCAAACATAAATATATTTTTAGACAGTAGTTTTCCATTAATTTTAGATATATGTATATAGGAACTGTCCGGACATTTGTAAACATAGTCTGGTTTTTGTTCCGGTTCGGTTTATATGCACATACTTAACCATGACCATGGCCAATCTCCTTACTGATGTAAATGTTACACCTATAACAGTTTGTCATGAAAGTCTTGCACATTTGTGGATATGCAAGACAAGAAAACGAGAAGGTGGAAGAAGGATCAACTAATTGACCAAAAAATCACAAAACAAAAGAGAGTATTATCATAACTTAGATTACAAAATGAGAAATGCAGGTAAGAAAAGGGTCAAGCCGGCTCTGCTTAAGTCGCCTTACGGTTGACTTTCAGGTAGGGAAGAGCGCCGATCACATTGTCATAGTCACTGCGGCTCACTTCATGCTGCATTACAGAACACATAAGCATATATAGTTAGACGCGTAAGAGAGAAGAGGGGGTCTAGAACAGAGCAGCAAAGTTGCTAACTAACACAGCCAAAAATAAGGAACACTCAGATCATGAAACTGATATGGTGGAATAGAATTCTCCCTAAATCAAATAGTCCTGATGGAAACCAAAGCAGTGAATCTCAATGTCACAAGAATGCAATTTACACACACAAAAACTATATACATACCATTCACGACATGTAGAATCAACAGTGAACCTAACGAGAAAATAAAACCAATGAGTCCCAATGTTAAAGAAAAAACAAACCATTTTGGAAAGACGGAGCTTCCTCTTGTTGTTCTTCTTAGCTAACAAATGCTGCTTCCCGGATCTCCTCCTCACTATCTTCCCCCTACCCGTCACCCTGAACCGCTTCGCTGAGGCCTACCAACAAAACACAAACACAAACACACATGTTCATTCAAGCAAAGTTGAAAACTTTATGAAGTTAGGAATGATTGAACAGAGGGAAGTTACCTTGTGGGTCTTCATCTTGTAGCCCTTATGAGCGAAAACGGTGAGAGTCTGAAGCCTCTGAGAACTCGGAGAGACAACGGTGGATATCTTCTGAGGAAGAACCGCGCGAATCCCAGAAATGCAGTGAGTTGAGGCAAGAGCAAGACTCGACCGAGGGAATTGAACGGAAACCTTTGGGGACGAGCGTAAAGGAGAGAAGGTGATGTTAACGGAAGCCATGGAGAGAGACGCCATTGTGCCCTCGGCGACTTTTGAATCTCTTTTGGAACTCACTACTCTTGATTGTGAGAAGAAGAAGATAAGCTTTTTTTTGCCTTTGCCCAGGGAGATAAGAGTGAACGGATATGGTAGGCAGGCACGGACATTTGGGGTTTGGTTTGGTTCGGTTCTGTATTTTCGGTTTTTAGTTTTAAAGATTAGGATTTGTTTTGATATTTAGGAAATTTTGTTTGGTTATTTCAGTTTTTGGTCTGGTTTAGATAATAAATTTGGAAGTGGCTAGATAATTTTGGATCCGATTCGGTTCTGATTTTTGGGTCAAATTCGGATTAAAAATCATAAAATTCAGATTTTTCGGATTAAATATCTGATTTTTTAGTTTTTTAAAAAATTCAGATAATTCAAAAATATTTTAGATAAAAATACTCAGTCGATTTGTTTTTTTGTTACTTTGGATAATATACCTTATTTTAAAATTATTTAATTATTTTAAATTAAATATAAATAGTATTTGTAAATAGATAAATTATATTATAAAGATTGGGCATCCATTAGGTTCTTGTTTTAGGTTTTTTTTGTCGCAAAGATATAAGTTTCGAAACCAAACCGAATTATCATTTGTTTTTTCAGTTAAATTGTTTTTCTGGTTCCGGATAAATCTACTCAAACCAAAAATACATACAAAATTGCAGTTAACACGATTTAAATGATCTAGTTGGTGTGTATACCGGAATAATCAGATTTTGTTGCCAAACCAACAATCCTAAACTTTTCGGCTTTTTTTAACGAATCACATACACATCAACATATATATTCAAAGCATTTAAGAAGATATGCAGATTTTGGTCGAAAACACTTGAAATCTCACAGGCCATTAGAGTATTTTGGTCGAGTACTTGATAAACAATAAGTTGCGGAATGTGAATTTTCACGTATCATTTATCTCTATCCAAATCTGATAAAGAGAAGCTTGAAAAATCCAACTTACGCCTTAATTGACACAGTTGATGACAAAATAGTAGAAGTATACTATATAAGTTGTATGTTGCAAAACAGAAGTAATATGCTCTCATAAATTTATTTAATAAAGTGATTGATAGAGTAGTATATGATTCATATATAAAATGATCATAAAAATTAAATGTGATATATATAATTTTTATTTCTAAATAATATATATATATATATATATATAAATGTTTATACTTTTATTTACAATAAAACATCATAATCAATTTATATTTTGAATGTAAAATTTTATTCTTTTTAAAAATTAAAAAATGTTATTTTGTTTATTTAGATAAAAAATAAAAATTTATTTTGGATCGTAATATAATTTTGTGATATTATTAGACAAAATAAATTAATTTTAATTAAAAAATTAATTGCTTTATATATTCTATATGTAAATATTTTATCAAAAAATTTATATGAAATTATTGAATAAAGAGCATTCGAAGAACATTTGCTTTTTCTAAATACCAACCATGCTCTTAGATGAAAATTTTCAGCAGCTATAGTTGGAGCTTTTAAGAACATGATTAGAGACCGGTCCAAGTTTCAGCTTGATAGCTATATTTTTTTCCTTTGCTGACTCTGTTTTTAAATTTCGCATAGAGCACATCCATTGTTAATCTTCATTCTCAGTTTCGAGATTGGGAATCTGAGTATAATAGTTTTTGGAAAGAGATCTTGACTCTCCAGCTAGTTTGAAACTTCTCCGATTAGTAATGTTCTCAGTCTCAGGATATACTCAACTTTGTCAGCAAAACTGCGGAACCATTTCATTTCCCAGCTTCACATTTCCTATTTCCTTTCACTGTTGACGATGTGCCATTTCAAAAAATTTCATCCCCACCATTAGTATCGTTTTTGTGACATGTTTACCGACAATATTTACATCAAAGATCAAACAGTTGTCTAGGGTAGGGATGCGTAAATTTAACATAAGATTAGTAGCCTCAAGGGTATCACGGAGCTAATGTTTCTTGTCTGTGGTATACCCAGTATCTCTTTAATCTTCTCAATGGTTTGATGAGAAAAAAAAAGGATAATGGATGAATGAAATGACAAAGTTCGAACTAATGCTTTAAAATTAAGAATTCTAGAAAACAAATACAATGAGCCAATGTATTAGTTTTGGATCCCTCAAAGAGGGTTTCTTAGACATATATCTGATTGGGGTTCGTATCCTAGGTTATTGGGCTTTCATGTTAGGTTGTACTGGCCGTGACGAATTTTTGGTAGGTGAGAGCTGATGGTGACATTCCTAAAACGATCGAGAGGCTTCCATCGATTACACCTTGTTGGATGATTGTGGAAATGCCTCCCGATAATGGCATCAATGCTCAAAACCAAAAGCTGTTTCATTTTAGATTTTTACCAAAAAGATTCCTAAATCATCTGCCAAAAACAGAGTGTCTCTTAGATATAAGCTAATAAGCACTATTAAAGCACCATGGAAATAGAAGGTAAAAAAAAAACCTTTTTGTCGTTCTTTTGATATGTTTCAAGACTGTTCAATTGACGCTATAAATGGCTCTGGGATTTAGACTCCTTATTCTTTTTTTTTTTGAAACACATAAGACTCCTTATTCATTCTTTATTCAATGAACTCACTTGTGGAGACAAGATCTTCCAGACATCACATAAGATCCTATCTTATGTCTTTTTCATAATCTCCAGTTCCTACTGTTTCCTTGTGATTTAGGATTTGCCTATAAGGCATCCAATGTAAACTTCATTATTCTCTTGTAAATATAATAACATGACAGTTTGTTTTCTCCTCATACTGAAACATGGATTTCTTGTTCTACTTTGTCTACTTGCATTAAAAAACTTGTATAATTCTATCTTGTATTCTCGAGAGTATTTCCAATATAACACTATTTTCTTTCTATATTTTACTTTAAAATACTCCAATGGCATGACTCTATAATAGAGTTATTCTATTATAAAAGAAAATATAGAGAGAAAAATAGTGTTTCACTAAGAATGGTATAAAACAATAGGGTTAGGCGCAAATCAAATACTATCATAATTTTCAGTATTTGAGATTTTCTTTGTATTTACGGATATCCAACTTTCTGGTTTGATTTGCTTCGAAAAAATACGGATATTCGGTTTTCTAGATATCTAAAAAATTAGATATTTAAGAATATTTACGGATGTCTTATCCATTTTGTTCAATACTAATAAATTTAGAAAAATATACATGTTCGTCTTCAAAAAATATTTTTAGCATAGTATAGAGTATAAAATAAATATTAGCAAAACTATATGTTTCATAAATTTTCTTATAAAACATATAGTTTTAGAAAATTATGGTTTTTATAATTAAAGATTTTATATTCATTTCTCAATTTAATACTTATATGAGTAATTTTATAAATAAAAGTATAAAGTTATATGTTAAGATAATAGTTACATAAAATTATTCATTCAAACTTTTATATTTAATTTTACATATATATATATATATATATATATATATATATATATATATATTTGTATAAAAGTCGGAGCGGATTGGATATTTGACTCAAAATTTAGTATTTGTGATTTACTTCATTTTTAACGGATATACTTTAGATATTTTATTTGCTTCAAAAACTTACGGATATCCAAATTTTTCTGATCGAATCGAAATGAATAACAAATCAAATAAAAATTAATAGATAAAATGTAAAACCCTATAAAACAATATTGCAACCAATGTCTTGAGTTGCTTTTAGAATGCAACAAGCTGGATTCTTTGTCTTGAATTCCACGGTTCTTCTCGACAAGCCTTTTCTAATTTTGATTTGATTTTTCATCCAAATTATAAGAGAAAGGGAGGAACTCAATTTCACCATGTTTATAGGGAAAATCGTAAAATGGTGATAGAAACCCATGAGATTCATTTCAATGAACCTTGATAACTGAATCATGGTCATTTAATCATCTACTATACAATCACTTCCTAGATATTAAAGGGATATTGTATGGAACAATTTTGGATGATATATTATATATTGGCACAAATTAGATCCAATGACTTAATAAAAAAGGAAAGGAACATTAGAGAAGCATGGCATATGCAATAACTAATGGTGGTCACAATTAATCATGCTAAGCACATGAATGCTCATCATTTGGTCTTTGCTTATATACTTAACAACACCAAACGCCAAAAAGAATGAAGAGTAATCTGATTTATCTTCACTTTCGGCATTTTAAATTTGTAATCGTTACAATAATGTTAGCCGGCCGTTACCTTATTACTCTAATCCAAATTCATGAATGCGGCTAGGCAA
Source organism: Raphanus sativus (assembly GCF_000801105.2). Classification (NCBI taxonomy): domain Eukaryota; kingdom Viridiplantae; phylum Streptophyta; class Magnoliopsida; order Brassicales; family Brassicaceae; genus Raphanus; species Raphanus sativus. Next base: position 42,801,240 of record NC_079516.1, read on the forward strand.
GCTTGTGGTTTAATCATAGACTACTTAACTTTGTCTTATGTGTAATACTACTAAAATTAGTGTTTTGGTTTTATTTACTCAAGATTGCAGTTTACACCTCTGACAACTAATTATTTTTCTTAAAATATTTTCTTAGAATATTCACACATTTCTACATATAATATGTTTGTATAGTCTTGACTGATAGAGTAACAAAAACAAGTGAAATGAACATTGTCCCATAATGATATCAGCAATAGTAAAACAAAGAAGAAAATCAGAATTGGACAAATAAGAGAAAATGAGTTAGGTAAAGCTTCTTTTTTTTTTAACACAGTTAGGTAAAGTTTAAACTAGAAGAGTTCATTTCTTTCCACCTAAGAAGAGTAACAAGAAAGAAAAGAAAACATTTGCAAACAAATAATGATGGAACCGTATGTTGTTAAAAAAAACCAGTCTAATCAATTTGAGAATTATGTTGAAATTTTTAAAAGTTCGAATTTAACATGATTTTTGTTTATTCGTAATTAAATCCAAAGTTAGAAAATCATATTTGTTATAATAGTAATAAACATACAATCTTCAGGCCATTATCGATATATAATCAACTTTCTAGCTTATTAACTAACAAGTGTTTCATGAGTTCTCTTGAATAAAAGAGTTTATTTCTTGAATTCCGATACATGAATATAAAATTCTACACTTTACTTATCTGCAATTTTTGTTCATTTAGAAATATAAAAATATAGCTTTGGTATACATATTATTTACAGATTATGCTATTAGAGATCTTTATATTTTAAATATTCACTAATCAAATATTCACTAATCAAATAAATATTATTTTAAATATGCAAGAGTTATTTTAACCACGTGTCAGTGGTCAAGTGGTATGTACTCCTTCCTGTTGTCCGCAAGGTCGAGGGTTCGAGACTACCTCTTGCAGATTTGTGGTGATTATTTTGAGGGACCTTTGGGCCCAATACGGAGAAGCCCAAATCTGCTGCGCGTGGCCACTGGTGGCTTAACATGGGGTGATCACCAGCCCTCCTGGATGCCTTCGGCGGGCTCTCTGGCGGGCAATGCCCAGATTTCCGAGACGGTCATTAGGCGCTAGTCGGATTCCTCTCGAGGCATTCGGATACCAGAGTCATCAAAAAAAAATATTCACTAATCAAATAAATATTATTTTAAATATGCAAGAGTTATTTTATCAAACCAATTTCTAACTGATTAAATCATATTATTATTTTCTATTTTATGTTAGTTATATATGTATGTTTTTAATAGCAAAATGTCATAATTTCTATATTCTATAATAATCAAATAAATGTTAAATACTGAAATATTAAAATTAATTTAATATTACTTAAATTAAAATTTTATTCATATAGTAACAATAAAAATTTGATATATAATATATTAATTATAACTAAACAATTAAACTAAAAATAACTATGTTTAAATATACAATTTATTAAATAATTATTTTGTAAATTTAAAAGTAAACTTAAATAAATATACACACATAAACACAAGAGAAATTCTCTCAATTTTTTTTTAAATTTTTTTATCACAAAATAATCCTCAAAAATAAAATGACTAAAATAATCCCTTTTTAATTTGATTTTTTTTTTAATTTGAAACCCCATCCCCAAACCCTCACTCATTAACTCTAAATCCTAAGTCTATATTAATTAATTATAGGAGTACAAATTCATATATTCCCTTTTAAAAAAAATTTGGTGATTTTTCTCTTTGAGTACTATTTTGTGAAAATAAACTAAAAAGACTATCGAATGGAATTTTTCTAAACACAAATCACTCAAATTTTATTTAAATTTTTGATTTATAAAAAGGATTTTAAAATTGTAATATAAAAATTCTTGTAATATATTTCAAATTCATAAAATAAATATTAGTTATTATTTTCTATTGATTATATGATAATTAAATTATGTTTGTTTATACGACGGCATAATTCAATTCTGCAGAAATATTTAAACTATTATGAAGTATAATAAATAATAAAAGAAAATTAGCCTATTTCAGTTAAATATAAAACTTAAATAAATGTGAGATAGTAAAGTAAATAGATTAACTAATTTTGGTTCACATTATTATTTATATCAAATTACAAATTTTATAATTAAAATAGGCAAACAACAAATTAGTATTATACATGTTGTTTAGTAAAAAATATTGTGATCCAAGCATATATAAAACTTAAATCAAATAAGATATATTTTTATTAAATAATTTGGAATTATTTTTAAAATTACCATTCTGCGTTCCTGATTAAAAGTTAATATGTATGTAAATAATTTTTGTAGTTTGTATTTAATAAAACTTTAAGTATATTCAAAGTCTGGACATCCAAAAAGTTTATATTCTCAAATGAAATATTTACAATGATAAAACTAGAAATATTCTGCATATAGTGGATAAGTGTAAAAGGTCAATTACGATTTTTTTTTTGCATAAGACACACGATACTTCACACTAAAGACTTTTTAGTAAAAGTGAGTTAGCTTAACACTTGCAAAAAGTAAATCATATCACTATCATCATACGATGTTTTGTGGGGGTCAATGATTTAAAATTATAAATATCCACCATTTTCTCTTTATTTAGGTAATAACCAACCCAAATAATTATCAACAAACGACCCATCAAGATACAATGCAGCAGTAAAGAAAAGAAAATTCTGTTTCCGGTCCTATTCCGGCGTGATTTCTCTACACTTTGGGTTATAATCTAATCACGTTCAGATCTAATCTAACTGTTTTTCACCATTCTCTCGATTTCCAGGTTCGAATCCCCAGAACCCAGCTTCGATTTCATGTTAATTTCGCCTGTTTACCGCATCAAAATTAGAAATAACGAATCTGGTTTAGTCGACAGTCGACACTGCCAGTTCCTGTTTCCATTTTTGGCGTTTAGAGAGAGATTTAATGAACTAAGAACAATTTAATATTTTGCAGAAAAAGTTATTTATTTATTTATTATTAAATTCCATATTATTTTCGATCGATAAAACTTGTCTGCTTCATCAGAGACACTAGCCGTGTTACTAAAAACAGACTACTATATATATTTATATATTTTTTTTTTGGATTCTTCTCATTTCACTATAAACCCAATAAAAATATTGTTTTCTGAATCCCAAATTTCATTTTCCCTAGAAAATTTGTAAGATTTCTTCTTGTTTATGTTTTCAAATCCAGATGTTAAATCATCTGCATTATTCTCACTATTACTGCAATTGTTTTTCACCGTTCAACTTCAGAGTAGACACTGATTCTTCTATACACATGGTCCTCTTTGTCTCTTCCCATTTTTAAACACATATGAATCTGCAAATCTTATTATTATAATATAATAACTCACAAGCATATTATAGTCAGACTATTTCTAAAATGAATTATTATAAATCTTAGTCAAGGAAACTTCTTTTTGTGGACTTTGATGGAAAGAGAAGGAAGATGAAAGGTGGGTCTGTGAATAAAACTTGAAGTCTTCATTAATTACTCCAACCCCATCAGACCATGCCACACCCGTGACAATGACACTGAAAATTAGATCTTATTTGCTCTGATGTTTGTTTAAAAGTAATGTCTTTGATCCAAATCAAGAATATCTCTGTATATGTGAAAGTTCAATTAAACTAGTACTAGTACTAGTACTAGACCTGCCTTTCTTTTTCTTTTTTCTCTCTCTCTCTGCTTTCTTGTTTGACACTTGATTTTATAGTCCTAGGCTCAACTTTTCTTATCTCTTTCAGTCCTAGGTCTCAAGCTGTTCTTGCTGTCCCTTTTTCCTTTTTCTTAGGGGACCCATACTATACAACCTCCCTTTATATCAGTCAGTTTGTCCCAAGGACCAAAGCTTGTCCATGCCTTGATCTGTTTTGCTTTCTTCATGTAAAAACCCATCTCAAAGAACACCTAGAGATCTCATCTTTGTTCTGTCCTGTTCTATTTTTTTACTTGGATTGCTTTAAAAGAGATTCTTGATCTGAGTCTGTTGTAAAGATGTATAATATTTTATTTTCCTTTCCTTTCTTGGTTGTCTAAATATTCTCTCTGCTTTTCTCCATCTTGCACATCTGTGAGGTATCTTACTTTTCTCCTGCCTTATTGCAGAATAAAAGGGCATTTAGCTGCTTAACCATACCAATGCAAGGTTGTATTTGTTAAAGCTTGAATGGAAGTATTATATGGTTCCAAGAAAGCATCAATGGGGAAGCAGCAACAGCAATCTGTAACAGATACTACAAGACCACCTCTTGTTCCAGCGGAGAAGAACAATGCAGTTGCTGCAACTCGCCGGTCTAGAACAATGGAAGTCAGTTCGAGATACAGATCATCAACTCCTACTAAAACAAGGAGATGCCCTTCACCTAATGCCACGAGGACTGTCTCTTCTTCAAGCTCTCAGTCCTTATCATCATCAAAAAGAGCTGTTTCAGCTGAAAGGAAACGCTCTTCAACGCCAACCACTCCCACTAATCCATCCACACCGGTTAGTGATGTATCTATAGATTTACCGGTTTCATCTAGGAGACTTCCTACTGGTCGTTTACCTGAAGGCTTATGGCCTTCTACTATGAGAAGCCTCAGCGTTTCATTTCAGTCTGATTCAGTCTCGGTTCCTGTTAGTAAGAAGGAGAAACCGGTTGTTTCTATTGATCGGACACTGAGACCATCTTCGAATATTACACATAAACAGAAGAGTGAGACAACAACAACAACAACAACAACGTCTGTGTCTAGAAAACTTACACCCGAGAGGAAAAGAAGTCCATTGAAAGGGAAGAATGTGCCTGCAGGTCAATCAGAGAATTCAAAACCTGTAGATGGTCCTCATAGTAGGTTAATAGAACAGCATCGATGGCCTAGTAGACTTGGTGGAAAGATAATCTCAGATTCTATGAACAGAAGCATGGATCTTGGTGATAAGAGAATGCCTAAAAGCTGTAAACCTTTGCAGAAGTCTTCTAGTGACACAGCGAGGTTGTTGTCCTCTTATGAAAGTAATGGATTAGTAATGTCTCCAACAAACTCAGAAGATGGTAATGTGTCTAGACACAGGCTTCTGTCTGCAAGTTCATTAGATAGGGCGACTTCAGCTAGAGTGCATCCCTTGTCTGCTCCTGGATCACGCACTGCTTCTCCTAGCAGATCCTCATTTTCATCATCATCCTCTAACTCACGAGGCATGAGTCCCTTGAGAGGATTGAGTCCTTCAAGAGGCTCTTGTCTGAGATCGTCTACACCGCCACCAAGAGGTGTAAGTCCTTCCAGGGTAAGACAAACCAATTCATGCACACAATCGAGTAGCACCACAACATCAGTTCTCAGTTTCATCGCTGATGTCAAGAAAGGAAAAAAGACAACTTACATAGAAGATGTCCATCAACTCCGTTTGCTCTATAATAGATATTCACAGTGGCGGTTTGCAAACGCTAGAGCTGAGGGAGTAAGATATATTCAGAGGTTAATTGCTGAGGTAAAAATACTCAAAAAAAGGATAAACAATCTTTCTGCTTAATTGTTACACTGTATTAACAATCTTGAGGTTACAGGAAACTCTATACAATGTCTGGCATGCAACATCAGACCTGAGAGATCTTGTGACAACCCAAAGAGTTTGTCTCCAGCAGATGAAGCTAGAAATCAAGTTTGATGATATCTTAAATAAGCAGGTACGTGTCTTCTCTCTCTGTCTCTCTCTCCGTCTCTCATGGGATTATCATCCTTGTGGTCTTAATGCTTCCGTGTATGTATTTTTACAGATGGTTTGCCTTGAAGATTGGGCCATACTTGAGAGAGAACATGTCAGTTCTTTAGGTGGTGCCATTGCAGACTTGGAAGCAAATACTCTGCGCCTTCCACTAACTGGAGGAACAAAGGTATGTGGTTTACCTTTTCATAGAGTTGAAGATCAAGAATCGAGTATTGATTTAGTATAAGCTCTTGTGATCACAGGTGGACCTCAGATCTTTGAAGTTGGCCATGTCATCAGCTCTTGATGTAATGCATAGTGTGGGATCTTCCATATGGTCTTTACACTCACAGGTGAGACTACTTTTCATGAATCCAATAAAATGATATTTCCTCCCAAGTGCGTGAACTTTTCCCTCTATTGCAACTGCAGATGGAAGAGATGACTAGGCTTGTTTCAGATCTCGCTTTTATAGCTACAAAAGAGAATTTTATGCTTGGCAGATGTGAAGATGTCTTGGCATCAACCGCAGTCATGGAGGTAACAAATATCAAACAAAAATCCAAGAATTAATAATGTTCCAAAAAGTTAACAAAGTTGTCATTGTGTGAATCCAGATAGAAGAGAGTAGCCTCATGACTCATTTAATGCAAAAGAAGCAAGAAGAAGAAGAGATGATGCAAAGTCTCCATTGTTGCCATTAAGCAAGTTTTCACGGCCAACACTTAACAATGACTTGTAAATTGCTCTTTTTTGGCTGCCATTTTCTTCTGCCACCATCCTTTCTCCATTTTGTCTTTTACTTGTAGGAAGAGGATGTGAAATAAATGGTTTAAAGAAAATCAATGCAAAAAATGTAGTTTAATACTCCATCTGTTTCATAATACTTGATGTTTTGCCTTAGTGCACAAAGATTAAAAAAACTAGATTTTTCTAAAAAAGTTATTTTTAAAAAATCATTTTAGAATCAATTAACCAATAATAAAAAAGACAGTGAAATCTAATTGGTTGAACAGTTTTCAATAAAGTTAAACATGGGGTTTTATTTATACGACATTTAGTTGGCTATTCTCTATATAAAATCCAACATTTTACTAAGTTCATTTGGCTTGCAAAATATGGTGAAACATTTTACTAGGCCCATTTGATTTTGTTGTTCACTTGAGCAAATTTCATGGGATCTCCAGTTACTTCGGGTTGAATTTCCATCAAACATCATTGTACATAAACAATAACCTCATTCTTTTCCGATGAGTTTTAAAACTTAATCACATGCTAATTTTTTGGTAAATAAATCAAAGGATTGTTAGTTGACTTTTTTTCTGATCACAACTTTTAAATCTAATTTTGACTTTTTAAGAGATAGTACTACAAATTTTTCTAAACATATCCACACTTTAAGATATTTATACAAATGTACATTAGTTAAGCGTATATGGCATTTGCCAGTGTTTATATGCGGTAAACAGCACTTTCTAAGATAACTCAGGATTGTATATATTATCATTAATTCATTCATTAAGAGTTTATAACTTTTGTTTGTAACTTTAGGATTCTAAGTTTCACTAGTTCCTTTGCTCCGTCTCTTTTTCATCATGTCCACAATTTTGATGACCATGTGCTTTGTGATTTGCAGATTTTGTCTTGCTTGATAATCAAGACATATAGACATATAGATTTTGTCTTGCTTGATAATCATAGCTTTTATTTATGAAAGATAGTTTTTTCTAGAAAAAGTTTCCATTTTAAATATAGACATAGCATGTCAACTAACTGAAAACGGTAAACCTAGTAAAAAATATTTTTGTATTTTATAAACTCATAAAATAATAGATTTGTTTTGAAATCCCGTTCAGAATATACAGTTTCCATTATCTAGCCAATACTCTTAAGAAATCCCGTTCAGAATATAAATTTCCGTTATCTTATCTGATCCGTTCGTTTTAAATATGGAAAGAGAGAAAGTTAGTTGATTTTCAGATATATCAAAACATATGAAGAATAGCCAGATCCAATTTTATTTATTGAAAAAATTGCCATTTGTTTTTGCCGACTTTCCTTTTGAGTTATGAAAGCAAACATACAGCCCTATAAATATCGATCATCAATAACATAGAACCCACACCACTCCAAACTAAAAACGTGAATTACAAAAGTCAGAAAACCTCTACATGTCTCCATCTGCCTCCGTCGTTGTTGCACGTGTTTTGTCCTCTCCTGCCGCCATGAGACAGAACCCCCTGAAACGCAAACGCGACGAGGACGAGATCACTGTGCATGAAGAATATGACGTGAATGAACATGCCAAACCGCGTCCACCGTCTTGGGAGGCTCTATGCGTTCTTGGTCCATACATGGATCCCGAGACTCTCGCCGTCGCCTCTTGCGTCTCAACCACGTGGCTTGAGTGTTTCTCCTCGGAAGATCTATGGAAGTCTCTCTTAACCGCAAGGTCCGCACAACGCTCTTCTCCCTATGAGATGATGGTATTGAAAAACGCTGAAAGCATCTCGTGCAAACACCTTGTTTCCGCCGTTGAAACGGATGCCAAACGCCGCCGCAAAGATCAAGTGGCTGAACCCGTCAAGATATCCCTCTCTGATCTCAGCTTCATGGTCCACGTGTCAACTAAAACAAAGAAAGCTTCGGTTTACAAAAAGGGTAAAGATCTCGAGTTTGGTCCTAACGACAAGTTCAAGATAGAAGCCGACGTAAGCAAAGCAGCAATCACTGCCGGTGAAGATGACGTGAGGATGACATGGCAAGTCATGTACAAGGAGAAGTTCTTCACGATTGCTGATACTACAAGAGCACTGGACACTAAGAATGGGTGGTTCACGGATAGACTTGAGGACAAGTGTAACCGCAAGCTAGTAGGCGACGTCAAGCCGAGTTTTAACGGCGAAGTTCTTGAGAAGATTGGGTTTTCGATAGTGGACTCAGATGGCTGGGGATCTCTGTTACTTGACGGGTTTTTGAGATATCTTCAGCGGTTTTTATTGGAATAGTTTTCTCACAATAGTCTCGAGTAGATGATGGTGTAGCAAGTAGCCTTGAAGATCTTTTAATGTTGTTATTTCATGGTATTAATGAAATTCATTATACTACAGATTTCCCTTAATTTAAGAAAATAATATTTCATGAAACGTACGTATTAGTAGCAACAAAAGAAAGTGTTGGCATACGAATATTTTTAATCAAAGCAAAATCTTAAAAACTTTACAGTTTCAAGTAATATATGTTCTGACACACACACACACACTGCCAAGAAAACTAAGTTTGTGTATATTTAAAGAGAGCTAAAAGAAAAAAAAAATCAATGAAGTCTTCAAACGTTAGAAGTTGTAGGTTGGAAGTTGGAACCCATTTAGATATTAAACTTTACAATGCTCTAGCTTAAATAGGTGTCGCCGTAAGCAATAAGTTCAGAACCGAAACAGATGTATACAGCATTATCGAGTTAGCAACATAAAAACAAAGTAAGTCAAAATAGATTAAACTATTTCACATCTACAGATCAAAAAGCAAAACGTTTTCATAGAAGCACACAACCTTATTCATTCCCCTTCTCTTTCAACCATCTTTTTATTGTTCTGATTTTCTACTTGTGTTTTTACAGTAATAATTTAGAAAGCTATCAGACTTATAAAGATACGTTCTGATCACCACAACCAATTAGTAACGCATCTCCGTTAATTTTTTTTTTTCGTAGTTGTCGATGCTAATCCGCTTCCTCTCTAAGTCACATGTTTAACACATCATGCAGTGCCACAGACCAAAGTATACCACAAACCTACCACCACAAACTTCAATGATCATTGATATCTTAACACTGATTTCCGGTTTCAGAGATCTGATTCCATACCTTGAAGTACAATTATTATTATTATTATTATTATTTTTAAAATTGCTTAATTTTTATTATTTATATGTACAAGAAAAAACGTCCTGAACTTAAAAAAAAAAGAGAAGCATTTCCTCTCTCCTCCGTTTTATCTTCGCCCTTTCTCTCTGCTCTCTTATCTCCTCCCTCCTCCGGTAGAAGAACCCATGGCTTCAACCACCGATTTCACAAAGTCTTTACTATCTCCCTTCTCCCAACATGGTCACTCTCTCTCTCTTTCTTATCTACTGACTTTTTGTATCTCTCTCTCTCTTATCCATTTTAGGTTTTTAAGTATACATTTCGATTGAATGTTGTTTGATAAATTTTGCAGGCTTTAATTCCCAGAGAGGAAGTAGTAGACAGAACAAGAACGCGACATGGCCAAATCAGCACAAGCCCAATAGGCCTCTTCGTGTGAATGGGTTGTTCGGAGGTGGAAACAACAAAGATAATAACAATACTGAGGATGGACAGTCAAAGGTTTAATCTTTTGTTTTAGAATACGACATGGGGTTTTGGTCGGAAACTTATGAGATTTTGTTTTCTAGGCAGGAGGAATCTTTGGTAATATGCAGAATATGTATGAGACTGTCAAGAAAGCTCAAATGGTTGTTCAAGTTGAGGCTGTTCGTGTTCAAAAAGAGTTAGCTGCGTATGTCTCTCTCTCTCTCTCTCTCATTCATTAAAACTAGTTCTTTCAAGTATCTCTGTTATTGAGTGTCTGTATCCTGTTTTCCTTCCACTCTCTCCAGCGCAGAGTTCGATGGTTATTGTGAAGGCGAGCTTGTCAAGGTCAGTAGTGCTAGTCTTCTCCCACTAGATCAGTTCATAAGATGGAGCGTTGTTGTTTTGTCCTAATAGGTTAACTAGTTGTTACCAAATTCTGATGACCTGAAGCTTTGTTACAGGTTACGTTATCAGGTAACCAGCAACCAATCCGTACTGATATAACTGAGGCAGCTATGGAGTTAGGCTCTGAGGTTAGTGACCACACTTCCTTCCTACCTACCTTGTGTTAATCAGAATGGTTTCTCTCATGTTGTGTGTGTTTTCCTTTTTGGCAGAAACTTTCACTGTTGGTCACGGAGGCTTACAAGGACGCACACGCAAAGAGTGTTGTGGTAAAAGCAATCATAGACCATTTTCTTTTTTATCACAATGACAATTAAAGTATTATCTCTTGTAATTTGAGAGATTTTCTTGAATTTTTGACAGGCTATGAAAGAAAGAATGAGTGACCTTGCGCAGAGCTTAGGCATGCCGCCAGGCCTCAGCGAAGGAATGAAGTAAAGAAACTGTTTTTGGTTTGTTTGTTCACATTCAAGTTTCAGGTGTGAGCTTTTTTTCTCTATTTATCAGTCAGGCAGAGAGAAGCAAAGACCTTTGTACTTTACTCTTATGGAATCAGATATTTGTCTTATTACCCTGAGTATGATCTTATACAATTCCAACGCAGTTCCTATTGTTTATCGAAATGCATTCCTCGACTAAGACTTTGAAATCCTACATCTGTGGGTTGTGTAATGAACCGAGCCAAGAACGATCTTAAAAAAAGAGTGAGGGCACGCTCTGGTTGCAATACTGAACTTCGTAGCCTGACCCTCTTACTGTCGCAAACGTTACCCCCTGTCCATACTCTAACCTGTCAATAAGCATATACTACGGAAGGTAGAAATTCGCGAATTTTCACAGTAAGATTTTGAGAAAGTCGAGTTCAAAAATGGAATCGAACTCGTTGTGCTTTCCGAGAAGTCCTAGTATTGCATCATTTTTTAATTTATCCAAAATATATATTATAGTGTTATATAATAGTTGTGCACATCGCATACACGTGACGAAAAAGAGAAACTTGTCCATTTTCTTAATTGTTACATTTTTCTGCATAGATAGAGATATAGCTATATTTTTAATTTTTATTTGTTTATATACATTTCACAAATTCACTTATCTAAGATATTCTCTAGAACCTGTTGAGAAATTCAGTAGACGTTAAAAATAGTGATGTCCTCAAGGTCTTAAATGCCAACATACATTTTTTAGTTACATGATAATCTTTTCCTTACCAAGAATGCTTGTCTGTCTTAATTTGTATTGTTGGGAATCAATCCATTTTAAAACAGATAAAGGGGAAAAGAAACACCGAGTTTATTCGGATTTCACACGTGGCCAATTCGCTTGCCCAACTAATAAGATCTTGGTAGCTCTTTGCCAGCCAAGAAATATTTTAAAAGAATCAGTGCACTCTGCGGTTTGAACAATGGCACCTCGTGGCCCGCTCCTCTTACCGTTACAAAGGTAAGCCCCTCATATACTTCTGTTCTTCCTCCTACCTGTTTGCGCCATTTAACGTCTCTAGCTAGCTCTCTATTACTGGAAAATCTGTATATATATATGTGTAATGAGGTCATTAATATACCTGGTTCCCGGAGTACCAAGGGTACCAACGAGTTTTTACTGGAAGATTGAGTTTGCTGAGGGAAAACCGAGTCGCTGTCACTGGAATTACCGAATCTGTATCACCGCTGCATCACCATGTGATCGAAAAAAATATGGATTAATGACTAAAGGACTTATTAATTAATACTGTGATCAAATTCTTAAACACAGTGTACCTATAGACCCATATCCTCAGACCAGCCTCCATGAGTTCTTTGTATATCGGCAACATCGAATTGTCAAACACTCTCCAATTCCAGTTGTTAAACACAGGGTCACTACATTATTTGGGAAGAACAAAAAAATACGTTGGACTTCTTTTTAAAGAAAATATGTTTGAATTAGTTCCATAGAACTACAGTTGAATTTATGTATATTTTGATATATTTTTTCTTCCAGATTTGATTTTTTTTTGGTTAGTTTGTTTTAACTTCTAAGTAATTTAAACCAAAGTTAATTCGGTTCGGTTTTAATTGTTGACCCTTGATTCATTGTCCTTGATTAGTAATGATATAGTTAAGATACCTGCAAGCGGTCCATTTATAAGGAATGGCTGTCTGGTTTGCATGCATAGCTCGCTGTACATCAGGGCGGTTATAGTATATATCAGCGTAGCTCTCGGTACAAGGGTCATACTCTGTAGTCTGTCTAGCTAGCACGGCTTTACGCATTTGCTTCATCCGTACACACTTGGGTGTGTAGATGCTGTACTGATCGATTTCACCAAAGTCTGCCGCAGCATTGTAAATTGAGGAGTTGCACTCTTTGGAGAAAATGTCTGCCGTGAAATTGCAGTTTCTGAGGATGAGGTTGTAGGTTGTGTCGGAGATCATCGCGTGAGACCACCAATATGTTATGGTCCCTAACTTGTCGTTGTTTTTGTCCATGTCTGGGTTTCCAACCTTGAAGAGAAGATAATTCATTTTATTATTACTATAATAGTTTTGCAATTTGACAAAACAAATAGATCTTAGCTTTACCATGAATCCTTTGATATTGATGGTTGGTTTATTGAAGGCTTTGTTGTACTCATTGATCTTTTTGGCAAGCTGAGGAACATAATGCCCTGTAAAAATAGGCACTAAATTAAATGATTGAAGGGATTTTGAATAATCAGATTGAAATTGTTTTTAAAAAGAACTGTATTTATCCAATTTGATTTCATTCATATGAATCAGCTTTGGTATAAACTGTATTTCGAACTATCTTGGTTTGTATTTGACTGAACAAGATTAACTAGAAATCATTCAAAAATAATTTGAACGGTTGGAACTTGGAAGAGTGTTTATCTGGCGACATACCAGCGTAGCTTTCACCAGCAATGTAGAAATCTCTATATTGATACTGAGGAAATCTTGACATCCATTTAATAAGAAACATCAGGTTTTCCTGAGCTGCAACATGCAATGATTAATCAATTTCGGTCAACAAAATTATCAATGCTGAGTTTTCTTTTACATCTATTAATGCTGGATTGTAACTAACAAAATATCTAGGCAGTGCTGTACCTAAATAATTAGAGGCCTAAAGCAATATGAAAGTGTGGCATTTAGATATTGTAAAAAACATCGAAATTTTTATTATTAAAAATTACTTTAGTATAATTATATATGTGGATTTATATGTATATGTATATTTTTCTTTATAAGGATTTAGTGCTATTTGAAAAAGGTTTTTTCAAAAAAAACAACTACTTAGTTTTGAATTTCATTACGTAATTTTTTTTCTTCAAAGTTTACGTAATTTTTTATATATGAATATAAAAAGATATTGAGTTTCTTATAAGAAGACTATTACATATTTTATAGGACAAAATACAAATTTTGATGTTTTAAAGGAAAAACTATGAATACAAAATTGAAACTATATACACTAACCAAGTTTTGGAACACTTGCATGGAAAATATAAAATGAATCATCTTATTTATGATCATTTAGTTTAGATATAAATTGATACGTTGAGGCCCTTAAAGTGTAGTTTGATATGTTTGCTGATGTCTATACTAATTTGAAAGTTCGAAAAACGTTATGTAAAATTTGCTTGTAGTCAATCATGTATATTCATTGAAAATCAATTCCTAACATTGGACAAACGGTTAATGAAAAATTGTTTGTCAACTTTACAAATTACTTACACACATACCAATTGAAAGTATTGTCTAGTCGCACCAAGTAGTGATAAATATAATGCATGAAAATCACAAATATATGCGAATAAAATATGTTATGTAGCTAGTCTCCGTTAATTCCATAACAATTTCCATACGGATCGATTAAATTGGTTTACATAATTAATTAAATGAAATTGAAAATTGATCTAAGCCCAAATGAAAACCCTAGCCATACCCAATTGAAAACTATGTGATATACTCATATATATTAAGTAAATAAAATGAATATGACCTGTACGTTCGTCTCCCAACTCTTTCAAATCGGAGCTTGTGTTAGTGTATGAAAATCCAACTCCAACGGGCGATTCCAGAAACAAAAGATTTGCCTCTGTTATTACACATCTAGACATGTTAAATATAATGAATAGAAACATACATACCTACAAATTTTTGATAGTAAATATAACGAAAGCAAACTTGATTAGTAAATATAACGATAGAAACATATCGAAATGAACTAGTGAGTACGTACCTATGTTCCAAGAAAAACTGTTGAGATAGAGATTTGAACCTCTATTGATCCGAAATGGTCCAATTTCCTCCGCAGCTCCATAAGCAATAGACGAGCAGCCCGGTCCTGTAGATTGGGTTACCTATGTTTTAGTTAATGAACAATTGAACATAACACAATGATTTCTACGTTTTTCTCATATTTACCTTTTTTGTCAATCACATGCATTATATATAATTAAATGTGGGTCAACATCGACAAGACTAACATAAACTCTCATATAAAATCCCTTATAAAATTTCTTATATGTAAATCAAAGAGAAATGTCATACGACATAAATTAAAAGGTCACATTTTTCTTATATTCCTAATTAGAATAAAAGTTTGCGGTGAGCCTTTGATACATGCATGTTTCTGTCATTCTTACCAAATGTTAAAAGGCGAAAAATAATTGAAAAGTTGATGTTTAAAAATGATAATAAGGTTAGAGATATATGTAGCTGCATAGGTGTATATCGAATCTTATTTTTGCTTTCTCTTGTGGTCCTGAGACTGGATATGTATATGTAATTAGGATCTTCCATCTGATGACCCTACTTTCAACTTCTGCCGGCTTTTGTTTATATAGTTAGTAAACAAAATTTAATATTTCAGTGATTAAAGAAATAAATTATGTTTCTTTCTTATATCTTTTAAATTTTCTTTACCTAGACTTTAATTTCGACGCGTGACTTAATACATTTTTTAGATTTAGTAAGAAGGGTCGGTCCTGATAAGAATGAGGATAGAAGCCATGTTCGTACACTCGCTAGGGGTTCCTTGTATGTTTGGGTTGGCATCGCATACACTAAAACAAATTGGAGATTGATCAACGATTAAACAAAAATTAGTTTAAAGCTTTTATTGTTAAAAAAAAAGTTTAAAGCTTTTATACAATGTTAGGCTAATTAAGTTTTATAGATTTCTAACTTAAAACCAATTATCTGCAAATAAAATGGTTAAAGTCCCTTGTATATTATTTATGTCCATAAATTTTTTTGATAAATTGTTTCTCCAACATTCTCATTCAAGATAATGGTGTCTATAGCTATTAATATCGATAGAATCTAGCATTCTCTCTTCGAGATAATGTTTTTTCTTGCTATCTCAATATAATTAAACATTTTCTTAGGTCATCATTAGCGGGATGATTGGATCATTTTGAGTCACATTAATGGGTTAGAGTGTGAGTCTATTCTGATACCATGTTAAATTTTCTGGGAATTCTAAGACTGTTAACTGAAATAGTCTAAATCTCTTATATATTATTTATGTTCTATCGAAACTATTGATGTGAAATATTTTCTCCAACATTTCAACATTGTATCAGAGCCATATGATATGATTGTTCTTATAATTGTCCACGTATGGACGTGTAGAAATGTGCTAATGAATGAATGAAAATCTCGTATCGGTAGAGTTGGATAATTACTAAACTAATGCAGTCCCGATAATTAGTTTTAATTTGGAAGCGCATGATAAATCAAAATTTAATATAGTTCTATATTAAGTATGTGTAGTTAACCATTATTGACGTTTGGTCTAGTATTCAGAGTCCTGCCTAATGTCACACATAATCAGATAAGCTCTGTTCGGGAAGGAGTGTCATTTTTTTGGCTGATAGGTTTAATTAAATATGAAATGACAAAAGTATTCTCGTTTTCAACCTTTTAAGATCTGCGAATTTTACAATTGCCTCTCTTTTTACGATCCTTATGATTTCAGTGTTTTTTCTTGTGAATTTTAACCTAAACTTAACATATCTATAACCTAATGTGTGATTTTGAACTTAAAATCTACAAAACAATGGACTTTTTTCGGGTAACTGACCGAACAATGTCAAATCGTCTATGTCGCCGTTGTATGCTTTTGCCGGCTATTAAATGGCTGCAGAGAGCCAAAGAGTGCATTTTCGACAAGGATAGAACTATAAGAGAGAATTTGCGTTGATTAAATGTTAAACATATAAATATAAAGCAGTTCTGACAAAACCTTGAAAACTACTACCCTTAGATCAAAGTAGTAACTGGTTTTTAACAATAGGCCACTATTGTTCATATTTTCCCTTTATACTATTTTTTGCTATTTAAAGCCTGTCTACAATTTGCTTTAGTTTTGTTTATGAGCTTGCCGCGAAAAAAGATAGTGGATTAATGCTTTTATGTCGTTGTCATGCGCATGATCTGAATGAAGAGGATATGTTGACAATAGTGTGCGAGTATATTCCAATATTCCTTCAGGTCTAACTTAGTGAGAATTGTGGACTTCTGCTAAAAGATAATTGCATGTTTTCTTTTGTTTTTTATAACAAAATTTCATGTTTCACTTATCAGAGTCATATTGGGTTGTTGATGTTGTTTTTGTGGACATGGATTTGCTTTAATCACAATTAAAAATTGTGATACGGCATGAAGTGTAGTTGCCTTCTTATATATTTTACTTTTAGCTAAATTAATTAAGAATAGTCATGATCATGAGATTTGGCGCCTTCCGCTTTTAGTTGACGAAAATATTTAGGATTAATATGCACTAATATATTTAGACATTTCGGTTCATTTTTAAATTGTTATCTTCTGGTTTTCAGTTTGGCTATGATTCTATTATAGTTTTGAGTTTCGGTTCAAGAAATATAGAAACCATTTAATTAGTTATAAATTTTGATTTGGTTTACGTTTAAAATAACAAAGGAGTAGTTCGCAATGAAGTAACTATCACAGATAAGATATAACACCAATATATGAAGATACACTAGAGATCCATGCATGTGTATATATATGTATGAATGGAGAGTGGAGACATAAAAAAAAATCTAACCTCCATTGAGCCAAAGAAGAAGTGGTTTGGTGTGAGGGGAAGAAGATGACTCAGTGAGCCAGTAAAAGAGTGACCGACCGTGTGACTCGTTCACTGTCACATAACCCGAAAACTGTGAGAATCCTACTTTTGGTTGCCCTGGAAGTGTTTCGATCCTGTCCTCCTCTTGCTCTCTTGAAGATGATGATGATGATACTGTTGTTGATGCTGATGATAATGGTGATGATGAAAGCACTAGTAGGAAAAAGAACAAATGTGTTCTTGCCATTTCTCCTCCTATCCTTTTCTTCAATGGTATTTCTTAGACCAATACAAGAATAAGACGTGTTACCTCAACACATGGCATAAATATATATACTAACATAGACATCCCCCCCCCCCCACACACACACATGTAAGTGTGTAATATATATATATATATCTGTGTGTGTGTGTGTCTGTATATATGTATATATGTTATATACTTGTGTTATGTGTGGGAGAGACATAAGGAAAGATGGATGGGATTCGGAGGCTCTCATGCAATGTGTTTGCTGAATCATCCATTGCACAATGTGGGCCACTCTCTTTCCCTCTTTCGAGAAATAAAATTAGGTATAGTAGATTAGTAGTGTAACATTTTAACCAGTTTACAAGTTTTGTAATTTCAGATATACCAAATTATATCATGCGTCGTCTTTAATTAATTCAATATAAATGTTTGAATCATATAATCCATCATTTGCTGCGATAAAAAGATAAACATATTTTGGATGTAAAAAAATATATTTCTTGAACAATGTGATATATATTAAGAAAAAAAAAACTTAATGGCCATTGAGCTGATAATTTTAAATAATGAAAATATTATAATATGACAGTAGTGGTTTTTATTTAAATAACAATTATTGTATTGTTGCAATTGGGTCATCCTCACTAATATTTACTAAAATAATATTTTGAATTATTCCCTTTGGCTCTTATTTTGGTAAAAAAGCTATATATTCTAGTGTTTTCATGTAAAATTTGGAAAATAACTAAACTTTAAGTAGCTAACTCATTAAATTTGTGAAGAGTTTTCAATGCTAAACATATTCAAAACTGGATTTTACAAGACATCAAAAATCCATCAAAACACTTAGTCCAAGTCTTTAGATTCTAGATGCTTGCCACATAACACAGTGATGATCTGCATAGTATAATTTCATAAGGTTTTATATATTATTTATAAGAGTTTATAGAAACTATCTATCTTTACTATATTATTTGAGAAAGGAATATGTTTATTTGTCATGTTTTCATCATTTAGATTATTTTACTTATTTGCCATGTTTTTAATAGTAATTTTAGTTGATTATTTTGATTATTTTTTCATATTTCTAATAAATTTTAGCTGATTCATTAATATAGATAATCTGTACTATGGTTTAAAATTTTATTAAATAAAGAAAAGTAATACTTATGATATAATTCTAAATATTATGCTCGAACCAAATATGAACCAACTAATAGCCTCTATTCTATTGTAAAAAATCAGGTTTATTTAATACAACAATCCAGAAAAAACGGTCAATTAGTTAAAATAGTACAAACTGAACCGGTCCTTTAAATTATCTTCCTATTAAATCAATCGTAATATTAACACATGTAACTTAGGACAGTCCAGTTTATGTTATTATCAATGCTATTATATTAGAATATGAGTTAGGACATAATTCTATCTAATTTAATTTAGCCAATTTTAAAATCATATTTGTTACTTGATATTAAGTTGATATATCTTATATTATAATTAAACAATAAAATTAGTATAACATATATTTTACATCGTAAAATAAATAGTATACTTATGCTAAATATTTTCTATATTTTGAATATTAAACAATTATATTCATAAAAAGCAAATTAACATACATTTATCCATGAAAAAATATTAAATTACTTTTGAATAAAATTAAAACATCATAAATCTATAAACAAAAAAATACAAACTTATTAAAAAGTATTAATAATATATGAAAATTAGAATTAAAAATTAAATAATATATAAATAAATTGGTAAATAATATAAATGAGTAATTTATGGGAATGAAAAAACAAATTGGTAATTTTTTATATTACAGTTTCTAAGATCTAAATTGTTGATAATATATGATATTGATAATATATGATATTATTGACTGTTGTTATTTTGTTGATGTTTGTATAAGTTGTAATTGTCTATAATATCTTCAATGCCACTAAAAATTATTATCAATTCACAACTAAAATAAATATTTAAGTTTAAATTTAAGTTCTCGAATGATAATGTTATTATTCGTAGAAAGAAGTTCTTGATGCTAAATCTACACATATAAAAAGATGAAATGAAAAAAGAGAATTTAATACATAGATGGTTTATATGAATATTAAAGTTAGATAATTTATAGTATTAATATTAAAATTATATATAATTTGATAATATAGATTTTGTAAAAATTAACATTAAAATCAAAGTTTATTATGTCTATATATATTACCCCGCACAAGGTGGGGATAGCCATCTTGTTATACATACATAATAAGTTAATAACCTTATACTTTATATAAGGTTAAAATCATTTATAAGGATAATAAATATCTTATAAAACATTATAAAAGCACTTATAATTGTTTATAAACATATTTATAATACTCTATAAATCTCAGTCTCTCTCACAAGCTCTCTGGCAATCAAGAACAAAAACTAAAGATATAATCCAAAATCTGATTGATTTCTAGATTTTTAGTCTTCAAAACTTATCTCTTCACGAAAAAAACTTGTGCCACAGTGTCACTGATCGACTGATCCATGTTGTGTGGATTGGTCGATCATGTCCTTGGATTTGCGATCTTAAAGTCAGGATCCTCATTAGTTTTCCTGCACATATCCAATGCTCCATTTTGCTCCAAATTTCTTTCTATCCACGTTCTTTTCTAACCAGGTAACATGTAACCAGTTATATAATTGAAGAACAACAAAAAAACGTCAAGAAGACCAAAATATCTTGAAAAACCAATCATTCTTTACTGAAACCGAGTTTAAAATTGATAAACACAACACATCAATGATGTATACTCCTATTCTCGCCCAAGTGAAGAGATCCCTCATTAGTTAAACACAAGTGTCTTTTTTAGGTAGCACTATAATAGTACGAGGGATGTCTTGTAGATTACTCAAGAGATCCGCATCACCTGTCACATGATTGGATACACATGAGTCGAGAAGAAAAGCAATGCTACCAGATAATTTTTCAAACGAAGAGTTGTTAGATTTGAGAGACGTATCCGACTTTAACATATACACGACCGTCTTGGAGCAGCTTGAGCATTATTGGTGCGAGGTGGAGCAGATTTTCCATCTAGACAACAAACCGCGAGATCAGCCTTTAATTGATGGATTCTCGGAGAATTTCCTGCAGCGAACCGAGTACGCAGACTTTCCCACATCTCACGTGCGTTCTATACAGCTGAAGATTGTTGCGAGTTAGTTTTGTCCATCGTTCGTAATTTTCATGGTTCAGAAAGACTTTAGAACATGGTGATGATGATGATCTGATATTCTGATGGATGTAACTAGTATGGTGATGAGGAGGTCTAATCTTTGTTTGATGCAGAAGCTTAAGTTTCGGTGGAGGTTACCATATATACGAGATGAAACGAAAGTTTAATGGCGCTCAGATCTTTTAGTGTTTGGCTTTGATACTATGCCAAAATTTATATGAACAGTTATTGAACACTTGTTTTGGTAGTACAAGAGACTTGATCGTAAAGCTATTAGAAAAAGAAGCTTGGTCCCAAAGCTGTTGGAGAAGCTCGAGCCTAAAGTTATCCTAATCTTAACAATATCAAGTCTTTGGAATTATTTCTGCAGTTGGAACTTGAAGCCTTGAAGGCAAAGCGCATATTACTCATTTATTGATATTAGTCCTTGAGGTGGCTGAGTATTTCGTCGACCATGATTTAATTAGGTGATGATTGTTTAGTTAGTTTTTAGTTTTTGGTTTTTTGGCTTTTAGTTTTTAGATTTTGGTTTTTAATTTTGCAATAGTTTTGGTTTTTTGAAAAACTTGAATGGTGGTTTTAGATTTTTGTTTTTGTTTCCAAAATAAAATAAAGAATTAATAAAAAAAATTGAATGAAACAATTACTATTATCACTAAAAATAAATAATTATATATTAAATTTTATTTTTAAAATAAACAGCAAAAACAAAATTTTATAAGATAAAAATGACTAGCTACATTTATACCTACATTTAATTTTATATCTATAGGTAAATAGATATCTAAATAAAATTTGATGATATTTTATAAAATATGGTAAGAATGAATAAAATTTATGAAATTCCAGTTTTACAAAACAAAATATTAATATCTGAAATTTTAAATTATATTTAGTTTTGGAAAATGAATAGTTATATTTTATATTAATATAATTAAAATAATTTTCTTAAAGTGGTAAAAATGCATACAATTTATATAATTATAACATACAAAGTAATAGCTAGATTCTTAAATAAAAATTTACTTACATAGTAGTAAATGTATATACATTGGCAAATATCTTTTGGATATTAGTTTCTTGATGGCAATATTTTGATTTTTAGATATTAGTTATTTGATTATCCTGTAAATATTTGGTTCTTCTAAATTTTATTTGTTGTTTATCTAACTATTATTTTTTAAATGTGATTCACAAGTAAATTATTTTAATAATTTGAACACTACTGAATCAATGAATAAAAAATTAACTATTTATATATTATCAATAAAAATATGTAGATTGATTTATTTTGAATTGAAAAATAAATAATCATGTTAATATATTAATAAATTAATATAAAAATATTTTAATAATAATAAAAAATACAAAACCCACGTACAATGTTGGAAAACCAAGAAGATTTGATTTTGGTTTTTTTATTGAAAATAGGTAGTTATTCACAAAATCTAGTTTCTTTATATTTTAAGGAATCTATTTTCTCAAAATCTTGATCGGCAAAAAATGGTTTTTTGAAAAACAAAAATCAAAACTGTTTCAAAAACCACAAACAATCAACCTCTTAATCTTTGATATATTGTTGATAACTAGCGTTATTACTAATAGTTATCTAACAAGGTAACTACCTGTGCCTGGTGTAAAAATACAATATAAATTTCACATAAAGCATATATTACTTACTGTGATTTATTGATATTTCCATATCAATTACTATATAAAGTTTATAATGAATAATGTAGAAGCTAATGATAATTAGACGTCAAACAAACAAATAAAATGATATGAAAATACATTTTTATATATATGGACTATAGAGGGTGATGTACTGTGTAATATTTAGAACAATATAATGATTACTGTAATACGGATTTTATACATATTATGCTAATTAATATTGACTGAACATATTATCCTCCATATTAAGCAAATCACTTATTGGGTTTGGTCCATAAAAAAGAAAAGAATCACTCTTTGTATTTATGTTTGAGCTGGTGGATGATAATATTAATCATGTTAGGCTATTTATATAATGAATAACTTGTACATAGGGTTATTTAGGCCCTCAGTGGTTATTTTCCATTTTTTTACAATATTATTTAATGTTACATAAATAACTGAATTGCAATATATTGATTAACTAAATCAAGTTTTTTGTTCTGCGAAAATTTAGTAGTGCCCTATACATTTGGTATGTAGTTATGCCTATGAAATGTTACTTCGACACTACTTAAAAAAATTATTCACTAAACTAATAGTTTTTATTTCGTAGATAAACTGTTGAATGAAAATTATTCACTTTTTATCAAACCAATGAAAATTATTCACTAAACTAATAAAAATTATCCACTCTTGAATGAAAAAGAAACTAATAAAAATTTACGTTGATTTTGTAGGTAAACGGTTGTTAGGAACATATTGTTGTGTATGGGATAATTGCAAATGAGCTTGTCGGTGATATTTTATTTTAATTCTAACAATGTTTTTATTTTCAGAAACTTGAAAAGATGGTTGGTTGATTTAGGTCGGTAATATATGATCAGAGAGTTAGATCTTATGATTGACCACATTACATAGGTTGATTTTTGTAATTAAGGAAATATCTTTCATAAATATAAGTTAACGTGTATAATATTTTAGGGAAAACCAATGACATTTTTTTTGTAATTAGTCTAGGAATGGAAGATTCATAGTTATAGATTGTAAGAGAACCTATTACGATGACACCTCAGTAAAATAAAAGTTCTATAAATACAGTAAAACTTCTATAAATTAATAATATTGGAACTACACCAAAATTATTTTTTTATTAATTTATAGAGATTATTAATTTATCGAGATACTAATTGAACCAAAAACTCAATTTTGGACTATGAAATTATATTAATTTATAGAGATATTAATTTATAGATTATTAATTTAAAGAGGTTATACTGTACTATATTATATACAATAACGGTTAATTTTTAAAAATACTCTTCTTTTAATAATAAATGGATTAGAAATATTTTACAAAAATATATGACTGAGTATATTTCCAGGTCAACTCTTTATATGTCAACAAATTATCCTGTATTAAAAACTGATTTTTTGTTGAAAAATGTATGATTTGATTCTAAAAAGGTACAATATATTGGAGAAATTAAAAAAGAAAGTCAAGCGTTTTATTTGCTTTCATCTTAAGGGATATATTTGCAGAAAGATATTATGTAGAAGAAGAAATAAAGACGGAACGCTACAATTACTTTGCTAACTGGAAGATTTCATTCAAGACCAAATTAGACACCGAATCTTGTCCGAGACCATCTATCTCTTTATAAAAAAGAAACCCATCGAGCACCAGACATAACAATTAACAGGGAAGAAAATGGCGTCTTCGATTCCCATTTTGCCCTTAGCATTTCTCTTATTTGCAACATTCTACCACCTTGGTGAGGCCAGCAAATTCATTGTGGGAGGATCATCTCCCGGATGGAGGGTTCCAGATCAAACCAACAACAATCTCAAACATTGGGCTGAGTCCCGTAGATTCCGAGTCGGAGACATTCTCGGTACAGATCTCATTCTTTGTTCAAGTTTTATTTATCTTACGTAACGAAGTTGGTCTTGGATTATTGGTCGATTATTAACTCCAAAACATTATGATTTCTTACATACAAATTATTTCATCTTATATATTTTTGATCTTTTTGGGGGTGCACACTATAATTTCATGATATTATGGGAGATTTAATATATTGATTTCTTGTTTCTTACTCTTGTTAAAATATTGATCACATACATATAAACACACATATATATATATATATATATCATGTTCTGAATTTGTATCAGTTTTAAAAAAAAAGAATTTGTATCAGTTTTCTTCTCTATGGCAGAAAAGTAAAATGTATAACTAAATAGTCGAGACCAACTTTTTTTTTCCTCAGTCTCCATCTATCGTTTAGATATATACGGAACAACCGATTTGGTTTACATAGATTTCATTGAGTTTTTATGTCTGTCGGAAGAAAACATATTAATTATTCGTCAAAAAAAAAAAACATATTAATTAACCATGAATACAAATACAAGTTTGTAGTAACATTATATTTGCATGTGACAGTGTTTCAGTACGATAACAAGACCGATTCGGTGTTAGAAGTGACGAAAGAAAACTACGATAAATGCATCATAGAAAAGCCAATGAATGAATACAGAGCGGAACCCACCATGGTGACACTTAATGTCTCAGGTCCACACTACTTCATCAGTGGAGCTCCCGGTAATTGCCTTAAAGATGAGAAGCTGATCGTTGCGGTTCAGTCAACTGCACACCCTCCCGTCCCCGTGCCCGAGCATAAGCCAGTACCCGGCGCTGCTCCACCAACTCCTTCAAAATCACCTAGTTCCTGGACAGCTCCCGCACCAGCTCCGAGTACTGCCGTTGGGTTGGTTGCAGGAAGTGGCATCTTCTGGGCCATTGTTGCTATCATTGGGCTCGCTTGGGCTTAACGATCTCTTTAAAAATGGTTATTCTTGAAGTTGAAACTATTGTTATGCAACCAAATCTATGTTTTAGAGAATAATGTCTGAGTTTATGTCATCTTTGACATCTTCTAATATTTATTTTGCAATATTTCTTGTTCTTGTCAACAATTTCTTTTTATACACAGTTACAGTGTATCAGTTATTTTCTTAGCAATGTTTAATCATTTTGGTACCTAAAACTATCTTCGTTTTGAAAAAAATAAACTATCCTCGTAAATACCACTACCAGCCACATTACTAGTATCACTTTAGATTTTGATTTGTTGTCCCACGTTTGGTATAAACTAATGGATTTACTGGAATCTATAATGTTAACGACATAACCAGACGTCTAGAACCCGCCTTCACCACAAGCGTCAAGCATGGACTTGGGTAGTTCTATACCATCCGTTATGCCAATCAAGGTTTAAGTAGAGGCTCCAGTGTTTGATTGTCGATTTGTTTTCGCTCGTACGTAGTTCAGGTGAGTTCTGATTGGCGAGACTTCGTCCTGTTTAAATCTGTTGAGAATTTGGAGATTTTTTTGGTTTTCTATCTATGTAAAAATTGGACATCTATCAGTGCGTCAATGCTTTTTCTCTTTTTTTCTGATACTTTGTTTTGTTCTCTATACTAATAATTTAGTGACAGATCTTACATATTAAAGAAAATTTATTTATTTATATTCTTACATGATAACAATTTCGAATTTAAATTTAGTTCTAACTTTTTGTTTTTAATTAAAACCAGGAACATAGAAAAAAACAAATCATAAATAGGACAATTTTCAAATTATTAATCAAAACTATTGGGGGAATTTTCAAAAATACCACTTTCAATGTACCATTATTCATCTTTACCACCACTAAAGACACATTTTCAATAATACCTTATTTATTAAAATGGTAAAGACTCTTATATCTTTGTTTTTATATGTTTTTCAAAATTCTAATCCCAAATTCTAATTCATAAACCTCCAATTCTAAACCCTAAACCCAAAATCTTCAACTCTAAACCCTAAACCCTAAACTATATACCCTAAATTCAATATCCTAAACCCTAAACCCTAAAGTCTAAACTATAAACCCTAAATCCTTAACTCTAAACCCTAAATCTTAAACTCTAAACCCTAAACTATATACCTTAAACCCTAAAACATCAAATCTAAACCCTAAATCCTAAACCTTTAAATCTAGACCCTTCATTAAAAGTAGTGGTAAAAGTGGTTAGTGTAAACATGAAAAGTGGTACTATAAAAATGGTATTTTTGGCAATTTCTCAAACTATTGATAGTTCTGATTATTTATTAAAAATGTATAGGTATAGGAGATGAGAAGAGAGCAAGAGGAAGCGGGTGGGACCCGACCCGGACAGCAAAGAAGAAGAAAGTCAATATTTTGACAGACAGACAGAAGACACCCTTCACTTTCTGTTTCTGCTTCCGTTTCTACTTCTTCAGATTCGTCTGTAAGTTTTTCTTCTTTTTTCTTCGTCCTGATCTCACTGACTTATTATACCGTGGAAAGGCAAAGCTGATTCAAGTTTGCAATTGCTCAAACGTTGGATTCGATTCTGTTTTTAGAAATTTTATAAATCAATTTGGTTTCTGTTTTGCTTTTCATTTCTGGCTTTCGTAACTTCTTTAACATTTATAAACTATAGTTTTCGTCTTTGATGTCAAAGAACAGATTAGGCAATTCATGAGCTGAAGAGTATGTTTGATTGTGGCACCAATGGACTCAAAATCTCAATTAATCAGTGGCCATCGCGAGAAGTTTGTCAGGTATATATATATACATACTTCTTCTTATTTGACGAATCTATACATTTTCTTCAATATTCTTTGTCTTTGTAACAGGTTGGATAGTAGGAGTCCTGAACAAGGTCTAAACAGATGCACATTAAACATAAAAAGACCAAAACGTTTCACTCAAGCAACCAAAACATCGTCCGGTTCTTTCAAGAAAGGCTTCAGAAAAGGATCCGAAGGGCTATGGTCCATAGGCAGATCAATAGGACTCGGTGTTTCCCGCGCCGTCTTCCCCGAAGATCTCAAAGTTTCAGAGAAGAAGATATTCGATCCGCAGGACAAGTTCATCCTCCTCTGCAACAAGCTCTTCGTAGCTTCTTGTATCCTCGCTGTGTCCGTGGACCCGCTCTTCCTGTTTCTTCCGTTTATCAACGATAAAGCCAAATGCGTCGGTATAGACCGGAAGCTAGCGATCGTGACGACCACGCTGAGGACGGTCATAGATTCTTTCTATCTCTTTCACATGGCTTTGAGGTTCAGAACAGCTTACGTTGCTCCTTCGTCGCGTGTTTTTGGTCGTGGAGAGCTTGTGATAGACCCTGCGCAGATAGCTAAACGGTATCTTCAACAGTACTTCATCATTGATTTGCTCTCTGTGCTTCCCCTTCCACAGGTATATAACAACATAACATAACCCTAAATCTTTTTTTTTCCTTGAATAACCCGGTGTATCCTAGCACCCACCTCGGTGGGTGCAGACCAGTGGTAAGTGTCCGTATCAGCCTACATTATCGGCCGGAGTACGCCTCGGTCAGTTACTTAGTTTATACATCTTTTCAGATTATAGTATGGAGATTCCTCTACACTTCTAGAGGTGCGAACGTTCTGGCTACAAAGCAAGCACTTAGATACATCGTGTTAGTCCAGTACATTCCGCGGTTTCTTCGTATGTATCCTTTAAGTTCAGAGCTGAAGAGAACCGCAGGAGTATTTGCTGAAACTGCTTGGGCTGGTGCTGCTTACTACTTGCTTCTTTACATGCTTGCAAGTCATGTAAGTGAAACCGTTTTTCTTTTGTTTTGTTACTCTTTTTTTTCATAAAAGAGTTTTTTTTTTTTGCTTAGATTGTTGGGGCGTTGTGGTATTTGCTTGCCTTGGAACGAAATAACGATTGCTGGAGTAAAGCTTGCAAAGACAACGGTAACTGTACTAGAAACTTTTTGTTTTGTGGTAACCAAAACATGAAAGGTTATGATGCTTGGGACACTGTTAAAGATCCGTTTCTTCAGCTGCGTTGTCCTGTCAATGTCACTGATGGTGATGAGCCTCCCTTTGATTTTGGGATCTACTTGAGAGCTCTCTCCTCCGGCATTGTCTCTTCTAAAAAATTTGTCTCAAAGTACTTCTTCTGCTTGTGGTGGGGACTACAAAATCTTAGGTAATGACGAAAACAAACCCATCAGCTTTAGTCAGGGCCGGATCTTGGCATAGCCGAATGAAACATTGGTCTTGGCCATTATACACATATATAAATATATATATATATATATAGGTTCCAGACTAACGATTTTTTTAATTTAATTAAAGTTCTTACTAAATATTTATAGCCTCCAAATTCTCACATCCGGCCTTTGAATTAGTTTTATTTGTTCTTTATTAACCTAAGAGTCTTGTGAAATTATAGTACGCTTGGTCAAGGGCTTGAAACAAGCACATACCCTGGAGAGGTTATATTCTCTATAGTACTTGCTATTGCTGGACTTCTACTCTTTGCCCTCCTCATTGGAAACATGCAGGTAATTAAAAACACAATAACAGCTTTTTTTTTTCTGTATTATGATGAAGAGAAAACATGTAATGGATCTGTGACAAATATTGTGGGACAGACTTATCTTCAATCGCTTACTATCCGGTTAGAAGAAATGCGAGTCAAGAGACGTGACTCGGAACAGTGGATGCATCACCGAATGCTTCCACCTGAACTAAGGGAACGTGTCAGAAGATATGACCAGTACAAGTGGTTGGAGACGCGTGGAGTTGATGAAGAGAATCTCGTTTCCAACCTCCCAAAGGATCTTAGGAGAGACATCAAACGTCATCTCTGTCTCGCCTTAGTCCGAAGAGTATGTTTCTGTCTTAAAAACTTCACTTCCATCTTCTTGAATTCTCATTTTCTTTTTTTTTATGTTAAAAAAAAAAGGTTCCGTTGTTTGAGAACATGGACGAGAGACTGCTAGATGCAATCTGCGAGCGTCTCAAGCCGTGTCTCTACACCGAGAAGTCTTTCTTGGTCCGTGAGGGAGACCCTGTGAACGAGATGCTCTTCATAATCCGCGGTCGGCTCGAGAGTGTGACAACAGATGGTGGAAGGAGCGGGTTCTACAACCGCAGCTTACTTAAAGAAGGAGACTTCTGCGGCGACGAGCTTCTGACGTGGGCCCTAGATCCCAAATCAGGCTCTAACCTACCGTCCTCGACAAGAACCGTCAAGGCCTTAACCGAAGTAGAAGCTTTCGCTTTGATAGCTGATGAGCTCAAGTTCGTGGCGAGTCAGTTCAGGAGACTGCACAGCAGACAAGTGCAACACACTTTCAGATTCTACTCGCAGCAGTGGAGGACTTGGGCCGCTTGCTTCATGCAGGCTGCGTGGAGAAGGTACACGAAGAGGAAGAAACTTGAGCAGCTTAGAAAAGAAGAGGAGGAGCTAGAGGAAGAGTCTTCTGCTGCGAGGCTTATTGCTACGGGAGGCAGTCATTATAGCATCAGAGCGACGTTTTTGGCTTCGAGGTTTGCAGCTAATGCGCTTCGTAGCGTTCGCAAGAACCGGACTGCCAAGTTGTTGGCTTTGTCACAACCAACTAAAGAGTTGTTGAAAGTTCAGAAACCTCCTGAACCAGACTTCTCTGCTGATTGCTAAAGGTCTCTGACAATTACATTGATTCTGTTTTTTTTTCTTTTTCTTTTTTTTTTTCCACTTGTACACTATCACAAGAAGTTAAGAAGAACCTGTTTTGGTTCTCAAAAGATACTTAGTTTTGGTGTTTATAAATTCTAGTTAATAAACAAAATATTGTAATGTAAAAAAACGATTATTCTGAATATTCATTCATTTGACAGAAATTGTTTTTTCAAGTTATTTTTAAGACTTTAAAGTTGATCGGTTCTTCCTTTCAGAAAGTTTTTGCAGAGAGTCTGCCACTGTTTCCTATCTGGTTCAGCGTCTTCCATCGTTGCTTTGGCCTTATCCGCAAGATCTTGCTGCAACAAAGGAATAAAACATTCAACTTGCAACATCAAAGACAATAAGGATACAGAAGCAACACAAACCTCCATCAACTTGAGACTGACGACACGATCGATGATCTCGAAGAGAATCTCTTTGTTGTACTCAGGATGGCCTTGGATGGAGAGGAAGTGATCTCCAAAGGAGGCCATCTCGACGTTGTATTTGTCTGAGTAAGCAAGCAATGTAGCTGACTCGGGGAGTTCCAAAACTTCGTCTTGGTGACATTTTATGATGGCTAGTGAATTGGGAGTCTTGTCTCCGAAGTAACCGCCTGGTTTCACCGAGTCTGTAGCTATTGTTATGCTTCTTAGTCCCATGTCTGCACCTCTTCTCGCTCTTCCGATTTTTCCTCCTTTGATTCTACTTAGTATCTGGTTTCATCAAAAAAAAAAAAAGATAATGAATGGATCATTCATTATCTATATGATCAACCTTTTGAGTACACGTTCCAACACTAAACCAGGGGTGTACATTTCAAGATTGTGATGGCAATCCACTCAATAATAAAGATTATAATGTATTAAGTATCCAAAGAAGATTTTAATAATACCAAGAGTATAAAGTTTCAATTGGGGACCCTATTTATAGAAAAATATGATTTCCCTCAAGATTTATATATTTATTATAAAATTATAATATGTGGATATATTTTCTCATAAAAAAAGAAATTTTTTTTTATTATTAAATAATTTTTATTTTATTTTAACAATATTTATCATTTTAAAATATTTTAATATTATAGTATTAATTTAAAACACACATTTATCTGACACTGGTGACCCTTTTTGAAGACTTTTTTTAAATCTGAACTGTTGTTTATTTGATGATATCCAGACTCTCAGCATATAACAGCTGAATAATGTTTAGACAAAAGCAAAATAAGAAATGAAACAAGCTTTGATTCAGGCACCAAGAGAGGAACCGGAGTTCTTCTTGCACTCAGACAACATGTCCATGTAGAACTCAGACAACATGTCCATTTTATTCATTTTTGTTCGTAATTATTTGTTCCTTTGAAGGTTCTCATATGACGTTCCTTAGAAGTGAAATAAAATGGCATCGACTCTATTTTAGAACCTCAATTTCATTATAATCTACGTCAAGCTCAAGAAAAGTAACACATGGTTAAAAAAATACAAGTTTCATTGAACATTTTTTTTCAAAATGCAAACGCAGAATGAAACGCGAACATGTGACATCGATTAATCTCTTAATTACATTATATTGTTACAAACAATTCGTTTTAATCTGATATGATTAAAAGTAAATGGGGTTTATGGGTTTGTTTTCAAAGCCCTAATTACGTACAATCCAACGGACGTTACGGATCAAATCAAATCAGAAATATTCAATCTAAAAAAAACAGAAAAGGAGAAAAGATAGGATGATAGAACCTGATGGCCAAAGCAGATACCTAGAACCTTCTTCTTCATGTCGTCGAGTTTTTGACAAAGCGTACAAAGCTTAATGATCCAATCATCATCTCCGAAAGCGTCATGGAGACTACCGCTGATAATGAAACCATCGTACTTGTCCAGATCTTTCTCCTCCGGAAACTCGCCGTCGATCACCCTAAAGAGATCCCAATGCTCTCCTTCCTCGCCAAATGTCGACACGAACACGTTGAAGTAACCTCCATACGTCTTCTTCACCAATGTTGAATCGCACGTTGCTAGAAACAGGGCGAATCTCTTTTGCTC
Source organism: Raphanus sativus (assembly GCF_000801105.2). Lineage (NCBI taxonomy): Eukaryota > Viridiplantae > Streptophyta > Magnoliopsida > Brassicales > Brassicaceae > Raphanus > Raphanus sativus. The sequence goes on from NC_079516.1 coordinate 42,833,486, forward strand.
AACCATTTTATGTTTCTTTTTTGGTTATTTCGAGAGATACGATGATAGATTAGCAAAAACGGCTGTGTGGTGGTTTTATAGGAGCTAGGGTAAATAGACGCCAGCTATGAGATTTTGTTGCCTTTAGTTTCTGATTCTGCAGTAACAAAGTGATATTCTTGTTTTATATGTTACGACAGTAATTAATTTTCATTTTTCTAATCAAGTTGTTAATTTTAATTAACAAACAAACATACATACATTTTTTGGGGGAAAAAAATCTTTTTAGACCCCAACTATTAGTGTCATGCCTTTTCAGACCCCATCAAAAAATAGGTTCTAAAACAAACCCAATCTAAAAAGTAATTTAAATTTCAGATTTGAACTTTTAATCGTTGCACTAAAACATATCTTGACTAACCCGGCATTAGTCAATTGTTAATTTAGTGGAGTTATACCTCAAAATGACAGTCATTTTGTATACATTAAAACATCGTTTTAAGTAAAATCATATTCCATTTGTTACGACAAGGAATCAAACTCATTACACGAGACTTCATTTTACAGAGGATGAAACCACTTCACCATAGCATTGTTAGAACATAAACTTTAAAATATATTTCCTCCATTTCATATTAAGTGTCATTTTAAATTTTGTTTCGTTATAAATGTCGTTTTACATTTCCAATGCATATTTTAAATGAAATTTTCAATAAATGAAATTTCCAATTTATACTTGTATCTTTAATATATTAATAAAACCAAACAAAAATTTATATTATATAGGGGTATACAGAAAATTTGACAATTTTTTTTTAATTCGTATGAAAAACCTTAAATATCACTTAAACAGATGAAGTAAAAGATATAACCACTATGACAGATAATCTTTTTTTCCGAGAATGACAATAAGATCGGAGGTGGATACATGGACGATTTGTCTTTTTACTCTTTAATGAAACTTATTCTTGACTATTTTATGATATTTTTTTTTTTGCTATTTGAGAGTATTTCGCTATCTATTTTTTAGCTATTTGAGACTATTTCTCTATCTGTAAAACTGAGATTGTATAAATATACGATTAGGCAAAGATCTTGATACAATCTCTCAAGTGAAGACCAAAGAGAAGCTGCTGTTGTGCAGTGTTTGAGCTTTATTTGATTCTTATTACTTACATTACAACAAATATCATACATTACAAAATACAATTATCGAGTGGATACAGGGAGATCGAATAATAAAACCAAGGGGGTAATATAATATTTTGATAGCCACATGGGACTTCAGATTTGTGAGTTAAACCAAAAAGGAGGCTTGACCTTTGAGGAAGTTTTTGCAAATCTTCTGCCAAAACTTCCTGTCTGCTTCATTATTCTCCAGTGTTGCCTTTGACGTTGCCACAAAGTCTTCCTATAAATTTATAACAATTAAGTAAAATTAGTAGCAACGCACACACACAACAAAAATAATAGAGCGGATATTTTTTATTCGATCGATGTTAATATAGTTTATTAAATTTGTTTTCTAAGACCAATTCTTATTTTTTTCTACAAAATAAAGAGATGGATTTTTTATTTATTAAATCATATTGCAAAAATACATGTCTTAAGATTATTATGCTCAAATAGAAACCCAAATTGGTTATGGATACAATAGAATTCATCTTCTCTATCAAAAGAGAAGTGCACTTTGAAACTAACCTTTGTTTCATATGTGATATTTCAAAATATGCCATTGAAATTTGTAAGTTTGGTATCATTTCACTAAGATTAATTTTGTATTATATGTTAGACCAGAAAAATATGGAATAGAAATAACTAGAAATTAAAATTCGGTTATTAAGATCTCCCAAATCTTGATTCAAAATAATGTATTTAATAATATGTATAAAAAATTTCAAATTGCCACGTAACAATAGTCATACAAGTCACTGCTAATATCTTTTCATGAACTTTTAAACTATAAGACTATATTAAATTAATATGTATCTATTTTGTCACTAACATTAATTAAAGAATATGAAAAACTTGATTTATGTTGATATTCTATTTACTAAAGAATATGACAATATCTATTATATGTTAATATTCATAAACTCTGTAATATTTTATACAAAAAATAAAATTATTAATGTATGTTAAATATTTATATCTACACCTATACATTATTTATTTGTTTGTTGTACAACTCACAACAATATAATATCTAGAAATAATTATATACAAAATATAATAATATAATATATTAATGAAAAAAATAATTTAAAATATTAATTTAATGTTTATTTTTAATTATAACAAATTCTGCTCAGAAAATACAAAAATATATACAAAATTAATTTTTATATAAAATTTACTAAAATAATATGCTTAATTATTTGAATAGAAAGATAAATGTATTTACTTATAAATCTCGCAATACACTAAAATGATAGATGTTAAAATATATTTTTTAAACACAATATGAAAATATAAATTATCTTAAGAAAAAATATTGTATGCAAACTGTTGAATTTTTTAAAAAATATAAGTTTTGAAAGAGATTCTCTAATTGTTTATTTTAGATTATTAATTTTTTTATCGAACTCAGAAATATATTATATGTAATAACAATTAATAACAAATTAAAATGTGTGAAACAATACATTATATACTAATAATGTTGAATAAGAAATCTAAACAATAAGATTATATAGTTACACAGTGTATATAATTTAAATTTAAAGCATATATTTAAAACGTTTTTGATAATATCAAAATTACATATTTTTATAAAATGAAAATAATATCTGCAATACATGTGCAGTAGTTCTTGTTAAACAGCTATACAATTAATACATTATCAAAATCTTTAAAGTTAAATTTACTATAATGATAATCCAAAAATAATATATAGGAAGTAAAAGATCAGCTAGAAGTTACAAGTCAAAGTGGCCAGTGGCCACTATATTAAACCTAATCCAAACGAGTTAATATTATTCCTTTCAGTTTATTCAACAAGGATTTGCATCCAACTTAGTTATATTAGCGCAGGTACCATATCATAATACGAGTTCACGTTTTAGAATATATGTGTGAGAGTTGTAAACGATAAAAACAAAATAATATGTAATGTATCTATAATAAACAATTTAGTTAAGAAAAGAGAGAAGAACAAACCGTAATATGGCCTCCAGCTAGAACACGATCGAGGATATCGATCAAAATGTCACGGTTATACTCAGGATGTCCTTGAATACAGAGGAAGTTATCTTCGATTGAATACATTTCTACCTCGTACATGCTTGAATATGCAAGTAGTTTTGCACTTTCAGGCAGCTCCAAAACCTCGTCCTGATGGGATTTTATGATCCTCAGACTCGTCGGAACTTCCTCACCGAAGTAGTTTTCGGGAGCCACTGCGTCCTTCAGGATGGTTATGTTCCCGAGGCAAAGCTCCGGTCCTTTCCTTGCTCTCCCTACCTTCCCTCCCTTCACTCTAGCTATTATCTGTATAAAATTGGATCATTAATTATTTTAGTTACGTAAATAATATTACTAAAATTTTACGAAACGTGAAGGTCCATGTCAAAATTTTCAAGGTCAATGTCAAATTGTCAACCACATGATCGAATCAAGAACCATTCAACAAAGATGCAGCTATCTAATTTTTTTTACTCAGTCACTATATATATGCGATAAATAAACTAATTTATATTTTAGTCATATAACAGAACAATTTATTGTGATTTTACCATACGTCACTTTTGCAAGTAAATAGTTAAATTTTGTTATCTAGGCATATACTCTATTAACAAAAGTTATAAATTATGAGGAAATTCAATTTACCTGGTGGCCAAAGCATACACCTAAAACTTTCTTCTTCATCTCATCGAGTTTCTTGATAATATCACAAAGCTTCAAGATCCAGTCAGTGTCCCGAAACGCATCATGAGAGCTTCCACTGATGACGAACCCATCGTACTTCTCGAGATCCTTCTCGTCGGGAAACTCGCCGTCCACGACTCTGTAGGAATCCCATTGCTCTCCTTCATCGCCAAGCAAAGAAACAAACACGTTATGGTATCCTCCGTACGTTTTCTTGACAAACTCCGAATCAGGCACCCCCAGAAACAATAAGTACTTCTTCTGTTCAACCATTTGATCCATAAATTAAGAGATATAGAGCTTGAAAGAGAGAGAGAGAGATGAAGAGTTTAATTAAGAGAAAGAATGGAGAAGAGAGAAATGAAGCGTGGATATATTTATAATGGCTATGGGGTTCACCATTCACGTCAACTCCTTCGAACACATCTTGTCTAATTGTTTATGTTTTTAGGTTTATTTTGTTTATTTCGTCTCAATTTGACAAAAAGGTATCAGAAAATAGAATATTGATTATTGGTTTAACCAAAAAGTGGCTGTTAACCGATGTTGACCCCAAGCGTCATGTGTTCCAAATTGTTTAAGCATGACCTCATACGCGGTTCATAATTCCGTCTGGGAAAACTTCCATAAATTTGAAAATTCCATCAAAGGCAAAAAAAAAAAGATTTGTAATATAGAACAAAAAAGGTTGTCCTAATAAATGTGTAGAAATTATGAATATTTGAAAAAAAAAAATATGAATATATAATTATTGACAAAAAAGTTATGAATACATAATTCATATATAATGAGTGGAGTGATTCAAACAAACAACATTCAAATAACATCTATTACCCTAAAATCAATTTGTCTTGACATACTTATAACATATTTGCATAGAACTAGGGTCCGGATCCTATTCCATGTTCTTAAATGTTTAAGCGTGACTGCGTGAGTACTATACGCGGTACATAATTCCGTCTGGGAAAACTTCGGGCAAAGAATAAAAGATTTGTCATATATCTGCAGGCGCCCAAACTGGGTACAGGCCGCAGCTCTTAAGTAAATATCTGCGTACAGTGCTATAGGCTCCCTTTGCCAATCCCCACATACACTATATTCATTTAGGACATCTTCAATCCAAACCTATTTTTTACTCTTTAATTTCCACAAAAATAAGTAACTCTATTATAAAATAAATTTTGTTTCACTGATTTATTCTATAATAAAGTTAATCTATTATAGAATAGAAAAATGAAATCTCTCTATTTTCAACTCTATAATAGAGTAACTCTATTATATAGTAAACCATTGAGGCAAAACTTATTCTATAATAGAATTACTCTAATTTTATGAAAATTATAGAGTAAAAAATAGGTTTGGGTTAGAGATGGTGATTCGGAATGAACTCATCACATATAACATCACCAAGTTCATTCTTATCACATATATCATGATTTCATTTATTCTCAGCATACAAAAGTTTACCATTTAACAATCTATCATAGATATTTTCCATCATATCAATACAAATCAATAACTAGATCCAACAGTTAGTCATATCAACACCATCCACACAATTCGTAGATAACATTAGTGAAATACTAAGTGTTCAATTGGTGTAGTTTTGATATATTTTCTTAGAAAACATTAACGAAAACATTAATATTCATTCTATGTTTTGATATATTTTCTTGTAATTTTTATTATTTAAACATATAATTTATTTTATTTAAATTGTTTTATCATTCAAAACTATAATAATTGTTTGATTTGCTTTGCATGATCTATTTGATCTGCATCTCTCATTTATGATCTGTTTAATTTGCGTTTGCTTCGCTTAATATGCATGATATGCTTGATCCGTATGATATCTTGATCTGCACCGTTTGAACTGTTTTTCCCATTCGGAACCTAACACCTAAGAATATTACAAAAAAGTGTGAAAACTTCAAAAGTGAGGATTTTGTCTTACTCAATGACATAGATTCAATTTAGAGAAAAAGAAGACCACAACCACATATCTACACTCACACTCAACAAAATATGGAAAACAGGATTAGGGATTACTAATCGACTGCTTCATCTCCGTTTTTTATCCCAAGGAAAATTAAATTTAGTTTATGTAATCATTTTGTTTAAAGATTTGTTCATAACCGACCCCATTATATTTTGGATGTTTTTTATTTTTGAACAGCTAACCATTTTCCATCTCTAAATTTTTTTTTTTCACTTCTAAATATTACATTGGTCAACATATTTATTTAATTCTGTATAAACACTTCAACAAACTTATGGGGTTACATGATAGACAAATGTTTTATTTGGTTAACTTACACTCTGGCAGCCTCCTTTTTGTCTATTTGCGTATTTTAAATTGTGAGAAGCAATAGTTAATAGTTAGTTAAATGGCGAGTTGATACTAATAATATAGTATAGAGCAGCCACGGCTTTGAATACAAATATGTTACCCATAAATACACGTGGTCATAGATTTTTCAGTCGTCCGAGAAAGGACTCAATTCAGCATTTTAGGTTTCCAATCCCATTGAAGTTGGTCATTTCAACTTTGACAGATAAAATAAATAGTTTACAAGCGCAATATTTTGATTGGAATTCCTTATTTACATACTTCACCGATATGATTGTTTGACTCATGAATAAAATCCGTGATAACACAAGTTGGATTTAAATTTAATTTTGAAACAAAAAATCCATATTTTAGCTGTCAAAAACATTAAATTACACTATACTAGGTAGATCCGCGCCTTACATTTTTTTGTGGATAGTTTGTATATATATATTAAAATTTTCATTATTTGTAATACTAATAAATTTTGGTCAAATGAATAATTCTTTGGTCAAAAGGATAATTGGTATTTTACTTATTTGCATGGTTTTGGTCATTCACTCTCGAACATTTTGATCATTTAGGATAGCATTTAGACTTGTCTAGATTGCATTGCAGTACTTACATATGTCTTTATCAGGTGATGAAGATATCAAATAAAAAAGTATGTTATTTAAATTTAAAAATAGATGTGTATATATTTTAAAATTGTAATTTTAGAGATATTTTTATCTATTTCTTTTGGATAAAATATATTAAATTAATTGTACAAAATTAATATAAAAATTGATATAAAATTAATTATCAAAAGATAATATAATCATATTTAATTATACGTCATATCATTTTTTAGTATATCATGTCATATTTATTTAGGGTCTAACTAATAACTATTTCGGGAATACTATAAACAAATAAGAAAAAAATGAATGGGAATAAAATTATGGGAATGATGAGAAACGGTTATTCCATATCAAATTTAGTAAGAAAGAAATTTGTTCTTTAATTTTCTACAATAAAAGGAATGAAAATGAATAACTATTTTTTTTTTTTTTTGTAAACTGCTTACTTTAATTAAAATAAAAGACCCAAAATGTTTTACAAAAGCCCAGCTTTAGTTTTCTAACAAACCATAGAATCACATTTAGTAAAGCCCATAAATGTTTTAGCTCAAAGTCTAAGAAGCCCAATGGTTGAATCTGACCGAAATCCATGGTGAAAGGCGAGAAGCCGAAAGTGAAGACAGAAAGGGAGAATAACTATTCTTTGTAAATGTAAAATTTGTTAAGAACATTAAAGAATGCATTATTCTTCTTCGTTCCTTGGTCACCAGTTAAATCTTTAGTGAAAATTATTGTACAGATGATATGATGATATGTGTCAAAATAACTTTGTAAATAATATCTACGGATTCCAAAGCATTTTGTTTGACTTCAGCCGAACGCATCTTGTTAAGATATTGTTCAGCACACACGAGTAAACAATATTTGAGATCCAGAAAAGGTTCCTCGTTGACTGAGACCGGACCGGATATATGTCAATATTTTGTAATTTAATTTTGTGATGAGTTCGTTTTCTACTGAATAAGAGCTTGAAAGCTTTTGCAATTTTGCTGTTTGCTATAATCTAGAATTACATTATGATGAACCTAATCAATTTGAAAGAATTATCAAGATTGAAACTTTTTTTTTTCATTTTATATGGTTATTAGTTTTTTTAAACTTTAGGTTTTGATGACGTTGTAAGCAAACATTTGATTTTTTTTCTTCTTTTATATATCTGTTTGTTTATGTCATTTAAATGCACATGGAATGTGGAGTTCAAAAATCAAAACAGTAGAACGAAGGAGACCAGGCCAAATTGATTTTCGTTAAACTATTAATTTAGATATTAAGATAATTATACATGTGTAATTATATAATTTAGCTATTTAATTAGAATATCTGTATTACTCTAAAAACTTAAAAAGTATTGTTGTTTTCAAAATTCAATCTCATTAGAAAGTACTCTTTCCAAATTTTCTCAAGAGTTTTAGCATAAACCCATAAAATAGCCTTAAAACCATAAAATAGCCTATGCGTTTTTTTTAAACCATTTTAGGCTTCTCCCTCAAAAGTATTTAGCTACAAGAGTTACCCTTACGTTCTAGATCCACAATAAGTCTTGAAAATGATTAAAGTTGAGCGCAAAGAGTGTATTCAGCTCAAGTGAGAACTAACTAGTGTCGCTTTGTTCTTCTTGAAGCAATCTCCAACGCCCAAGCTTTGCCTATATCAGTCTGAAACTTCCCTGAAACAAACCACAACAAGTTTGAAAGCCTTTCAATCATATGTACTCTGATTAGATGTATATATATAAGGATTACATTTGTTGACAAGAAATTTACCTGCAGTGGATTGGAAAAACTCATCTAAATCTTTACCTTCCTCTGCGCAAGAAAAAAAAAGAAGAAATCGAGTTTTAAGTGTTATCCATATTTGTCAAAATCAGGAGGAGTTATTCATTGACCTTGTTCATATTCCAAAGCTTGTAGAATCATCTCAAGCTTATCGAAATCTTTAACAAGTTTGGCTTCAGGTGATTCGTTAGCTTCATATTCTCTCCACAGCTCAGCGATTTCTTCAGCTGCAATTATACATTTGTATATATATCAAAAAAAAAGAGCGATGTAGTTTTGAGAATGAGAGGAAGAGAACTGACCTCTTTCTCCTCCACCCAGGAGTTTGCACATGTGTTGAAGCGCTTCACTCTCTCTACGGTTTTTCTCTTCTTTAGAGACCCCGCAAGTAGGTGTGATATCCCCTACAATGGCTGCTCAACAACAGTTATAGAATTTGAGATCAAAAAATAAAAGAAGCGGCAATTACATGTATAAGTGAAAGAAAGAAGTAACCTTCTGCAATGTCATGAACAATTGCCATTTTCATACATCTGAAGGAAGACAAAAAAAAAAAACATTGGAAAAACAAAAATAGTTTATTCTCCGAGAAATTGAAGGAAACCAAAGAAAGAAAGGGTATAGAGCTAACTTGTCTCTGTTAACACCGGGAATATCAGAAGAAACTAAGGCCATAAGACCCATCCGATACATGTGATCAGCTATTGATTCTGGATTCTTCACTTCTCTTTTAACCCATCCAGCTCTTGGAGTTGTCTTTCATCAAAAAAACAAAACACATATCAATGAACCTTCTTCACATCTTTAAGAACTCAAAGCAACCACAGACATAGCTTGAAATCATATCATTGATCTTAAAAACAAACGCCTGATTTACGAGAGAAGACACTGGATCTTATCGGAAAACAATTGACGGATGATCATTCAAAGGTGAGGTTACAAGTACCTTGAGGCGAGAGCAGAGGGTGAGAAAATCTATGGCGGAGGAGACGGAACCATCTCCGCTTCGATCCGGTTGAGAGAGCGGGGAGTCGTCTGCCATGCAGTGAATCGCTCGGTTCGGATACGAAGCTGCGGCGGCGGAGCGATGGAGGATTTGAGGAGGAGTGAGAGAGGGGACGAGAGAGAGTGATTTGGAGAAGAATACTACTCTATTCAGAGTCACGTTCCTCATTTTTTTTGTTTTGTTTATCTTCTTCACGTTTTGGGGGAGCGTGTTTGTTGTGTGTTCTGCTTTGTCAGTTAGTTTCGGCCTTATAATATACAGGCCCATTAATGCATGTGGGTCATTAAAATTTCGATTACATTTTTTATGTATTCAGAATTCCGGGGAAAAAGAATTATCAGTTTAGACTTTAGGAGAAGATAAATTAGTATAGAACTCTCAAGAATCAAAAATTAATCTAATACAACCACTTCTAATTTATATGGCCCCAAGTAAAGTAAAATTACCAAATCTTATCATTAATAAAAGTGCAACATCTTGGATCTTCTCATTTTTTATTTAAACTAAACCAAACAATTTTACTTCTCTTCTTCTATCTTTCGATTATGATTCACTTCTTTTTAAACATCAACCACATGATTTTTGATACCACATAAATTTTTTCTTTCTTTCATTTGGTAAAACTATAACTCGTACAACTAAATATACTAACAAATGATACAACTAGTATAATTGGTATACATGTGATATAATTTTGTACAAATTTTAAACTACTGTAACTGACACAACTAGTAAATCATATGCAGACAAACAAATATTCTAATTGGTCTAATTGACAAAATTTCATCTACTTTATTTGTGGTTTTCAATTTTTATTAAATTATTATATTGCACTCTTAATTTTAGTTACATTATATTTATACTTATAAATTTTGTTTATTGGATTAATCAATGATTCTATGTACATCCTTTGTGGCTGCTCGGTTTGGTCTGTCCATCTCAGTGTCAGGGCTTAGTTTTTGGGCTTCTTCGATAGGGTAAAGACCATTTCTTTGTAGATGCAAGTTCCCATGGTTTTATTCTCTTTCAGATTTTTATCGCATTTCACCGTGTGAGTTCGAGATTATCCGTGGAGGTTCTGGATCTTACATATTTGTTTTCCTCATCCAACAGACCCTTCCATGTGCTTATTATGCTGCAAAATCTCCATGCATATGAATGCAACGCCTAGGTTCTAGGTCTGGGAATATGAGTCTTAATCTGTGGGTTCCGTCCCATTTGATTCGATGCAGGACGGATGCGGGGGTCGAACAATTTGAAAAAATTGATTTGTGGATACGTGTTATGAATATTTTATACAGGCCATGTGTGAATTGGTGGATTTTGGATCGTGGGTATCCGACCCGCAAAGTTTTTTTTCTAAATTAAAAAAAAACTTTTTGTATATTTTTAAAATTACGGGAATTAAAAAAATTAAATAATATATAAAATTTAATTATTACATATTATTTATATTATTTTTATTCGTGAATTGTCCGCAAAATTAAGTAGGATGAGTGCAGATACAAAAAAAATTATTTACATATTATACGGGTCAGATTTTTTGACCAAAAAAACTAAAATCCGTAGATTGGCGGGTCAGCGGGCGGGTTTGACCCGCAGCTCAGCTCTAGGTTCCTTATCCCGATTAAACTTCAATCGAGTACTGAGATGAAACCTGGCATGAAGATCTTTATATGCCCGTGATTCGTTTGTACCATCTTTTGAATTCGAGATGCCAAACTTCTGTTCAAATTCACATATGTATTTTGTATGTAATGTTTTTGAGGATTTGGAATAACAATTTATCTTTAAATATATATATATATATATATATATATATATAGTTATCAATAAATATTTGAGTCAATTATTAAACATTTTAAATGGAAAATATTTGACTGAATTCATATATAATCAAATTCTAGATGTTTGTTTTTGATAAAACGTGTTATTTTAATAAAAAAAGTTTTACAATAACGAAATGAAATTTAATCAACAATCTCGAAAGAACCTGCTTGTGAAACTAATAGGGGGAAAATAATAAAAATGCGGAATTTTGAAACTCAATTTTGAATGAGCTGCTGATGGAAATAAACTCAACAGGCCTCAGCAGTCAATGTAAAATAAAGGAACTCAATATGCATCTATCTTGTTAAAACTCAAGTACAAAATCAGAATGTTGGGAGATTTGAATAGAAAGATTAAAAAAATTTGGTGTGCTTCGAAAATTAAATAGTTGTTGAAATTTGTTTGGATACATGAATAGTAGCTAATATCTATTAATTGTGTTTCTATATTTCACTTAGTTTAACAATTTAATTAATTATATTACCTAATAATAATTTACATCATTAATTATATTACCATAATAATAATAGTGCATATTTTATTTATTAGTTAATCAATATTAACTTTGTACCAATTATAAAATCAAAAATGTTAAATAATTAGGTTTTACATATGATTAAATGTTTGGTTCGTTTATTTTACTAAACTATTTTTATTTTAGTTTCAATCGGTGGAAAATTACGTATCTAAAAACATAGTTTAAAGATATGTTTTTGTGAATAAAATAATATCTTAAATCAAAATAATTAAAATGTGCTATATTTATTGCCACTTAATTTTTCACTCCATATTATTTTACTTGATAAAAAACTCTTTCTACACTTAGTTTAGCCAAACACATAAAAATAGTTTTTTTATTAATTTATAAAATTAGTTAGACATGAACATTATATGTCCATTTAGGTACATGTTGTTCTTTTCGGGTATATTTTTTTTTTGAAACCAAGTCCCGCTTAAATATTATAAATTTATGTGTGGATTTTGAGTTGGGTCATTCTGAATCTGGATGAATTCGGTTCTGATGTATAGTAACCTAAAAATATCTAAATAACCAATGTATCTAAAACGGGTTCAGATATTTGTAACAAAAATAGCCATATAACCTGATTCGGTCTAAGTCTTTTGAATATCGTTAGTTATATTATGATACATCTAAAATATATAACACTAATTATGAAAAAATAAATATCGATGTATAAAAATATATTTCAGGGGCCAATTTAACAAAATATTAGTTGGTTCAGTTGAAATAAATATATTAAAAAAATTATAAGAACTGAAAAAAACCAATATAAAAGTACCGTACATTTGGATTCAAAATCATTTCTTTTAACAACAAACTATACAAATATGTTGATTTTTATACAAATTTAAATTACAATGTAAATATTTAATTAATATAGAAATATGTCATATTGTTTAAATAAAATATCAATGTAAAAGTATTGTACACTTACATTCTAAAATCATTTATTTTAACAACAAGCCAAATAAATATATTGATTGGAGAGAGAATAAAACAAAACCAAAGAAACACATAGTTTACGAGAGACACTCTATGTGTCGAATTTATTATAAAGAAAATTTTACTAAGATAAATACATTCAGTAATTACAAATAAATAATATATTTCATAAAAGCGAAAAATAATATCCGTATTTTCGAAACGCGGATCAAAATCTAGTTACCGTTGTGAGACGTCACCATTCACTGAGAGGGAATAGAAAAGAACTTCCAAAAATAACACTGGGAAAACTCAGCCTCTAAAAATGACTAATCTACTTGTGTGACGTCATCATTCACCAGGAGGAAAGAAAATGACTTTTTAAGAAACCACTGATCTATTTTTTTTTTATCATCTGATGGATTATATTCAATTTTAAACAGAGAATACATCAAACCGGCAAGACAACAAGTCTTCCGAAACCAAAAGCCAGCGTAGTAAACAATACTACCCGGAGCCAAGTTAAAAAAACAGGAAAGAACAGAAACCACTGATCTATATCATCATGTTTTTAAACAAGTTCGTGTAATCTGAATTAAAATAAAAGGATTTATGCAATTTGAGTTACTTCCAATTTTCTAATTTCTATAAGTAGGTTAGGTAGCACTGCAGTTACACAGACTCCGAAGTATAAAGACAAATTGCAATTTACTGATTTTCTTTTTTTGCAATTTACTGATTTTTTTTTTCCTTTGATTATATACACGACTAAAACCGTCGACCAATTCCAAGTATACAAAACCATAATAAGACTTTGGAAACCTTTCCATCTCGCTCACGCAAGTAAAAATAAGAAGAAAATCTCAATTGTTTGACATAATATAAATAACAATTTGCAAAAAAGTGATATGGAGTATTATTTGAGTTCCATCCGAAATCCAAAAACATTGAAATGGATATATGAAATTAGTTTTTAAAATCAAAATAACAAATTTAAATAACTAATACATTTTGGCTATGTTTTAATGTATATATTGTATTTTTAAAAAGTTTCAGATTATAAATAAATTTGGGCACTTAATAATTACCCAAACATATAAAATATCATAACAAATCATTTGTCCCTTTACCCAAATATCTAAAGACTTGAAATACTCTAATCGGTTTCAAATGAATAGCCAAACGCAAATATTAAATTAGTTAGGTAGCAACGCAAGAAGCACAAAACCAAATTCCAATTTGGTTATTTTAAAACCGTTGACGAAATAAACGAGTAAACAAAAGCAAACAAGACTTTGGAAACCTTTTCCATCTCTCTCACGCAAGTAAAAACAACGAGGAAAAACATCTCAATTATTTGACATAGTATAAATAATATACTATAATTTTAGTCCTAATCACATTCACAAGTCCTCATCACATCTGCAAGTCCTAATCAAAATTACCTAGCCTAAAATAGAGAAATTCTTGGGTTCACCCAACCAATAGGATTTTGTTATTTTATATTCAGTATATTTTAAAAAAGGAAACAAAATATTTCAAATTATATTAATATTTTTAAACTAAAAAATAAAAATTAATATTGATTGCAAACAAAAATACGTTTTAGAAAAATATATTTTTAATACCGTCAGCCAAAAACTAAACCCTAAACCCTAAATCATAAATCCTAAATTTCTGGGTAAACTCTAAACCTTTGGTAAATCCAAAATGCTTGGATAAATTCTAAATTCTACGGCTTATGATTTATCCAAGGGTTTATGATTTACCCAATGGTTTAGGATTTAGTATTTAGGGTTTAGGGTTTAGTGTTTTGCTGATTGTGTTAAAAGTATATATATTTTTTAAATCCAAAGATTTAAGATTTATCCAAGGGTTAACCATAGATTTAAGGTTTATGATTTAGGGTTTAGATTTTAGGGTTTAGAGTTTGCTGACGGTATTTTAAATATAAATCTTTTTTGCGACTACTATTATTTTTTATTTATTTTTTATTTAAAAACATAATAAAACTTGACAATATTTTGTTTCTTTTTTTAAAAGATACTGAATATGAAATAACGAAATCCTATTGGTTGGATGAACCTAAAGATTTACTCTAGAGGTGAACCCAAGTATTTCTCCCTAAAATATCGTCCACTCACAATTAAAAGCGTGGAATATTGAAGAGTCAAAGAAAGCACAAAGTCTTATAACTTTTAAATTCTCTCAACGACTTCATAAGAGGAGGAGAAGGAGAAGAGATATCATCAATTCATCATTAAGCAATATAGAAACTTCTGTGCACCTTCTCCTTCCTCTCACGCGTTACAATCCTCTCTATATAACTCTCTTCCCCCTAAACCCACCAGAAACCATCTCAAATTCCACTTCTTGAAACCATGGTTCGTTGTAGCAACAACCTCGTCGGCATACTCAACTTCATCGTCTTCCTCCTCTCGATCCCCATCTTAGCCGGAGGTATATGGCTAAGCCAAAAAGGGTCAACTGAGTGTGAGCGTTTCCTGGACAAGCCCGTGATTGCTCTAGGAGTTTTCCTCATGGTTGTAGCGATCGTCGGTCTGATCGGTTCGTGCTGCAGAGTCACATGGCTTCTCTGGACGTATCTCCTTGTCATGCTCCTCTTGATTATCCTCGTCTTCTGCTTTACGATTTTCGCCTTTGTTGTCACTAACAAAGGCGCGGGGGAGAAAGTTTCTGGAAGAGGGTATAAAGAGTATAGACTTGGAGATTACTCTAACTGGTTGCAGAAACGTGTGAACAGTGACAAGAACTGGAGGAAGATTAGGAGTTGTCTTGTTGAGAGCAAAGTCTGTTCTAAACTTGAAGCTAAGCTTATTAATGAACCTGTCAATAAGTTCTACGATGAACACCTGACTGCCCTTCAGGTAAACCTTTATTCTCTTGTCTTATATTTTGATTCGAATCTTGGATCTGATTCCTTGTCTGAAGGCTTGTCTGGTTTTTAGGGTTTTAGTCAGAACTTTGTTATTTTTTGTTTGTCTGCTTTGTAATCAAAGGCTTGAAAGGGCTTGCGAGACCTTTTTGACCCTTAAAGTCTCTTTTTGTGATCTCAAATGTTTTGATTCTGTAACATGTCTTTTAAAGATCCAAACCTTTTTTTAGCATAAAAGGTTTACTTTTCGATTTATAAAGTTTCAGCCTTTTTTGGCAAAAAAAAAAAAAAGTTTCAGCCTTTTTAAAAAAGAAAAAAAAAATGAAAATCATGATTTATAAAGTTCCAGCCTTTAAAAAAATTGAGAATCATGATTTATTAAGTTTCAGCCTTTAAAAAAAAAATTGAGAATCATGATTTATGAGTTTAAGTTATGTTCTGTTCTTAGCAGTTTTGCATGCTTTTCGCTCTTCCGAGTCTCTAGTTTCACTCTTATGAGTGGAAAGTCTAATTGTATCTGAAGCTGATTCTGTGTGTGAATGTTGATGTCTTACTACAAAGAACTAACGAATCTTTTTGTTTGGTGTTACAGTCTGGTTGCTGCAAACCCGCAGAGAGATGCCAATTCACTTACGTAAGCGCCACAAACTGGACCAAGCCGGCCGGGACACACACTGATCCAGACTGCCAAACCTGGGACAACGCACCTAGCAAGCTCTGCTTCGATTGCCAATCTTGCAAAGCGGGTCTCCTCGACAATATCAAGAGTGCGTGGAAGAAAGTTGCGGTTGTTAACATCATCTTTCTCGTCTTCCTCATCATTGTCTACTCTGTTGGTTGCTGTGCTTTGAGGAACAATAAGAGAGATGACAGCTACGGCCGTACTTATGGATATAAGCCTTGAGGGTTTTTAGGACAGAGATTCTATTTGTTATTTACACAGTATTGGAGTTTGCTTTAATGTTTGATGATTCCCATCTTGGTGTTTTGAGACCTATTGCTTGTACAGCTTTATTATGATACTTATTAGTGTGTTCTGCCTTCTGGCTAAACCATGATATCGATTTATTACATGTTTTGCCTTCGTTTTTATCTAAACATACCATGTTCTCTTGATCTTCTAGTTGAGGAACACAGAAGCCACACTTGTGACAAAAAACTAAACACCGATTTTGGCTGTAACATTGAAAAGAATTACGGTAGTCTCTTCGGACAAATTCAATAAAAACCAAAAACATAACCGAATGTAAATAACTAATACAAGTTTTCTTACCGTACAAACTTGTTGAAAAAAATACAAACTTATTTTTAGCTTTTGCATTTGTTAAAGAAGCAGTAGAGTTTGATCAAAAAAAAAAAAGCAGTAGAGCATTTATATACTGCTTTATTAGGAAAACAATTCTGATGGTTAAAGTAGTATAGCATTATATACATACATCAAATTCACTTTTCACAAAAGAATGATATTTTCCGAACTATAGATCCACTAGACCCTATAACATCTTTTCTTTTCAGCAACACCCTATAACATCTTATTCCCATTGTAGGGAAGGAAAATCATTATTTTAGCTAGGAAAATTCCTTAAAAATACATACTAATTTACATTTGCTAATAAAATATAGTAACTATTTTCTGTTTAATATAGTTTAAAATTTGCAGATTTTACACATCGCTTCAAACAATATTTGTTGTGTTTAACAGAAATAGTGATAATGTTAGTGTTTAGTTAAACATTTGGTTAAACTGTTAATTTTTTTTTTTTTAAAAACACACGAACTATTATGGGTCGAACTAGTGAAGAAGGAATACAAAGGAATAATGCATTCTTTATTATTTCTAAATATTTTGACCATTTATAAGGAATAATTTTTCTTTTTCATTCTTTTTTTTGTCATCACCTTAAAAACAGATTCAAACTGACTCTACACACCAAACTGAAAAATCCGCATCTACGTGAACAACGAAAGACGGTTATTTTTTGACACCGTGTGCCCTTCTCATTTCTTTTATTCTAGAGAAATATAGAAAAAAAAATTCACCAAAATCAATAAGAAATAATTTTTCTCTCTGTTCTGTATTTTTTCCCTGCTTATTCATAATTTTTTTCTAATGATCACCGGTTAGACTATATAAATAATTTAATACAATATATGGAGAGAGGGAGAGGAATGGAAGGAACTACGTTACCATGATAACTTGGTTTACCTCTCGAGTGTAGTCTTGTTATGATTTTCCTTCTCAGTTTTTTTTTTCATACAAAAAAACATGTTGTAAAACATTAGAGAAAGAAGCACACATGTTGTAAAAAGGAATTTTTGTATGAATAATTTAATTCTCTCAAAAAGAAATTGTAAATTTAATGCAAAAATCCCTAAATATACATAACTGCATTTTTAATTTAATGAATTTGTATGAAAAAACATTTAAAAACTTACTCAAATTTGTTGATGAAGTTTGAAGGATACAGATTTGGTGATGGAGAAATAAAAATATGGGAGAGGAGCAGATTGGGATTGATGTTATTGGCTACTGTTTGTGTGAAAGATTGTTACTCGAGCCCCCTAAATGTGCTCAAAAAGCCTGCCACAAAAACTTCACATATGTAAAGGATACACCAGTATAAACATTTTTTTTTGGTTAAACATGTATAAACATGTATAAATTGTAACAATTTTAATTCATACAACATATAAGATATATACATGAATACAAAAAAAAATACAGGATTAAATTAGTTTGTTGTTGTTAGCGCATTATGACTATGGAAGTGTAATTGTGTCTATGAAGATTAGCGCTTTATGAAATACATATGAAAGTGCATATTAAATCCAGATAATACATATGAATATATTTTTTTTATCATCAGAATTTATATTAAAAAAATTGTAGTTCAAGTACAGTTGCGTCTAAATGAAGATTAGCGCTTTATGAAAATGAAAAAAAGAAATGCACAGAAATGCAAACGTGAAGAGATCATGAAGAGGAAAGAAGTTGGCTCTCACGAGATCCATGTTTTTTGGATCTTGCTTTCTTTTACGTAATTAGAATAACCTAACGTGAAGAGATCATGTAGAGGTTACATGTGTTTTTGCATCTTGCTTTCTTTCTAAAAAACCATCGATTAATATATATAATATCCCTATACATTAGACAAACGACAAATAGTCCGAGCTAGAGAAGTTTGTCTTGATGAGAAATGGAAGCTCAAATTCTGTTTCTCTATTTCTCACTCCTCGTTCTCTCTCTAAATTTCTTATTTCAGTATATCAAACCAAGGCTAAGCCGCGTGTTCCAGCCTTCTCTTGAAACTCAAGCCAAGGCCGCCATTTTATCAAGAAAAGAAGTAGCCGAGTTTCTTGATTCTCCCATTGTGGAAGTAGTAGAAGATGAAGATATATACACAACTTCTAGTTCCACGTTCGATTTTGATCCATACATGACGAGTAAAGCCGATGCAGTGAACAAAGCTCTAGAAGAAGCCATACCTGTCGGGGAGCCACTCAAGATCCACGAAGCCATGCGTTACTCGGTTCTTGCAGCCGGTAAACGTGTAAGGCCTATTCTCTGCCTCGCTTCTTGTGAGCTAGTAGGCGGCGAAGAAAACGCCGCGATGCCAGCGGCTTGTGCGGTTGAGATGATCCACACCATGTCTCTTATCAAAGACGACTTGCCTTGTATGGACAATGACGATCTGCGTCGTGGGAAGCCCACCACTCACAAAGCCTATGGCGAAGGAGTCGCCATTCTCTCCGGAGGAGCTCTCTTGTCTCTTGCGTTTGAGCACATGACAACGGCGGAGATATCCTCGGATAGAATGGTTTGGGCGGTCAGGGAACTGGCTAGGTCCATTGGAACTAGAGGGTTAGTCGCGGGACAAGCCAAGGACATAAGTAGTGAAGGTTTGGAGTTGAACGACGTCGGTTTAGAGCATTTGGAGTTTATCCATGTACACAAAACTGCTGTTTTGTTGGAAACTGCTGCGGTTCTTGGAGCCATTATTGGTGGTGGATCTGATGAAGAGATTGAGAGTGTAAGAAAGTTTGCCAGGTGCATTGGATTGTTGTTTCAGGTGGTGGATGATATTTTGGACGAGACCAAGTCGTCGGAGGAATTGGGAAAAACCGCCGGAAAAGATCAGCTACTGGGAAAGCTGACGTACCCCAAGCTGATGGGGTTGGAGAAATCCAAAGAATTTGTTAAGAGATTGACTATAGATGCACGTCAACATCTTCATGGGTTTACTACGGAGAAGGTGGCACCTTTAGTAGCTCTTACTAATTTTATTGCCAATAGAAATAAATGAAATGTTATGTCTTTTAGAACTTTGATTGTTTGTTTTGTTGTGTCGGGTTTATGTATACATGCTAAAACAGTGTGCTTACTTTTAACTTTTAAGTGTAACCATGTTTTTATATTTTTATTTAAAATTCAAAAAGGGAAAAACCGGAAAAAAAAATCTATTTGCCTCTTTTGTATATTAGATAATAAAGAACGGCTTTCTGAGAGCATCTCTTATTGAAGGTTTAACATCAGAATTCTCAAAATACATGTGTATATATTTATATTAATATTAGTATATAGTTATGGAACTTTAAATTTTAGGAAAAATTCAATTCAAAATATTTAGTTTCAGATAATTTGTATTGGTTTTTACATAAAATTAATGACTATATGTCATTAAGAATATGACTGGTTTTTTCCGTACCACCCGCAAATGCAGTGTTTATGGTTAGTAGCGGTTGTTGGCATTTTCATCTTCATCTTCTAACTAAAATTAAACATTTAAGTATCATTATCTTCCGTCAGTTCCGTGACACTGATTCACACTAATAGCAAATTCACATTATTCTTTTATGTGGTTGAGACAGTCTGATGGGAGTTCGATGATCGATTGTATATACATCAATTATTGTGGATTATACTAATTATAGAGTGGATACAACCGCTTTCGCGGAACCAAACTTTTGGTACAGATTACAAAGATCTCCTTTCAATGATTCAAGATCTTCGAATATGGTCTAATTTTTCCACACAATTAAAAGAGTTGCTGAAACTGAAGAGTAGATTCACGGAGTTCTCGATAGCTTATATTCTTTGTATTAAAAATGTTTCTTATGATTTATTCTCTCTGTTTCATTTTAATTGTCGTTTTATTTTTATGCACACAGATAAGAAAATATATGATTTTATATACATCTAACCATATTTCAACTAATAGAATATTAAAATAGAGAATTTTTTAATAAATTTTGCATTGAAACTTTAAAACGACACTTATTTTAAAACGAATTTTTTTTCTTACAACGACAATTAAATCAAAACAGAGGGAGTATTACTTAAGATATCAATATATGTTTGTTCTGTTTTGGTGGGGTTTGAATAATAGAATAGTCTCTTTTTAAAAAAATAGTTTTTTGTCATTGACAAAAAAAGGTTTTTATAGCACCAACTTATCCATTCTTTTTAGCCACTTGTGTTTTTAAAAAGTATAACGCCAAATTTCTTTTAAAAACATTAAATAATCCGACACGAATATTAATTAGTACGTTCGAACACTATAGTTAACGATCGTAATCCATTAAACATGTTCTCGGTTATTTTTATTTATTTTTGATAAAATATAAATCAATTAATGGTCTATAATCTATGGTTAACTGCATCCATCCGTTTTCGAATTTCCGTGTCTTAAGGTGATGAAACAAGCAGTGTGAAAACCTTAAATTTTTTTTTTTTTGAAAACCTTAATTTGGCTATGTACTTTTCTTTCATACTACTTCTTATCTTTTGATTTACGGTAATTTTCTTTATCGTAATGTTTTTTTAGGTAAAAATAATAATGTTTGTTTTTATTATACATATAACTCGTTATATAATTCAATATTTTAAGACAAGTGAGGTGTGCTCCTTTTGAAAACAAAATTGATCTGTTCACGATGTTGATGCTCGAGCTAAGGGATATATGCCCCTTGAGCCACTTCTCTTGGTAGATATTTTACTACAATAATTTGTCGTATTGTCTCGTAAGAATATGCTTTCCTGACGCTATCTTCTATTGCAAATTGGGAAGATATATACTCGAATCAAGAATCTATTAATTGCGATAAATAAAATTTAAAGTATTTTGTAACATCTGGTTTTTATATATAGAAAGACTTAAAATAATTGATCTGGTTATTTATATTATCAAAATATACTTATTTTTTTCCAGCAGTGGATCTAACGTGCAACAAGGGGAAGTTGCTACCGCAATAATAAAATTTAAATGAAGTATATTTTTTTAAAATATTCTAAAACTATGAGAAAGTCTAAAAACAAAAGAAAACTAAAAATATAGCCGAACCCTATATGGTGTCTCTGGTTGGGGTTTGGTCGGCGCTGGAACCCTAGATCTGCTCCGGGAGAGATAGATTCGGCGGTCTGGGGCTCCCCCTTGGAGCATCGACGAGGCGTCTTCGGTTGTAGGGTAAGGGAGTCGGCTTTTAATTTTGTTGCAGTGTCAGATCTCGTTTTCCTTGTCGTAGATCTTGGCTCCAGTTGTTTCGATGTCAGCGTATGAGGTTTGGAATCAGGATCTACCCTCTGTTTTTTCTTCGGGACTAACAGTAGTGGCCTTTGTGGAGGGAGCTCTCGGAACCTTGGCAGGGTTGAATGGTAAGTAAACGCTCTTGTCGGTTTGAGAGGAGTGCTAGAGGAGATGGCCTTTTATATATGCTGCTGAAGCTTTGAAGCGGTTCGACCGTAGTTGAATCTGTGTGTTTTTGGTTTCGGAATGGTTAGTCTCCGATTTCCGGCTGTATTAATAAGACGTATTCGGGAAGCTGTTCTTAGCTTGGCCGTGGGATGGTGGTGCGCTGAAGGTGCGGGGTTAGCCTGTTACAAGGTCCAATGGCAAGACTTTAGTTGGAATTGTAGGGTAATTACAGCGACGGGTCCGGGTACTAGCTGATTCTGGTTTTATCTGCTTGGTTCTCGCATGAGAGTGTCAAGATGGTCTCCTGTCTCCTTTCATTGTGCTTATTCGGTGTTGTGTTCTTACTTTTGGTTTGTCTGTGAGTAAGCGATTGAGCTCTTCCTTTGTCTAGGCCTTTGGTTCTGGTTTGATCTTATGCTTTTATGTTTATTAAGCTTTGGGTTCGGTAGGATTGTGTTTTTTCTGTTTGGTTATGTTTCTGGAAGGACTTTGTCCCTTGCCGGCTCTTGGCTTTGGAGGGACTGTATTCCCTGCCAACTGTTGTAGTTCAACATTTGTATCCTTAAGTTAATCTAATAGATGACAAAAAAAAAAAAAATAGCCGAAACCCCTAAAACTATAAATGTGATAAATTTCACATGTTACATATTTAGATAAAACTGGGGTTAACGGAGTTAACATCCAAATTTTCTTGTTAAAATAAAATCAAAATATTTATAAAGAAAACGAACGTTTGGGGAGTCGTCTCTTTTTTATTTTTGAACAAATGGGGAGTAGTCTCTATCCAGCTGATTTCTGGTGAGTAGAGAACCAATTGCATAATCATCAAAGAACGAAAGAAGGGAACTGTAATCGCATACTTATTAGTCAGATCAGCTTTAAATGGGTCTAATTATTCAATTAGCAATTGCCATTTGCTGCCGTCACCGTTACAATCAGGCCGAAGTCAAAGTTGATGACGTCTAATTAATCAATACTACTAAAACATGAGCGATATTTATGGACTACTTTTTGGACTATAAAAAGGGTAAATTTGCTGAATATTCATAAGAGGTAAAAGAATGAAGAATATAGCTATACTACAGTAATTCAAGATGGATTGGACAATTTGCACAAAACATGACCAAAATCTCCTTCTAATCATATGCTCGTGATATTGAAATTCCAAAGATAAAATTGTCATACTATATTACACACTATATAGTATAGTCACACGGATAATTTCACTCTAAACATACTATATTTCATTTAGAATAATATGACAATTAATGTTGGTTACCAATATAATGAAACACAACCAAATAAACTTTAAACTCGTTATCTAAACCTAAACTCTAAACACTAAACTCTAAATCTAAACTCTAAACTATAAACCCAAACGGTAGATATTTAAACTTTAAACCCAAACCGTATACCCTAAAATTAAACCATAAATCCAAATTTTTAATCCACACCGTACGTAAACCATAACGGAGCTACCTAAACCCTAAACCCAAACTCTGAATCCTAAACCTAAACTCTAAACACAAATTCTTAACCCAAGCTGTAGACCCAAGCGGAACTACCTAAACCTTAAACCCCCCCTAAGCCCAAACTCTAAACCCTAAACCCAAACCGTAAACCCAAACCGTAAACCCTTAACCCAAACCTTAAATCCAAATCATCGTCCATAATGGAGCTACCTAAACCTAACCTTGAAGGTCAAAACTCTAAACCCAAACCGTAGACGCTAAACCCTAAATCCTAAACTCTAAACCCTAAACCCAAACTCTAAACCCTAAACCCAAATCGTAAACCCTTAACGCAAACCTTAAACCCAAATTGTAAAACCAAACCGTCGCCCATAACGGAAAGGAAAAATATTATAATATACTATACTATGTTTATAAATAAAATAGTAATTTACAGTGTTTACAATATATTATACATGATTATATTAGTTGTTGGAGAAGATAAATGAAATATAAAAAAATTGTATATTCTTAAAATTGTTTTAAGAAACAAGTGTTGATTATAAATTTTCAAAAACCATCATATTCACAATGAAAATATAGATTTATCACAAATATATGAATTTTGTTATAAATATGGACTGTTCTATCAAGGTAATATATAATAGAACATCATGTTTGTTAACAATAACTTACACATTTCAAAGAATTTTTTTATATCCGTTTGAAAAAATTTAAAGTATAGCATATGTAAAATAAATTATATGTTTTTTTCTATTATTAATACTTAACTAAATCTAATTAATTTAAACCTCAAAGATGAAACAAAACTAGAGGGGAGAGAATAAAAGGGAAAAAAGAAAATAAAAAACCAAACTAATCAAGCTTTCTAATTGGTTAGGGACAGAGAATGTAATATTACACAAAATACACAGTATATTCTAGCTATGTTGTAGCTATGTGCATTCACTTAATATTTTTTCTACTATGGACATGCTCCCTAGTTTCCCTATAAAAAAGTCTATGTTGGTCATTTCTCTAATAATCTGATTAACTTAACATATTACATATATTCATATATTTATATCTAATTTAATTGTAATTAAATATACATAATTCCTTAAATAGAGGAACTAACTAACTAAGATATTATTTTTATAAACAAATGAATTTAATTTATATAAATATGAAATTTCATTAAAAATAAAATAAATTTTATTTATTAATGTAATAAATAATTATATATGTCTATTAATTCGTATATATACAACTATATATTAATCCTAATGAAAAAAACATACATGAAAACTTTTTATCTACTTACAAGTAGTCTAGATTGGACAATTTCATTGATTTATATTCTATTTTTTCTCTTACAACTAACTTAATCTAATCTATTAAAACTGAAGTACACTTAGGAATTACCCCTAATTTTTCCACAATAATTACATATCTATGCCACTAACCTTATCTCTACATCTTTACTAATTTTCTTAGGCTTTGACGTCATTTAATTAGGATTAACAACAACCCATTAAAATTAACTTACCCAATAAACTCAGTTTCATATTTTTGAACGATTCACATTCCAATTTCAGCAAGATTACTTGATTAGGTTTATTATATTAGTAAACCAAGAGTGTAAAGTCAAGTGCCAAATATTTTAATATCCATTTTACAACAATTAACATTAAAAATCCACTATAAAATAACTATAGTAATGTAACCAACGAGAACATCACCAAACCGGATTGTATGTGTAACAAGAAGTACATAAAATTTAAAATTTTATCGGGTTTAGTATAGTGTAATTGTAAATACGATCGCAAAATTTATTTTTATAAAAACAGGAAAATCACTTATAATATAAAATAAGAATTACAGGTTTTCTATCAATTAGATATATTAGAAATTGTTAATAGATCCACTAAATATTGCCAAAATCATTGAAGTCTTACAACTTAGCAAAACAAGCCCCTAAATTAGAGTTATAACTTTAATAACAATTATATCTACTTGCAAATCAAGATTTAATATATACATTGAAGTTTTTAGTATATTTCTTTAATAAAACCTTCTTTGCATTTCGTATTATATAGTTAAACCGTAAATAACTCTACTAAATATTCCTAAAATTTAGTGTATTTATCTATACTATTTAAAGAGAAATATCGTTTAAAACTTCTCTCTAATTTTCACATTTATTTACACTACCATGCTACTGAGAATTAATTACTACTACTTATTTTAATTTTGTTTTTTTCAATTAGTTTAATGTGTGTTCTTAAACTAAATTTGAATTAAATACACTCCATTCATTTCTCCATTAAATCAGTATCAAAAGTATTTATTTTTATCAGCTTCAAAAAAAATATCCACCTGTAGAACCATAACCAAACCTGATCCGACTGAAATATTTTGGATATTCGAATGTTATTAAATCATATTTATATACTTAAATATGTTACCTATTTTTTAGAGTTAATATCCAATAAGCTATTTTAAAGTTGTCTAGAATATTTGTAATATAAAAATAGTTAAAAGTAATCATCTAAAGTAGATAAACAATAATCAAAACACCAAAAATATTTAAAATATATGTTTATTTTCCATCCAAATATTCAAGTTAAATCTGTTTTTAATTTTTAATTTAGGTATTGTGGCTTATATTACTCAAATTCATATGTTATATTATTTTTATTTTTAGATTAGAAAAAATCAAAGTATATTTAAATTTTGAAAATTTTAAAATAACTTAAACTGGTTATACGAACCCGAACCAAACTCACAGAGATCTAAATCGTACCGAAACAAAAATTTATAAATAACCCAATAGAGTTAGAATCTTTAAACTCGAAAATTTCAAACCCGAATAGATTTTAACCGAATAGAATTAGAATCTTTAAACTCGAAAATTTCAAACCCGAATAAATTCAAACCTGAATAGATTTCAATGTAAAACGATCAAATAGAACCTAAAACAGAAAATTGATACCCGTGCGGTCGCACGGGTCAAAATCTAGTTAATATTAAATATATACTATATTCAATCTATTATTTTAATATTTTCAAAATAAGATATCTAAAAAGATATTGTCAAGTATCATTTTCCAAGATTTTATCTTACTAATATCTTTTAATATCTTTTTATTTAATTTGTAAACATAAATTTTTTATAAATATTTAGTTTTAAACAATAAAATTCGTATTAATATTAATAATATTATTTACAAATATTAATTCTTTCATTATAGAACAAGAAATAATACCCATAATATTTATATTCATAATTAAATTAATACATCAACTAAATATAAAGTGACTTAATTCATTTATTAAATATTTTACAAATCATAAAACTAAAGACTAACATAAATTCATGAATTTTACCACACGTACTTCAACGTATTAAAACAAAATAGTAAATTAAGATATATAAAATAATAAATAATTACATAGTTAAATTAAAATATTAAACATAATTCAATATAGTATGATATGGGTTGAATGAAATATAGTTAATTTATATAATATTAAAGTAAGCTTTGACCAAGATAAAAATAAAAAATAAATTTTTACTATAATTTACAGTTTTAAAATATAAGTAAATTAATAAGGACGGGTTATATAAATGAATTATCTTAGTTTCATAAAATTAAATTTATTAATTTTAATTTAATTATCTATAAATAAAAAATTTAATAAAAATACATTTATGAAATTTCTAATTTTCAGTAAATAAATTGTTGAAAAAAAACTGATTCCGTATATCCGGGTCAGGAAAATATAAATATATTATCTTATTTCAAAAATAACAGAACGGTTTATATATCTCTTGAACAAAAAAGGAAAAATCATAATTGAACTGAAACAGAAATCCAAAACGAAAAACAACCTAAAACCAAAACCAAAACCGAAAACCGAACATCATATTTAAACATATTGGTGAACAAAAAGACGGGTTAAATAAATTTGTCAACAAAATATATATAAATATTTTATGTCCCAACGAGAATCATCAAAATGCAAACTTTTAAGATTGATAATAATCTCAGATATTTAACAAACCCAAAAGATCAATGCATAAGATGATGACAAAAAAAAATCTTGCCCGCCCTTTAAAAGGGCGGGTCAAACTCTGGCTTATTGTTAAAACATCTCCAATTGTACTCTATATTTTTTCCTATACAAACCAAATATACAGTAAAAATCATTTCAACATTGTGCTATATGTTGCACCAAATATGAAAGAATGAAAAGTAATACATTAAATATAGAATAACACTATTTATTTACTCTATTTTAGAATGAAATTTTCTCTTTACAAAATGATCCTTCATTTTTAATATCTTCATTTTCACCATATAATATTTTTTTTTGTCATCTTCACTATATAATATTATATAGTATAATTTTACACATTTAGTGTAATAAAATGATCCTTCATTTAGTATATTTTTTGAAACATTAATTATAAAATAATCATTTAACTGTATGAATTATGTTATTGTGGTTGTATACTGTTATAAAATAAAATAAACAGGTAAATATTTACTATTTTGAAAGTTAAAAGATTATATAATAAGTTAATAAATAAACAGAAAATAAATATATTTGGAATATCTTCATTTTAGAATAGAAAATAGAGATAACTATTGGAGCAAAGTCTCTCTCTATTTACAAATTACTCTATTTTTAGAATAAAAATAGAAGCAACTATTAGAGATTGTCTTAATTGTTAGACATAGAGGACATAATTAACCACATTTATTTAATTATTTTGGTTAAATATCTCACACCATTTGCTTATGTAACTAAGACATGTGTATTTTGTTCTTTTTGCCAAACTAATTGTCAATTTGTTGACATTGCTTGTCACCTCCATTAAGTTCGTAACTGGTGCAGTTAACACCATACAAGTGTCACCGCATGACTTGCTAGGACTCTAATAACTTTACCAAATTGCTTCAGCTTTCCACTGGGTTGGGAATAGGCCCCAATTATTAATCAAAAATAGATAAGTCACTTTAATATTTCTAGTGACATATCGCTCATACGTAAAAAAATTTAAAATTGTTATAATTTGATTGGTCGATTATTTTTAATTTTTATTTACTTAAATTAGATCTAAAAATTTAAAGTAAGTCTAAAATCATTTAACATCACTTGCCATATAATCTAAAAATATTACAAATAATAAATTATGACAACTAATTCTCGAAATTATAGAAATATTAATAATGTTTTATTTATTACTTTTAATATCTATAAAATATAAACTACAATGAACAAATTATTATGTAAGATAATCATAATAGTTTTATACTCTACTTGATGAATTGTGTTCGAATATAATTATATAATAATTATTTTAAACATTACAAAATCTAAACATGTTTATTAATATTATCTTTAAATTATTTATCTTTGTTTACAAAATAAATTTATCAGAATTTTAAAATAATTTATAAAATGTTAAAAATAATTTATAAAAATATAAATCATATTATATATTGATTGAGAAGTCACATAAATGATTTTTTTATTATGTGTCGATCATAAATGAACTCTTCAAACTATTATAATTTGATTGGCAGATGATTTTTAATTTTATTTATTATAGTTATATCTAAAAGGAAATGATAATTCAATTACCACTTTCCAAATAATATACATAATTTTAGAAATAATTATTTATGGTAACTAATTGTTAAAACTATGAAAGAGTAATAATGTGATCATTTTTATATATTTATGAATTACATAAAATAATAAACAAAAAAAATTATTTGAATTGATATAATATTTTTTTTTGTCAGAATTGATATAATATTTTATATTCGTATAGAAAGCCTTATATTTGTATATAAAGTATCATAATAACTATTAATGTCTAATATATTCCATGCATGCTTTATAAATTATTTATAAAATTATAAATACATTTATAAAATTGTAAATACATTTATAAAATTATTTATATTGGCTTATCAGATGTTTTAAATTATTATAAGAGGTTATAAGTCATTTATAGAAGCTTATATATTAATTTATAAAATGTATTTTGAAAATTTATTTTATATTAAATGAGAATTCACTTAATTAATTTTTGCTTAGGTGCCTTTGAGTTTTAGAAAAACTATTATAATTTGATTTGTTAATAGATTTTCTATTTTTATTTATTTTATGAGTAAGAAAATCACTTCTAGAACTAATTTTTATTTGTATCCAAACGATATAAATATATTGCATAAAATAAGTTATGGTAATTAAATCTGTGATTTATATAATATATATGTAATGCTCATAAAATCATTTTATTACTCAAGTATTTATAAACAATATAATATATTTCAAAAGTAATTTATAAAATTGATATAGTAGTTTTATATTCTTATGTAGTTGAATATGAATATGTAAAGAATGTGTAGCAATCATATTGTTTTATCTTTTAATCTTAATAAAGACATATGAATTTAGCTACAAATTATTTTAAAATCAAAATTTTCAATACTACATACCTTCAAAACCCATTTTTATTAAAAACTGAATTATGAATATTATATATAACGAATTTTAGTAAAAAATTTAAATACAAAATATAAACAGATATTTAAAATAGTCATAATCATCTTTTTCAAAAATAATTGTTCTTTAAAAATATTTAACAGTATACACATATACAATTTTTGATGATTCAAAAAATATCTTAGTTTGACAAACTATAATAAATATATCGTTACAAAACATTCAAATCCGCAATATTGTGGGCATCCACCTAATTTGTTTTTAATTCCCTATGTATCTTTCCTTTTTTACAAAAATACATGCACTACATAACCTTGTTTTAAATTGCAAATAAATAAGTTGATTTATTCGTGTTAGAGTTTTTACACACTCTAAGAATAAAGTTAAAATATCAATAATAAATATATTTTAATACATAATACATGCTGTTTCAAAAAAAAAAACATAGTATGGGTGAAATAGATAAAGAAGCTTTAAGGTACATTAAAAACACAAAACTATTATCTTTGAAAAACAAATAAAAATATTAAATTACAATCTTTGTGAAACAGAAGGAATATGAATAGCATAAGAAATTAAAGTGTTTTATACCAAAAGCATGTTGTTTTCTTTGATAATGTTTTATTTTCTACATGAATTGATATCACATTTTTGTTATTTTTTTATTAAATAAATATAATATTACAAAAAGTACCTCGGACGTAGAATATAAAGACGGACAGTGTAGCACAACATGTCCGACAACAACTATCGTCGGCATTAACATGGATGCAGATTTACCAGTTTGATTCACAAAGTCAGTATGAATCTGTATAAGTTGATGACAAAAAAGTTACTACAAAAAAAGTACATAGGTACAACCAAATGCAAAGCTAAGATTGTAGAACATTACAACACAAATATCATAAACCGAAGAAGTTTTCTTCTAAACCATGTTGTTACTCATTTGTCATCACCAATTAATTTGGCTATCATCTTTATGATGAAATATCAAACTATTTTTGAAATTTTTTATTGTATAGGTCATATTCCAATTAGGACCTATATGTATTTTTAGATAAATAATATTATATAAAGATTATATCAAAAAAAATAATAAGTGAAACTGTCAATTTTCAACGATTCTAAAAATATATGCATATAACAAAAAAATAACATCTCCAACGAAGAGACACTAATAAATATTTTGGATTGTAGTCTTCAAAAAACACCAAATACCTTTGTGGTTGTATCATCATAACCATATCCTAATTTTTATTGTAAACTCTTAATCAGGAAAACTCATACTCCTTCTGTTTCAATTGTAATTAGTTTTAGATAAAAGTACTAATATTTATAAATCTATTACTTTTTTTAAAAGTAACATTTAATATATTAATTCAACTAATTATAAAAAAAACTAATTTATTTTCATTGGTTACATAATATACAATAAATGCAAAAACTACATCTATCTTATTAAAAGAGAAGTACCCATTTAAAAATATCATTTAGTTTTCACTTTTATTTACACTTCATGTCACTGTAGTATTAATTAAATTTCCTATTTTTATGTTTGTCTTTTTCACTTTAGTTAATGTGTTTTCCAAAATTAAATACACAATTAAATAATACTTCCTATTTTAATGCTTGTCTTTTCCACTTAGATTAATGTGTTTTCCAAAATTAAATTTGAATTAAATACACTTCATTAACTTCTTCATTAAATCAATTTCAAATTTTAAAAATTACATTTTTATTGGACAAACAATTCATATAAATTATAATACCTTTTTATTTAACGAATCTGAACGAAAAAATATTACCAAATTTGAACCGAAACTAGATAATATCCAAAGGATTTACCATTTTGGTATCTAGAAAACCATAACCAAACCTGATCCGAACGAAATATTTCGAATATTCGAATGTATTTAAATCATATTTATATACTTCAATATGTTAGCTATTTTTAGAGTTAATATCCAAGAAATAAGCTATTTTAAAGTTGTTTAAAATAATTGAAATATAAAAAATAGTCAAAAGTAAACATCTAAAGTAGATAAACAATAATCAAAGCACCAAAATACTTAAAATATATATATTTATTCCCCATCCAAATATTCAAGTTAAACATATTTTTAATTTTTAATTTAGGTACTTTGGCTTACATTACTCAAATTTACATGTTATATTATTTTTATTTTTATATTCAGGGATATTTAAAGATATATAAATTTTGAAAATTTGAAAATAGTTTAAACGGGTTATCAAACCCGCAAGATCCGAATCAAACCGGAACCAAAATTTATAAATACACGAATAAAGCTAGAATCTTTAAACTCAAAAATCTCAAACCAGAATAGATTTTAACCGAATTCGAGTGGGTACCCAAATATTCACCCCTAACTTAGTCAATATAAAACTATCAAATATTATAAATATACTATTTTGTATAAATAAATAAAAATTAAAAGTGAAAATTAATACCCGTGCAGTCGCACGGGTCAAGATCTAGTTGATATGTTAAAACTGTTCATCTTTTGAAACAGACTTTTTTGCTAAAACTACTTATAATATGAAAAAGAAGGAATGATATATATTCTATCTCCATGACATTGATACACCGGTGGTTTCCATAACAATTGTTTTCAAAGCAAATTGGTTAAAATGAATTACTTACCACGTAATCCTTTAATCACCATAGTTAATTGGGTTTCTTATCGTCGATCATGGTTATAGTGATAGAGAATGCAATAGTGAATTAGAGAGAACAAAGCTAACCTACCTACAATCTGCCATAATATATCTATTTTCAAGTAGAGAAAAAAGACACATAAGTATCAAGAAACTAATCATGCCTTGATCAAATTGGAGTTTGACCTTGATCGGTAGCCTGTAGGATGGCTGAATAGTGGTCTAAAACATGATTTTTCACCAAAATATGCGAAATGAAAAAATGCAGAAACGCAAATTCGTATTTTGCGGGTAATGATACAAAAAAACAATTATTAAACGAAAAATTGAGTTTTATTAGATTATTTGCTGAATCAACATTTTATAGTATTTTGATAGATGATCCTAAAATTATAAGCTTCTAAATAAATAATTATAAACTTTGAATGATAAATTTTTATGTTATAAGTTAATTATTCTATTATTTTTATTTTATAATATTATAAAATGTCAATTTATTATTTAAAATGTATAAAAATAAGATAAACAATTATAATTAATAATTTTTATTTTTAAAATTTCGTAATAGTTAGCTTATTTATTAGTATTAATTTCTTAAAATAATGAAATAATATACATAATTTTATTCATATCAATTATTCTGTCATCCTGCAAAATTGATACAATCGTATAAACAAATCATTCCAAAACTTTCCTTCTATTATTTTAATTTTTGGTGAATTAATTATTTTTTTTAATTTAATATTTTTAATGATTTCACGATGAAATTACACCTACCAATGATAGCGGTTGATATATATCTTTTTACATTATTTACTTAGGTTTATTCGATTTGTTTATAATTATTTTAGCATCTACAAATAACTTACAAATCTTCAAGTTATTTATAAATTTATCATCAAGTAAAATTTTGTAAATAAGTATCTCCAAATAGACTATTGACTCTAATTAACCCCACTTGTCAATTTCCATCTGCTCTGCTTGCTCGCATATTCTATACCGCATGTTCCTCAACCATTGGAATTTAGAAACCACAATTAGTTTTTCCTCGATAAGTCAAACAATTACCTCTTCCTTCTTATTTGAAGTGGATCAGATTTCTATCCGGATATCAAAAAATTTAGAGTATCCAGGTTTGGATCTGAATTCGTCAAATCCGTATATTTAATATTTGAATCCTGATTCGTGACAGAACCATAGATTTTGTATCCGAGTCTGAATTCGTTGCTTCAAGTTATATATATTTAGATATCGTATTATCTGCGATGTTCAGATTGGATCCGGATTTGTAAAAGTAATTAAATTCTAAAAATATTTTTAAAATAATAAACTTCTAAAAATAACCTTTTTGAAAATTTCTAAAGTTATTAAAATATATATGTATAAAATTTAAATTAGTATTATAAAAATAATTTTATGTATAAATATAAAATATATCAAATATAAAAATTAATAAAATTAACAATTTAATATATTTTAAAAATATAGATCCGGATATCCAGACTTGAAAATCAAGATATTTGATTGGATTCGATTTTGACGGATCTTAAATTTACTATCCATATCCGTATTTGGGTATTCGGATATCTTATTTTCGAAACAAATATGGAACAAATCTCGAATCGAATCAAGATCCTAGCTAATAAATCTGAGACCTAACTATAAAGGCTTTTATATATTTTTATATAGCGATTTTTTAGCACACATACATAGTGATCAAAATAATTAAAATTAGTTTTAACAATAGTATATTTATGGAAGTCTTCTTAGTCCAGTGGTTAGACTAAGGGTTCAATTGCTTCTATATCCAGAAGTCTGGGGTTCAAACCCTAGGAAATACTAAATTATGGAGATGATAGAGAAACATGTTACATGAAATCTCACATGGTGGTAGAATTATCTGCTGTAGAATCACCTTTGTAATATTCTCATCGTTGTAATAGCATAATTAATTTCGACAATAATCGATTCTGACGTTAAAAAAACAATAGTATAATTAATTCTAGTAAATTGGTTAAAAGTAAAACGAATATAAAAACAAGAAAATACGTGGAACCACGTTCGCTTACACGCAAGAGACTTTTGGTTTTTCCTACTTCTTCTGCTCTGTTGCCGTTGCGAACAAATTTTAGTTTCGAAAATTGATTATTAATTTAACAAGAAAATGTATCGGACGGCTGTGAGAGCACCGCATGCAAACACCATTACTAGGCTACTAGCCCAACACGTGTACGGCTACAAACTCTTAGTATCTCCACGTTTCTCGCAAGAAGAAAGCGTTTCGAAAGCGAATATTCGGTTGTAATTGGTAATAATGAATTTCTCGTGTACGTTCTGATATACGCTGACGTGTACGTGTCCTTTTTATTTTTATTTAATCGAATTTTAAGTTAAAATCAAACAGTATATAAACCCTTTTCTCCTCTGTTCATAATTCGCATTCGTATTTTAAATAATATTTATATATTTATTTTTGTTTATTTCTCTTTTTCTCTCTATCAGGGAGAAAAAAAAAATTGTTCATCAATGGCGATGAGGAAGCTATTATTGACGAAGCGTCTCTTCAGCATCTCGAATCAAGCGTCGCAGAGCCTAACGAACTGCCGTATCTCGTCATCCTCGTTATCCGTACGGACAAGAGTCCCCAAGGAATCAGGAGAAGCCAGAATCGCACCGGAGCCTGGAGACTCGTCGGCGATCTCGCGGCGGTTCCTTCACAACGCCGCCGTGATTCGGCCGGAGATCATGCAGATGCCGCTGGGAGAGAGCCTGATGGAGAAGCTCCGCGAGATCGACGGGAGCAAGGACAGGATCCGATTAGACGGCATCGCTCCGCCGATGGCGACGGAGACGGAGACGACGCCGCCTGGTTTGACGGTGGAAGATACGAAGAAGCTTCTGAGAGCCGCGCAGATTGAGATGGTGAAAACGAAGCTTAGAGAGACGGGGAAGAGCTGGATGGCGTATGATGAGTTCGTTAGCGTTTGCGGAGATGGAATCGCGAAGATGCTTGATGATTCAGCAAACGTCATCGTTTTGGGAGATTCCGTTTGTATAAGACCAGATCAGGTACTTTTCATTTACTTTTTACTTTAACTCGTGTGGATCGAATGGTACGTGTGAAATGAAATGAAATGAATGGAGCTGTTTGATTTGAACAGATTGGGAGAGATTAAAAAGATCTCGAATTAGGTTTCCATGAAATGTTTTTTTTTTTTTTTCGATTTTCGATACCGAAAACTGATACTATTTTCCATGGGTTGTTGTATCTCTTTTCTTTTGGTTCCAATT
The DNA here is from genome assembly GCF_000801105.2 of Raphanus sativus. Taxonomy (NCBI): domain Eukaryota; kingdom Viridiplantae; phylum Streptophyta; class Magnoliopsida; order Brassicales; family Brassicaceae; genus Raphanus; species Raphanus sativus. The sequence goes on from NC_079516.1 coordinate 42,869,873, forward strand.
TCAACAGGAGATTCAGAAAACCTCTGTTAACCAGAGTGTTTAGGAGGTTCCCAAGTGTTTGAGGTGTGGTGATAAACAGAGCAACAGTTTCTACAGAGACCCAAAACAAAAACATCGTTTGGATTACGTTTACTTGAGTCAATAGCCTGATACCAAAACCTAGAATGAAATTCTAAAGAGAGAGAGAGAGAGAGTTGTAGTATTTGCTAACAAGTTCTTGTGGGGTATTAGGATAATGAGAGTGGAAAACTTGATCGAAAGGATCATTCATGGGTTGTGTTTTAAGTAGAGAGATTAGTGTTTTCTCCTTCAAGATCTTAACCAAAATTGGGTTTTTGGGATGGGTTTATTGACTTAATTAGTGCTAATTGTGTGTCTGTGTTTTGAGTGCTAATTGTATGTGTTTAAAGTGCTAATTATGTCCGAAAGAAGGTGATGGAGGTCTTGTTTTACCCAGACGTTTTCTGTTTTTTGTCTTTTTCCTTTTTGTGTCTGATCAGGTAACAAAAACCATCGAAGGCTTGCTTCCATTGCCCAAGGTTTGTTGCCCAAATGACCCAAGAAGGATCGAGTTTAAAGAGCTCGAAGCAGCCAAGGCAGCGATCGATGTGAAAGCACACTCTTTGGTGCGGAGAGAGCTCTGGGCTGGTCTGGGTTACTTGATCCTGCAGACCGCGGGGTTCATGAGGCTCACGTTTTGGGAACTCTCGTGGGATGTGATGGAACCAATCTGTTTCTATGTCACGTCTATATACTTTATGGCTGGGTATGGTTTCTTCCTCAGGACATCCAAAGAGCCTTCCTTTGAAGGCTTTTACCAGAGCAGGTTCGAGGCCAAACAGAAGAAGCTGATGAATGTTCATGAGTTTGATGTTGAGAGGTATGATGAGCTCAAGAAGCTGTTTTGCCCTAAAGCTTCAGATCGTGTTTCCAAGATTCTTGGAACTATCCAGAGTTAGATTTTTTGATTAGACGAGTCAATGTTGTTGTGTCTGATTTTTCCTAACTAGAGAATTCTACCCGCCCAAAAGAAAAGAAATGAATAGGTAGGAAGTTCTCAAGTTTTCGGTTTTCCAAAGAAAAAAATTGTTCGAATTATTGCCGGCTTGTGTAACATCAGGGAAGAGTTGTGTTCTTCGTTTTCAAAGTTTTTCATTTATGAGATTAATCTAAAATGTAAGAGAACCATGTAAATATAAAATATGTAAATGTTTGAATTGTTATTATTCCTTTGCCTGTCAACAGAACTCTGATGCGCTGTAAATGAAATCATGACTTGTAGCCAGGTAAAGGCTACCTACCACAGAAGGTTACATAGGCGATGTGAGAGATTCAAAGGGCAAATCATTTTTCAGACAAAGAATAAAATACTATTGATATTTTTCACCCCCAAATACTATTGAAGGTTACATAGGCGATGTGGCCATCTAAGACCTAGACGACTTTTTAGGAATCTTTTCTCTTTCCCAAGTCTTACATGGGATGATATCAGAGACAGAGAGGTTGATCAGGTCAGGTGGATATTCCAGCAGCTCCCTCTAGGCATTATCATTCTCTGGTTTGCACGGGGGGACCGGTGGCACAACTGATCTTGCTCCAAGACAGGGAAGGACGAGACGAATCTGCATCAGATTTGGAAGACAGACAAGACGTTAGCAAAATGTCACTTGCCTCATAAACGTTTCTAGCCCAACGTTGATAAGGATGGAGAGAGCTCGATATCAACCTTGTTGTGAAAACAGAGAAGATGAATCAAGTGTCGATGAATCTTCATACTGATGTCGTCGTCTGAAGTGGAGAAGAGACGACATATCAATCGGCGGAAACAGCGGAAGAGCTGCTTCGGTTGGCGAAGAAAATTGTCAGTTTATGATTTCGTCTCCGCAACAAAGGAGAAGTTGTAAAAGTTCTGCATGCTTATTCTGGAATTCCAATTGATGGAAGTTGATGACGAAGACGAGAGAAATAAAAGGCAATTGAGCCCAAGGTAGAGTTTGATGGCTTTCTGGGCTTCAACTGACTCTAGTTTTGGCCCACATCTACGTTCTACTGACAAGAAGATGTTAGTGTCCGCCAAGTTGTGTACGAAGCCTAATATGATTAGAAAACTTTGACATAATACTGCATGAGTTATGAACTTTAAATCTTGAGTTATAAATAAATTGTGATAATCCCATAAGTGGATCATCCGATTAATAAGAGAAAGAGACAAAAAGGAGAGATAGTGAAATAACAAATAAAAATATGTTTATTACTTTGATCAAGATTGTTACTGAAATCAACTTGTGTTGGTAGTAAATAAAAACAATTTGGATAACAAAAAAAAACAATTTGTTATAATTCCTAACATAATAAAATATTTAAATTCATAAATTATATAATCTTTAATATTTTGTACGTTTTGATTTTTTTCTGAAATATGAACTATCTAAAATATTCAAACCAAAATAATTATTTACACATATTTTTAAAAGTTTAAATATAATTATCAAAATCGGTATTGGCCAACCAAAATTCTCATCCTATTTTTATCATATTCCTTTGAAAAATTAATAATAAATTATACATTTTTATTCCATACTTATAAATTCTTATCATCAAATTTTTTAATTCATATAATTCTTTAAAAAATCAAAATATGTATTTGAATATAAATTTATTTTGAAAATATGATATTTAAATAAAATCATTTTCAAATTTTAAATTATGAATTTGATTTAAAATATATTTTCAAAAAACAAAGAGTTTATATTTTTATTCCAATACTGAGAAGATAATTCCCAATAAATCGATGTCAAAATTATTTTCTCATTGTGTAATTTTAAAAAATCAATAAAATGGTCTGAATTTTGATTGCTAAACTTTAGAAACCTGTTAATCCAAATTATTCTATTTTTTAATTCTGAAATCTTAGCCTTTTTCAATTTAGATTTTTGTAAGATTCTTTTAGTAATCCATTGATAGGAATGCATAAAATTAGGGGGAAGAACAAACGTAGGGTGATAGAGGAACAGACGTTGATTCGGACATGGACCACATCTCCCACGTGGCCATGACCATCCTTTGCCTGGCTTTCCACCTTGATCCTATTGAAGTGAGTTTGTGTTTTGTATTTCTAGGACCACTTTTGTTGTGATAGATATGAACGAGCATCGATGCATCCACATAAACACATTACATAACACACACGGCGTTCAATAGTCTCATTAATTATTATGACTTATTATTTCCTGGAATAATGAAATGATGAGTATTGCTAATATATATATTTTTTTTTGTAACTGGGGTATTGCTAATATTTAGCTAGTTTTTTTTGTCGACGCTTATATATATAAAGCTAGCTAGGAAGGATTATGTTGATATTTTGTGACATTTTCTACCTATTAGAGTGACCATCTTTGTTTTTATTTATTTATTTTTCAGAAAAAGAATCATCTCTATATGTATCTTTCAGACCTGTAACGGGGCAGTTTTAGTTTTAGGTCGTATGGATTTTATCAGAATTTTATGAATTTTGTATTCACTGTTTATGCCTATTGAGTTGATTAAATGAAATGTTAAAAAGAAAAAGAAAAAAGGGATCGTCTTAGGGGTGTTCAATCCGGATATCGGTTTGGTTTCGGTTCGGTTTTTTCGGTTTTTCGGTATTTCGGTTAGTAAAATACAATTACCATTCTAAATCCATATTTACATCGGTTCGGTTCGGTTTATATACTGTCGGTTTTCGGTTTATTCGGTTTTATACCAAAAAACATAATTCTTTATTTTGTGATCATATTATATGAATTTTAAAGTCATGTTGTCAACAGAGTCATTTATTAAAAAATATTATATGTTTAAATAAAAGAACAAAAAATAAAAAACGCTTATACAATCTAATAAAATAATCAAATCTAGAATTAAAATCAAAGCTCAAAATTTTGAATAAAAGTAAACTAAAAACAAAACAGAAGCACGAAACAATAAAGAAATTTTTTCTACTCTTCTATATTTACCGTTCATCAAATTCATGTTTCTTCGATTGAACACGAATCTCTGTTCATTTATAGATTAAAAAAAGTTGTGAAGAATTTCTACTAATTGTTGTCCATCAAATTTATAATCTTTATTTCAATTTAGTCAATGCTAAAATAAAGCAAAAAGATCAAAAAGAAGACTAAAAAATAAGAAGCATCGGTTGCGATGAATTGTTATTTAATTATACTTCAAATGTTTTACAAATCATGACTTCTTTATTACTGTAAAAAATATGGTAATAGTTATTAGCAAACAAATTAACTTATGATTTTCATACGTCGTTATGAAATATATACATATTTACATGTTTCTATTTTTGATCGGTTTTATTCGGTTTATTCGGTTTTATCGGTTATATACCAAACCATATCCAAATCCTACGGTTTTTAGAAAATTACATCCATTCGGTTTGTATGGTATATACCAAATCCAAACCATATTGTCTATTTCGATTCGGTTCGGTTCGGTACGGTTTGGTTTTGCCATATTGAACAGCCCTAGATCGTCTCTCTAATTCACAGTTTTTCCTTAAATGATTAGCTGTGCATTTATTTGAATTGATATAGTTCTAATATTGTAAGTACACCGCGGTATATATTGTTTATACGCTGATTTAATTACAAATAAAACAAAATCTAAAATATTTTATGTAATTTTCTTGTATTAGTGAGAAAAGATTATAAATCTTAAGATATTTTCAATAAATATCTGTCATAAGTAGATATAATATAAAAAAAATATTTTCGTTGTATATATATCATCTTTCCAGTCTATAGTTTTTCTTTTGTTTAGATTAGAACCACAAACAATAACTGTCAGTTTATATATATTTGTAGTTGAACAATAATAAAATAATGTTTGTGATTATTCCAAAACCGAATCAATAAGTATCCTAAGTTAGGACAACAAACTTAGGATACTTATTGTATGAGGTCTACCAATGCTAAATACAGATGCATATAATAGATCGATACCAATACCAGTTAATATCATCTTTAAAAACATTTTTGCTAAATAGATAAAAATCGGTTACAAGTATTTTGCTTTAATTTGTCATTTTCATCAGAAAATTTCAAAGCATGTCTGCCTAGATTACGAATTAAAATGCTGGTCTTTATTGTCCACCGTACCTAATTTGATTATTACGTACTTATGATATCTTATTACCATTAACCTATTTAGGATTCTCCTTTTCATGCAAAACAGCAAAACAAGTAAAAAAAGGTCCTTACTCTATCGATTTTCTTTTAAATCCACTATTTTCTATCTTGGGGTCGTCTTTTGGAAATACCATTGCATAAAATTGCAATCTTCCTCTTGTGTAAGTTATAAAACATTACATTTCACACTGTATAATAAGGTAGCAATTGCTTATGTGACATTCCGAGCTAAGGTTTTCTATTTATTTTCACTCATTGTATATGTTTCTTTCTATCCCATGCATATTCTAAGAATGTGACAGCCTAAATTTAACCAGTTCGGATCTGGTATATTCAAAGTCAGTTTGCATTTTCCTTATATATATGGACCATTCGTATTAGCTATACCTTTGAACCATCTATATTAAATATTGACAAAGACATGATTATAAAAAAAATTATATATAATGTAGTCAATTAGGCAACAATGTCATGTAAGAAACTTACACGAGCTATAGTTATATAGGTGTTGAAGTCGTGTTTTATGCTTGAGATATATATTTTCTTATTAAAATTTCATATGAGATCCATATATACATAATTTAGTTAAGATTTAAGGATCAGAATATGTAAGCGTTAACCTAGAAAAGCTATCCTAATCTTGAAAGGACAAATGCAAGAAGATATTATCAAACAAATTTTTAAAGCAGGTCATGCCTACATTTTGAAAGTTCCATGTACAGTGGCACAAATATAAGTGTATACATATTCATATTGTAGCACAAATAAATGGGAAACCGAAGACATATAGTGAGCTTGTGGTCACACCATTATAGAAAGCACTCTTAAGTTGCAAAAATGAGTGTGTTTTAAAGGCGGGAATAAAACAAAACAAAAGCATTTAGCACCAAAGCTAGGAAACTTAAAACATGTAGGACATTGTTTATCGATATTTGAGAAGAAGAAAAACGATCTCCTCCACTAAAAACATACATAAAATAAACAAGAAAATGATTATCTATATATATAAAGAAAGGATGTTTCTATCCTGATGACACATCAGCTGCCAGCACATAAATTCGTTTCAAGACATGTTGACACCTGTCGAAGTCACTTCCTACGCACCGTATCATTAAACAATGGCGTCGTGGGCTTTTCTGTTTAATTGTGTTATTGTTTTAAACTTGGGCCGATATCTCCCCTGGCCCATGACTTTAGAATATTTTCCAGAGTTTTGTTATCGTCTTTGTAGCTTCACCTCGACGGACCGCCTCTGTAAAAAACTTTTCATCTACGTCCTTTCATCCTACACATCCCCTCGCCTTAAATTATGATGCACCTCCTCTTATGTTCTCCGGATCCTTTAATCCTATAAATTGGAATGGTTACAACCACAAATCTCATCACTTCTCCAAAATCTTACCTTTCTATCGATTTGAAACTCAGACAACAGCCATGGCGTTCCCCATGTGACATGTCTTTCATCGGCATACAGTTGTTAAGCCTCTTCTTCACGTCGCGGTTATAGAACCAAGAACAATCAAAGTTTAGCCTAACCAGAGATTACCATGGTAATAGTCAGTGATTTCAATTTTATTTTTTTACCGATACTATACCAGTAATCTGCATCAGCGAAGGATTTTAACATCTGAATCTGAGAATTGTAGATTTAAGAACGATAAACAAAATTGGGGGATCCTTATTTTGAATTGTTAGATTTTGCTTACAGAGGATTCAAGAGCTTGCCATTGAGTGGTTGAGGAGAGGAGACTCTTTGCAGCTTGAACCCCAACCACAAGATCAGACCACCAATCTTTCTCTGAGGAAGACAGAGCGGCGAAATCGATCAGCTTCGAGTCTGTGATCTCCTCTACCAAATGGCTTCAACAAAAACAATCGCCGAGTGAGATCCGTGCAATCCTTCTTGAACACGCCGACGTTGACTGGAATCTCCGAAATTTCGGTGGTAAGTTCGAGCAGATAGGCATGTGAGAAAATGACTCCTGCCATCACTTTATTCTCTGTTTTTTGGTTATAGGGACTGGACGTGTTATTCCTTTGTTGCGTGGTCAGTTTGATATTATGTATCTGTTGAAAGGATTATTTATACATAGCGAAATTCAGATGAAAAACAAAATCAACTCCAACCACTGGTCAAGGAGAGAGGTATTGTTTTGCTAATCATCTACACAATTCCACTAGCAATAGAATTTCTTTCTTAGTATAATGGCTACTCTGTTCTATTTTTTTTTTTAACTGTTTTCTGTTCTACTTGCTAGAAATCTTGGTACGTTAAACGCAGTGTCCAGTTGATGGGTAGATATGCTCTCCTCCACGCTCAGGTACTCCGTTCTTAGAACTCATAAACAACTTAGTTTTGAAACATAATCCCTCTGTCAATTCCGTTTATTTAATTATTTGTTTATTGATCATTCCTCCTGTAGTTCATTTAATTTTACTGTATCGAAGTGACTGAAGGATGAAGAGGACTGTTTCCATTGGGTATGGCTTGCTTATTGTTAGTCTTTTTTTATTAATTCACAAGAGAATAGTTGAGTTTGTGAGTTGATTCTTTTGATGATAGCTCTCATAAAGGCTTACAGAAGCCAATGATTGTTGCAGGCAAGGATGAAATATATGCATGAAATGGGATATCACAGGCAAGGATGAAATATAAGCATGAAATGGAATATCACGATCTGGCCTGCAAATACTATGTTGTAAGTTCAAGAAATAGAAAAAAATTAGGGATGATTGTATTCCTTGGTTCAGCTTCCTTGGTTTTCAGCTGTTGGCATGGGTTTCTGAAAAAGGCAAAGAGAGTGGACGTAAGCTAGCATACTTGAGCACACTTGAGGAAGCAAAAAAAAAATCAAGGCGTAGGACAGAAAAACAGCAAACAAACTGAAAATAATTTTTAGATTGTTTAGCGATGTATATTTTTATAACAGATGTTCTTACGTATATACATATAAATACTAAACATATAAATAAATTCAAAATCGTTATGAGATTCAGTATTTAGCATATTGGAAAGTAAAACAATATAAGAACAAAACTAATAGAGAGAAATACTCCTTCCGTATCATTATAAGTGGTATTTAAGGATTTCAATTTTGTTTCAAAATGATTGATGTTTTCTTAGTTCTAAATAAAATTTAATGAGTTGAAATTTGTGATCAATTACAAAATATTGTTTTTATTGGTTAAATTAATTTAATTTAATATTATTTTATGTAATTAAGATAAAATATATAAAATTCTGTGTTTTTTTAATTTTGGTGCAAAAAAATTAAACATCTTTTAAAATGATACAGAGGGAGTATGTGAGATGGCTCAAAAGTTTGTATAGTTTTATGACTCTTTATGTCAAATCATCAAGAGGAGCATATGTAAATTTTAGAGATGTGAATTCGAGAAGGTATAATCTTGAGATGATATGAATATGAAGATGAAGTACGAAGACATGAAAGATTTTGGAGATATTATGAAAACCTCATCCATAATTTACAAAAAAAAAAATAACACAGAATGTAAGGTTATTATGAAAAGTAGTGAAAGTTGTTATTTTTTTTTTTTGATCAAAGTAGTGAAAGTTGTTATTAGGAACACAAAATGTAAGGTTATTGTAAATGTGGAATTTAAAAAATACTAGCTTATCCATAATTTAAAAAAAATTATTGATGAAAATGTTAAATAATGACATTTACATCTAATATGTTTAAAATAAAACAAACTTTATTTCCAACAAACAAATTTTCAATATAATATTATTTTATATTAACAATATTTTACTAATCAATATATTCTAATTAGTAGACACTAATTGGCTACGCAAAAATCAAATACTTATATTTGAGAATGGATCCTAAGATAATTTTAAATTGATCTAAGATGTTTTTTAAATTGATTTCCAGCAGGATTATTTGTGAGAGGAGCTCAGCTTTAAAAGGATGCATGAAGTGCTAACAATGTTTGTGATTTAGTAGAAAATGAATGCTTGATGTGCATTTTTTTTAAAGGCATTGTTTTTAACTAAACTATAATTATTTGGTCATTGTATTAAAAATTCTCTCAAACTTCTCCAGCAAAGAATCTTTGATGCTTATTTATGAGGAACGAAAAAAAAATATTTGAGACAAGGGTGGGAACCCAAATTTAGTTGCAGAAACATGGTTCCAATAATATGACAATATCTTTAGGGAGATAATGACTCATGGGTATGGGTTAGGACAGTATGAATTTCAAGGGTTCAATGCAGCTAGAGAGCTGCTGCACCTACGCTTCTCTGGCTGCAAGAGATGGGGTCTCGATAAAAAAAAGAAGTTAATATCGTCTACACTAATAACACACGAGATGACAGGTCACCTACCTTTTTGCTTAGTACATTAAGGGATATACTTATCAATCTAAACGCAATCTAATAATTTTTTTTTTTGAACACCGCAATCTAATAATTTAAAATCACATTTTATGACGTTTACAACCCGCCCGAAGGGCGGGCATCCCCTAGTAAATCATAAAGAAAAGGTATTTATCAAGGAGCTACAAAGAGAAGATCAGAAAATAAATAAAAGAGAAAGGAACAGTTTGATTGACACCAAATTGACAAAAGGTGGAATAAGAATGGACCATCGCCTTCATCTTCAGAAGTCCTTTGGTGTTTGTGGTATCACTTAATAAAAATAATTTGATACAGATATCACCCGAAAATACTTACATTAAGCTCTTGGTCCTGAGGTAGTCTTTGGATCCACTTTGCTAATACTAAAGTATATCCTGTTGGTTTCGTGAATTGGATGAGAATTCCAGAAGCAGCACCCGAACGCAATAATTAAATGCAGCATTCAGATATCATTCGTTCGCGATTCTGGATATTTTGGATCATGCTTATGAAAACTGTATCTGGATGTAGTTATGTTCATTTTATATTTCTGTATTTGGTATTTGAATGAGTTTTATGTCAAATGACAACCTTCTTATTTTCTCTTTTTGTCAAATATGTATGTAACTATATTCAAAAGTGAAACGAACTTGTAAAAAATTATGTCTAACTACAAATAAAATAGACGTAAATAAAAATAAACATCAAATTCAATTTTTCATTTTTTATAACATTATAAAGTAACAGTAATAAATATTAAACTCTATTTTCATGCTTTACTAACTTGTAAAAAATTATGTTTAACTGCAAATGAAATAGACATAAATAAAAATAAATATCAAATTCATTTTTTATGTTCTATAACATTATAAAGTAACAATAATAAACATTAAACTATATTTTCATGTTTTACAACAATGATAACATCAAACTCAAATGCCTTTTACACAAAATATTTAACTTCTCTGCTCAAAACATCAAGCCTTGCAGTGCCTGCATTTTAAAGAAAAAAAATTGAACAAACAAAAGCAAATTCAAATATCAGACCATTACATAGTAAAACACTACACGCTTAACCAAGGCAATAAAACTCAAATGCAAATTTAAAATGAACAGACAAAAGCAAATTCAAATACAAACCTCTTCATATATGAAACTAATATGGAAGTCGACTTTCTCTTGCTATCTTTTCAGTGATTGCATCACGTCGAATCTCCATTGCTCTATCACCAGATGGAAGGTATAGAGTATGCTCAAGCTCTTCTACTGCTTGGTCACCATAATGTTCATACTCATTTACCGTTTCTCAATAAGTGAAATCACGGTCTTCATACAATGAATCTCGAATAAAATTATGAAGTGCCATAGTTGCCGTCACAATCTTCACCCACTTTTTAACATCATTCTTCGGATGTTTTCTATATAAAATCCTCCACTTTGGTTTCTAAACATCAAATATTCTTTCAATCACAGAACGTAAACTGGCATTCTTCCGGTTAAACACTCTAGCATTTGTTAGTGGTCTTCCCCTAGAAAACTGGTCAAGATGATACCTAGTTCTACGATGCGGACCTAGATAACCGGTTCTAGTTGGATAACCGGAGTCAACTAGATAGTACTTACCATCTGGTGGATGAAGGAAGAATGATTCATGTGTCGCAAAATGTGTAAGAACTTTTGTGTCATGAGCTTTTCCAGAAACTCCCACGTATGCGTAAATGAAGCGCATTTTCAAATTGCATATTACGAGAACATTGATTGTCAGTTCTCCTTTCCTGCCTTTGTACGGTTCTGGATTATCAGACGGAGGACGAACAGGTAAGTGAGTTCCCTCCAAAGCACCAATGCAGTCTTCAAAAAACGGCATGTACCTATAAACAAAAATCAAGGTGGAGAGATCAATTTAACAAATTTGGCATTTGAAAAGAAACAAGGTGGAGAGTGTTAAGCTAGATGGGCTTCACACTTAAAACCAATTGGTGATTAGTGGAGAGGCTCATCTATCTTATATATAACTAAGGATCCCTTCCAACTTCCGATGTGAGACACTTTGTGTCTAATACGCCCCCTCGAGATGATGGCTCTCTGAGCGTCAATCTCGAAATGCTCGGGCAAAGATCGATGGGCCAACTTTGGGCCAGATCGATGTGGATCGGGTTAGACTGCGTGGATCGAGCTCTGATACCATGTTAAGCTAGATGGGCTTCACACTTAAAACTAATTGGTGATTAGTGGAGAGGCTCATCTATCTTATATATAACTAAGGATCCATTCCAACTTCCGATGTGGGACACTTTGTGTCTAATAGAGAAATCAATTTAACAAATTTGGCATCTGAGTGGACACAACTAAAATAGCATCTGGGACCAACACGTCAAACGTAACAAAATAATTAGTGCATCAGTAAATTGAAATTCTAGTCTAAACAAGATAAAACTTGGAGCGACAAATAAAAGATATGTGCTAGCTAGTTTATTTATTAACAACTATTGATTAAAAAGAGTGAGTTACGTTATAGGACACATTGTTCTCCTTTTTAACACAATCAGACACTTGTTGCTGGTCAGACACATATTAGATGTGCTGTATTTATTTGTGACATTTATGTCTCTGGATGAGAAAGAGAGGATGAGTGTCGTGTGTAAAGGACAGTAGAGACCAAGTTTTATCTCAAACTGGTCTATTGATGTCAAGTTTTAATTAACTTTTATCTCAAATTTTATAATACATAAAATAAAAATAATTATCACACTGGATTATATATAAAATTATCTATCTTTTAACATCCATATTGATATATATATATATATATATATTATATTAACATATATATATATATAGAAAAAGATATGGACATGAACATCAAAATGTGGATGATAAAGTTATATATTAATTGTGGACATTAACACTAAAATGTGGAAAAATAAATTGTGGATACATATAGTTAGGGGTAATTAAAATTGTTGAAATACATAAATTTTTACATGTTCAGATTTTATTCATCCACATTTTATATATATACATTTTTATATGATTGTTAAAATATATAAAATATATAGACAAAAATAGATCTTAAAATGTCCTCACTGAGAGAAGAAGATGTGCTTTGGAGTTTTATAATAGTTAGTTTTTGGTTATTTATATTATTGTTATTTTTATCACTTGATGTTTTCATTACTTTTATCTCAAATTTTAAATATAAAAACAAAAAAAATTTGTCACATTAAATTCTATATTAAATTCTCTATCTTTTAACATCCATTATCATATATATATATATATATATGTATTAATATATATACAGAAAAAAATGTGGACATGGATATCTAAGTGTAGATAATAGAATTATAAATAAATTATGGACATGGACACTAAGACATGAATAATAGATGACTAAAAAACAAGGTTCACATTCGACTAACAATTACAAAAACATAAGCTTTCATGCACAACCCCAAAAAACATAAGCTTTCAAACGTAAACTGAAAAAAATTTGTTTTGACACACTACATAAGCTAACAGAAGCCTAACTCAAAACCTGAGAAAAATTAAGAGATATCTCTTTTCCTGAGCTTATTGGGAACCATACGTGTAGATTCATGGACTTATCTTTAGTCTTTCTTGCTCCCATTAAAATCATCCATTCTTTCACATGACAAAACACACATATACACAAGAATTTCATAAGCACAACTCACCATAGCTTTCTTCTTTGTATAGTTTCACGAGGCATCTTGGTGCTGTGATAGCTCCAGCACATCCACAATATCTGAAAAAGTTTCAAATTTTTGGGTAGTTACTACATATTTAATCAATTGCAATCAAATAAGAGATGAGATTTAGCTGATGAACAACACTCCATATAAGATTTTTTCATATCCAATAATCTTGACTGAAATTGCTTTAACAAAGAGTTCCCAAATTAGCCAAAAAGTAAATTAACCTTGCATGTCGAAATCAGTTGCTCATGGGAGCAGGTGTCGGAGCTTTGTTCGACGGTGGACCGGTGGCTCAGAGACGACGCATACGAAACAGATTAGTGTGGAGATGAAAGTGATTATGATTCATGGATGAGAGACTGAAAGTGATTAGGGTGATAAAATGATAAAAGAATTTGCAACCATAGAAAATCTAAAAATTAAGATTAGGTTTGTGAATTGGGAACGTATTTAGGAAAGTGACTTTCTCTGTTTTTTCTAAATCACCAAATTAAAACAAAAAAACAACTAAAGCACAAAAAAGTAAAAAGGTAAAGAGAGTGAGGTGTTGATCAAGAGGGTATCATGGACATTATACAAGCATAATGTGTGTTGCAAGTTGAATGTGTCTTATTGTGATATTGTAAAGTCAAAATGTGTTCTAGAAAGTAATTTTTTCATTAAAAACCTATAAAATTGAACTTAAATAGTACACTACAAGAAAAAATATCTATAATGATATCCATGTTGTTAAAAAAAAACATATATATAACAATAAACATTTAGGAAGAATATAGATCGTCATAAATTGACGACAAAGTGATAACAGTATTACAAAGAAAAAATAAAATCAACGTAAATTCAAAATAAATTTAGGAAAAAAATATTTCTTCATATAATATTATGTAATTTTGCGATGACTATCTCAATGGAAGAGAAATTTTTTTGTTGTAAAATAACAATCATTTTACGAGGGAAATATTTACAATTCTTTAACAATGAATATAAGTTGTGAACAAATGCGAATTAACGAACAAAAAAATATTGAGACAAGTGCCCATTTAGGATTTCTTATTATTATATGAATGAATAATTTTACAATCCTTAGACATGTATTTATAGCAGTCTCAAAACTAAATTTCATTTTTTCTATAGGAATACATATATATCTAGAAAAAATACATTTTCCTAAATCGAAAAACATACCGTATCCCCAGATGTCAACCTTGATGCAATAAAATTTAATACACTTCCAGATGCAACAATGTACAAGTAAAACTGAAATGGTAAGGTGTACGGAGATGTCGGACAACACTAATTATGGAATATGTGTGAAAGATTAAACAAATTTCTACATGATTTTGCGAGTGATTATTGATGTGGAATTCTCTGGATTAATGAAACTGAAATATGTCATCTTCAAATGTGAATGGTTCGATTCCGTCGACCCCTTGTTCGTTCTTCGTAAAATTTACAAGTAATTAACAAAAAAAACCCTTGTTAATTCCTCTTAAAAATTTCTACGAATTAACTTGGAAGCATTTGCTAATTCCTCATAAAATTTACGAAGATGGGATGACTTTACGATAAATTTGTATACATGGTCAACACTAACAAGCAATTTATGAAAAATTGCATGTTTGGACGATTTGCGACGAATCAGTTATCATAGTTAAATCGTTGTAACACATCATCTACGACAAATTAACCATGGATTCAGCAGTTGTAAAACATATGTTTTATAGGGTTAGATTAATTTCAGTGAGACTCTAAAAACTAAATTTTGGATTCTTTTCAATAGAACTCTTAAAACTATACCATTACACCAAATTTGGTGTTTTGTGAATAGTATTAAATAAATTTGATATAACATTATTTATCATCACAATTATTAATGTAATTTTTTTTTTTACATTAATAATATTAACTAGTTCACACTCATAGTTAAAAATGAGTATGGCATACTATTTTCAATTTATTTTCACATTGCTAAATACTAAAATATCTATATTTTATCAAATTAGTTTTATTAATTGCATCAAATTGTAAAACAAGTTAAATACTTTTCATTTTTAAATGTATAAAAATTAATTTCACTAATATTTTACATACAATAAATAAAAATATATAAATTATTAAACAAAATGAAATTTTACATTTTAATAAATAGTGAAAAAATTACAAAAGTTTAACAAATAAACATCAAATCTAACTAAAAGTTATAAAATGATAATTAGCCAATTATACACTAAAATTATTTAAACTAAAAATTAATAATTAATAACTAATAATACTTTTGCGTAGAATTAGTAGTATGGCTAAAGAAAAAAAAATAAAAAATGATAATTAGTCAGTTATATTAGAGTTGTCTTTTTTAAACAAATTTTTAGAGTTCTCATATAGCCCAAATTCAAGTTGTTCCACCCGAACCAAATCAATTTTATTGTAAACTAGACTTTGATCCGCCCTCGTAAATTTAAACTTAAAAAATTATATGATTATTTATTTTTTGTTGCTAAACTAATGCATTATTTTATATAAAAATCTGAAAATTTCGAATGAGACTATTTATAACTTTTTTGAACATATTTTCATAATTAGAAATAAAAATTAAATTTATTATTAAAACTATTTTAGTATCTTAAATGAATTAAAAATTAAAGATTTCGAATAGCATATTTTGTAAATTAAATAGCACTTAAAGAAATGTTAGCTATGTTCTATTATATTGGTATATAATCATTTTTAGATAATATATTTTGTAACTTTAAAATAAATAAATAGATTAGTTGTAAATAAAAATTTTAACATATATTAAAAAATTTATTTTATGAATATTAAATAATTTACAAATTTTATTCCTTTTAACCGTGAATAATACTTTAACCTTTTTAAATGGTGAATACTATTTAATTTATTTATTTAAAAATTTAATCTACCAATTTAATATCATTTCATATTTAATTCATATATTAATTCTATTTTAATATAAAGTAGAAAATAATTATAAAATTTATAAAATAGCATACAATTTTAATTTATTTTGTTTTATAATAAATTCTTATTTAAAATTAATTATAATAATATTATATTACTAATTACGGAATTATTTAATTTATTAATTAAAAATATTTAAAATTTTGGTTAGATTTTGTTAGATTTTTCTCAATAGATTTGTAATTTAACATCTTTATAATTATTAAAAAATTTAGAAATCTTATATATTTAATAGATTAATGTAAATTAATAATCAAACATATGTAATTAAATAAATGAATCTATTATGGCTTTTTTTGGTAGTGGAAAATGGTACTTCTATTTTACTAGAGAAGATTGTTTTGTTGAACATGGAATTGCTGGTATGAAATTAGTATATAACCTAGAAATTTATTAGATAATGAATTATGTCGAGATAAGTATCTAATCAAACCATCATTTTGAGAAAAAACATATGAAGAATTTTACATTGAAAATAAAACTGAGTTTTAAATAATATAGTTGAATATATGAGTTTAGTTATTTTAATTTATACCAAATCTAAATTTTCTTATTGAAATTTTGTGAAAAAATAACATAATATGCAACAAAAATATCGACCATACTTCAAAATAAACACAAGACACTACGAAAATGGTATTTTAGGCAATTTCCCAAAAAACAATAACAAACAAATCTAGGAATAATCTTGAGGTAGAAATCATCCCGCCCAATATACTGACTACATAATATAAATTTTGGGAGCTTGAAAAGTACCCATTATTTTGGATGAATATGTTACCTATGAATTAAGAAAAGTTTATGTGGGAATGACAACAACTTATAGCATGGACTTTCTCAAGATATCAAATTTAATATTTATCAAATCATTATATTTGTAATCGTTTATTCATGGATCTTGTTTGTATTACCCCTTCATGCTTCATGGCCTTTTATATATTTCAATTGATTAAAGGCCAAAAAAAGATGGTAACGAAGAAAGCGAGAACGACACACTGGGGGATGATTCATCGGACAAGCGTTCTGATTCATCGTTTATCTGACTTTTGTATTTAATATTTTATATATGTAGCGTAAGAAATCATATATGTCGCAGCGAAAGAAAAAATATTTTTTTTTTTCACTTAATGAAAACATATACATCACATAACCTTAACTTTTTCAGGTGAATTCAAATACCATTCATATACCTAATCGATATATTTACATGATTATCTATAGATTCTCCATTAATTTTATTATATATTTAAATATTTACAACACATTAGTTTTGCACTGAAAATATGAGTTAAGTAAGACTTTATAATAATTATAAAAGTCATTAAATAATTAGATCTCTAAAGCTTTTCATGTATAATATACATATATTTGTTGCCTAAGGTATATGCATGGCATATAATTATATAGTCTACGAACATTTCCTCATATTTTATCCCTTTTTTTCCTCAAATTTTAACTTCCTTTCATTATCACTAGTTTTGGTATATTTGGAACATTTAGAAAACAAAACATCAACGGTGGTGGTACATTAAAAATTTAGAAATTGCACTATGTATACATAATTTATACTCTAATTAAGTGAATAGCTTAAATTCTACACCATGGTATTTTAGTTGATATAGAATAAACTTGTCACATCATAGGTAGTTTGCTAATTTCATTATTTTTTAGACTTTAAACTAATTCAACCTTGAAAATTATCTTATACAAAACGAATTAAGTTTCAACCCTCGCCATGATGCAATATCATTTTCTATTTAATAAAATAATTTTAAATATAATAATATAATTTTCAAAAAGTAGTTATTACAAAATTATGTAATGTACTCTTCATATCTTTTTATATATCAAAATTTTGTATATATTTATAAGATAATGCATATCTATGTTTATTTTTTATATAAAAGTATAACTACATATGATTGAAAATCAAATGAGATGATTTTTATTTAATTCATTTCATATCCGTTTTAAGGTTTTGAATACTTTTATCATATTTAAAAAAAAATTCTATCACACCATATAAAAAATATTAAATATCAGTTTAATTTAGTTTAATATAATTAAACTAATCATTTTATGCATGCTTTAAGGAAAAGATAATAACTGAATAAAATATATATTATTTTTATTAGCTTTTTTTTTTGAAACGCATTACTTTTATTAGCTAATATGTTAATATTCATCTGTGATCAAATGTATTATACTGTTCATTTAATTGTGTGTTAGGTCTAAATTATCTTAAATGAGATTCTAGTATATTTTCATTAACTTCGAAGAACAGTTTAGTAATATAACACATAACTAATGTTATTTCTAAATAGTGATATTGAATTTATAGTTTAGATTTTTGTTTTTAAAATTAACTTTTAATATAGTCTGGTGTAGGAGCATTGTTATCCTATAAAAATTGCTCACGGCTAAGAAAAAAATGTGGGAAACACCTTTCGAATTTAATGTTAAACCCGAAAGGTGTAAAAACTAACACCTTATAACCGTCGTTATGTTCAACTTCGCCACTTCTGGAAGATTCATATATGGCAAGTATGTATTGCCGGAGTAGAATCTTCGATCTGATTGTCTTGGTAAGTAGTCTGCTCTGGAGGTTCATTTATCGATGGTTGGCCGGGGGCACTATTCGATAATTCTTGTATCGCGAACCTTGAAGAAGCTTTGGTGATGTGTTCATGCGTTCTTGGGTTGTGTGAATCTTTAATTCAGGTTATTATTTTGCTGTCCTTTGTTTTGATCTTAAAAATTATATCTGAATTTTGACAAAATTTGTAATCCCTTTTGTTTAATTCAGATAAATAATTTTCCAATTTGTATTGTTTCGTAATTATTTGATCATTTTGTAATGGTATAACATGCAAAATCTAAAATTTTAATAATATATGATTTTACGTAAAAATGAATAAATGTGACCATATAATTATGATATTCATTAAACGTATTTCCTTTTAAATTTTGAAATCTAATAGTTAAATATTTAATTTAATTAATAAATTTTAAAAAATTATGTATAAAATAATAGTTACATTATGTAATTATTTATATTGTAATAGGAAATCTGTTTCTTAAAATTTTAGTGTGTTTACTCTGTTTTTAATAGATATTATTTATTTATTTATTTGTAAATTAACAAATATCCAATCTTTTATTTTAAATAACGATCAAATCAAGTTCAAGAATATTTTGCATATTCATAGTAAAACATTGATATCAGCAAAACCAGAAGAATAATGAAAAGGTATTTTTTTGAAACTGATTTGAAATAATGAAAAGGTATTATGGGGATATGATTATGATTTAATTTTTTACCAAATGAAAATATTAGGGCTGTTCAATATGGCAAAACCAAACCGTACCGAACCGAACCGAAATAGACAATATGGTTTGGATTTGGTATATACCATACAAACCGAATGGATGTAATTTTCTAAAAACCGTAGGATTTGGATATGGTTTGGTATATAACCGATAAAACCGAATAAACCGAATAAAACCGATCAAAAATAGAAACATGTAAATATGTATATATTTCATAACGACGTATGAAAATCATAAGTTAATTTGTTTGCTAATAACTATTACCATATTTTTTACAGTAATAAAGAAGTCATGATTTGTAAAACATTTGAAATATAATTAAATAACAATTCATCGCAACCGATGCTTCTTATTTTTTAGTCTTCTTTTTGATCTTTTTGCTTTATTTTAGCATTGACTAAATTGAAATAAAGATTATAAATTTGATGGACAACAATTAGTAGAAATTCTTCACAACTTTTTTTAATCTATAAATGAACAGAGATTCGTGTTCAATCGAAGAAACATGAATTTGATGAACGCTAAATATGGAAGAGTAGAAAAAATTTCTTTATTGTTTCGTGCTTCTGTTTTGTTTTTAGTTTACTTTTATTCAAATTTTGAGCTTTGATTTTAATTCTAGATTTGATTATTTTATTAGATGGTATAAGCGTTTTTTATTTTTTGTTCTTTTATTTAAACATATAATATTTTTTAATAAATGACTCTGTTGACAACATGACTCTAAAATTCATATAATATGATCACAAAATAAAGAATTATGTTTTTTGGTATAAAACCGAATAAACCGAAAACCGACAGTATATAAACCGAACCAAACCGATGTAAATATGGATTTAGAATGGTAATTGTATTTTACTAACCGAAATACCGAAAAACCGAAAAACCCGAACCGAAACCAAACCGATATCCAGATTGAACACCCCTAGAAAATATTGTTTAAGCACAAAATTATGTGGAATTATTTATGGTGGTGGTTTGGGTCATTGAGATATGACCTTGGACTAACCTTATCTTTTATATTTTCTTTAGATATTTTTAATATTAGTTTTCCAAATTAACTTCTTTAAAATTTTGAACACAGCCGACATATCCAAGATAAAATAAGTTAAATACTTCTCTTCACTTACAAAAAAATATCGTTGACAAAAGAAATAAGAAAAAAATTGATAGGGATAGTTTCGTAATTATATATATTTTGTCTTATTTTTTCACTTTTACTGATTTAAAACCATTGTTTTTTTAAAAAAAAAACTTATAAAACCACTTCGTTTAAAAATAAATATAAAATAATAATCAATACTCCTTTGGTTAAGATGTCATTTTAATTCTTTTATATAAAAAAATATTATAGAATTTCAATGCAATTTATAAATATATATTTTAAATATTAATTATATTAAATGTAAACTGTATTGATTTCATAAATTATTTATCTCAATTATTGTTAGTTAAATAAATATAATAATATTAAAGTGAAAGTGATATTTTTATAAAACAGAAAGAATATTAATTTTAAGTTATACTACAAATAATAACACACATTTGTCCAAAAAAGAAAAAAATAATAACACAGAAGATTGGTGGATTTAAAAAGGGAGGCGAGGAAGAAAGAACAGCGACCTCTTCTCCTCTCTTCTTTTTCTTCCTTTCTCTTTTGGAGAGATTTTAATAAGTTTTCTTTAATTTGTGAAATGGTTTACGGAATTTTCTGAATAAACTCTCACCACCAGTGAAGAAAAAGCGCTCAAGAAAAAGAAAGCTGGAGAGAGAGCAGATAGAAAACGATAGCTAAAGCTCAATCTTCTATTTCTTTTATTCTCTGCAACTCCAAGGTATTTGCATATCTCTCTCGCTCTCTCTCTCTACCATATGTATATTTAGATGATGACCGAAGCTGAAAGTGAAAACCTCAAAAGAGATACAAGACAGAGATGGAGAAGTAAGAAAAACTGTACAATACCTAGTTAGTTGACTCCTATCTCTTTCTCTCTTTCTTTTCCTTTTGCTTTTTTTTTTTTTGTTTTTTGGTTATATAAGATTCTCTGTGTATGTGTCTGAATACTGAATCCTTACAGGATCCAACAGCTTTGGAAAGAGATATAACAATGAATAACAAGAATCCAGATATGATATGGGTATAGCTACTACAACTCTCTTCATCATCAAAACTCTTGACAAAAATTCAGATTCTCTATGTCCCAAGATTATCACCATCACCAAGGAATCTTTTCCTTCTCCAATGGATTCCACCGATCATCATCTTCCCATCAGGAGGAAGTTGAGGAATCCGCTGTCTCCGGTGCTCCAATCCCGGTTTACGGAACCGCCGGAATGTTGTCTGAAATGTTTAGTTTCCCTGGCGGTGGCAACGGTGGCTCAAGCGAGATTCTTGATCACTCTACGAAACAATTGCTAGAGCAACAAAACCGTCACAACAACAACAACAACAACTCAACTCTTCATATGTTACTACCAAATCATCATCAAGGTTACGGTTATGCCAACGAGCAACAACAACATCACTTCACATGGCCAACTTCCTCCGATCATCAGAGTCAAGGAGATATGATCGGGACCGTACACGTGGAAAGTGGGAAAGGTTTATCTTTATCTCTCTCATCGTCATTAGAAGCAGCAGCAGCAGCAGCTAAAGCAGAAGAATATAGAAGCATTTATTGTGCAGCGGTTGATGGAACTTCTTCTTCTTCTAACGCTTCGGCTCATCATCATCAATTCAATCAGTTCAAGACTCTTCTTCTCGATAATTCTACTTCTCATCATCAAGCTGTTGGACATTTCGGGTCATCATCATCTTCTCCCATGGGAGCATCTTCCTCTATTGGAGGGATCTATACGTTGAGGAACTCAAAGTACACGAAGCCGGCACAAGAGTTGTTGGAAGAGTTTTGTAGTGTTGGAAGAGGACACTTCAAGAAGAACAAACTTAGTAGGAACAACTCAAACCCTAATACTAGCGGTGGAGGAGGGTCGTCTTCTTCCCCCGGAGTAACCAATGATAATCCTCCTTTGTCTCCGGCTGATCGGATTGAACATCAAAAAAGAAAGGTCAAGCTACTCTCTATGCTTGAAGAGGTAACGTTCTCACACTAGTCGTCTCAAACCAATGAACTAAATTTCCCATTAAACGTTTCATTAAATTATATGGATAGTTTTATAATATGATTGAATTGATCAATCAACCAAATTTATATCAGAAATATGCTTTTTTCCCTCATCTTATAAACCAAATTTTCATAATCTCTAGATATGTATTTTAAATAAAAAATAAATATTTGGAGAAATATCGACTGGTACAAGAACACGACACATGCTCTAGTTGGTAGAGCTTGATTACGCAATCCTACCATCACTTATGTAATTATTTCTAACCAATATCATTATACTCGTGTTATAGTCTAATGTGACATATATTAATGCATTTTTAGTGTTACGAGTTTGGTGGCATCGCTTAATCAAATTAACATAAGAAATTAAAGCTAGGATTAATTAAGTGATTTAGTGTTCCACCAGATTCATTAAAATTAGAGCTTCCTTCTCCACATAAGTTACCTTCACTACGTAACCAAAACTAGTCCTTGAAGTTATTTCATTATTTATCTTTATAAATATTTTGTAGTTGACATTATCTTATTCAAGAATTAAATACGATAATTGCCTATAGTAGGAAAACGAAGGACATATTTTGAATTTTTTTTTGCTTGATTTATTATCTTAATCTAAACGTTATATTACCTCTTCAGTTTGTACTTTATCTGATCAAATTAGCTAATAATAACAAACATAAATAATAAATTTATATCGTTTATTTTAATATTGAAATTTTAGGTAGACCGACGGTACAACCACTACTGCGAACAAATGCAAATGGTAGTGAACTCAATTGACCAAGTAATGGGTTATGGCGCAGCCATTCCATACACCACATTAGCC
The DNA here is from genome assembly GCF_000801105.2 of Raphanus sativus. Lineage (NCBI taxonomy): Eukaryota > Viridiplantae > Streptophyta > Magnoliopsida > Brassicales > Brassicaceae > Raphanus > Raphanus sativus. The sequence goes on from NC_079516.1 coordinate 42,893,392, forward strand.
CAAAAGGCAATGTCTAGACACTTCCGGTGTTTGAAAGACGCGGTTGCGGTTCAGCTAAAACGCAGCTGCGAGCTTCTAGGTGAGAAAGAGACGGCGGGGGCTGCGTCCTCGGGGTTAACCAAAGGCGAAACGCCACGATTGCGTTTGCTAGAGCAGAGTTTGCGTCAGCAAAGAGCGTTTCATCATATGGGTATGATGGAGCAAGAGGCATGGAGACCGCAACGTGGGTTACCTGAACGCTCTGTTAATATCCTTAGAGCCTGGCTTTTCGAGCATTTTCTTAATCCGTAAGTACATATTATCATCTCTTATCCAAATATTACATATCTTTTCTCGTTCTTCGATACAAAGATTATTAATCTTCCTTCATGTTGACCATATATTATAAAAACTAGACTACCTATATATGTATATATACCATGGCCATATATTTCACTAACTGACAAATTGTTTTTCTTCCAATTTATTTTGGTTTTGCGGGAAGAATATTTCAAATAATTTTCTTGGAAAGCAGATGTTTTCTTTCTCATCAATAAAATAAAAATGAAATGCCTTGAGAATATTTGTAATTTTCTGCAAAATATGTTATTTTTTTTTGGACAAACTGCAAAATATGTTTATTACACCAATTTAATTCATATATAAAATTGTTATTCGTTATTCTTTTGCACCAGTAGTAAAAACAATCAGTTATAGTGAAAACTAACAAGGGTAACAATGCATTGACTTTGAGATTTTCAAGAAAATGGGGTGTGTTTTGTCATAGTGTGTATATATTTATATACTATATGTAACATGTTTTGCATGGCAAAGTGATTAAATAACGAATAGTATAATAAAAGAAGTTTTACGATCACAAACTTTTATGCTTTGGGATCATAATAACATAATAAGGCTTTCTTTATAGTTTCCTCTCTACTTGCTTTTAATTCCTTTTCCCATAAACTATTATTCAAAGAAGTAACAATGCTATTAGGATAATTACAAAATAGGTCTCAGATTTGTCAGTGGTGCAGTGTCATTGGTATACTGTCTCTTAAGAAGACAAAAACTAAAAGAGAGAAAAAAAAAACTAAAAGCTGATAAAAGCAATTTCCTTTCTTATTATTCATCAGAACTTTCTTTATTTATTGTCTGCGGAATTTTACTATTCTGTTGTTAGTGAAGTAAAGAAGAGGCGAGTTGTACAGTTTTTTCTCTGTGAAAAAATGTGCTTTATCATGGAAAAATTAAGTGAAGGAACAAAAATAAAATCAAATGCTTCTTCTATTCTGCAATCAGCTTTTTCTTTTGTCTCTTAGATTCTCACGCCCTTGTAAGAAGAAAGTTTGTACCTTTTCTTGCATCTATACTTGATTGTGTTTTTTACTCTCTCTCTCTTTATATACAAATTTTATTCAAAATATAATAATAGGTATTGGGTTTAGGGTTCTAAAAGATGGTGAAGTCATTTTCTGGTCTCTTTCTCAGGTACCCAAGCGATGCTGATAAGCACCTCTTGGCTCGTCAGACTGGTTTATCCAGAAATCAGGTCAGCCTTTATAATACTAGTATATAATAATACTGCTCATACAAGAATCCTTTTAGTCACTCATATCTGTACTTAATTAAAAAAAAATTATATATATATATATATATATATATATATATATATATCAATTATTTCCTCATGCAAAACCTGATATGAGTGGCTTCATGTCTGTTCTCTTGCATGGATTTGAATATGAAATCATTTTTTTGGGGGCTTGTCTCTTCGTTAAATGCATTATATATAGTCATAATTACACACTAGTATATAAAATGTAGGACATAGAGTTGGAAGAGAGAGACAGACAGAGAGACATCAATACTCAAACTAGGACCATACTTCTAATGTGCATGAAAGTTTGAAGCTTTTATTTCAATTGTAACGACCAGCCTCATATTCTTGTACAAGTAAATTATCTAGACCACAACTCCTTCATACTCTATTTCACAAAAAAAAAAAAAAATACAGTGTTAGAAAGTCAATAGAAATGAAAGAATTTTAGTTGTATAAATTAAGTATGTTTATTTTCAATGTATCATAGTTAAATAATGATAAAACAAAACTTTGATTTGAAAAAACCACATTAAACTTTGAAAAGATACTCCTTGTAAACTGAAAATAATTCTAGAACGTCATTTGTTAAACGGAGTAGGAAGAATAATTTGTTTTTTTTTTGTTGAAAAGGAAGTATAATTTGTTAACGTATGACATATCCGTATAATTTTGTTCGCATTTTCTCGGTTTACAGGTGTCGAATTGGTTTATAAATGCTAGGGTTCGTCTATGGAAACCAATGGTTGAAGAAATGTATCAACAAGAAGCAAAAGAAAGAGAAGAAAAAGAATTAGAAGAAAATCAAAAGAAGATTATCAACAAACAAACAACAGCAGCAACAACAATGACACAAAGCCCAATGAAAGCAACTTCACTCTCGTTCAGACAATAACTGCACAAACTCCAACAACGACGATGATGACGCCGACACCTCACGAAAACGACTCTTCGTTCCTCCCTCCCTCCGTCGTAACCGCCGCTCCTCACAGCATTTCAGACGCTTTCACAGCTGCCACGTGCCAGCAAGACGTCAGTGATCACTTCCAGGTTGACGATGGTGTCATGAGATTCGGAACCAAACAGGCTGGTGACGTGTCACTTACGCTTGGTCTACGCCACACTGGCAATATGCCTGATAATAAGAACGCTTCTTTCTCCGTTAGAGATTTTGGAGATTTCTAGACTGCCTTCGTCGTTTCTCTATTGATTAATCTACTTATAATAGTGTATTTTTTGCTTGTTTATCGGAATTCGTCTCTTCACAAACTCTTAAAGTTTCTCTAAATGTATTCCTTCTCGTAAGAAGAAGAGAAGTACACATAAATTGATATACCTAGCTATAAAAGTTCTATAACTTTTTAGAATGTAACTATATAATATTTTAGTTTCTTTTTCCAAATTTTGAACTTAATAATTTGTATTATACTAAAGTTGTTTACATATTTTAAAATAATGATTTATACATATTGATATCCCTGCCAAATTTCTGTAATTCTTTTTATGTTGTGATTTTTGTTTTCTCGACAGCAGTCTTATGTTGTGATTATCTACATATTTTCAAATAAAATCTTGTTCTTATTGATACGATCCTAACTAAATGTCTGCAACTTTGTTTAGATGATAAAGTACATATTTTTGGAATATGATTGTTCAGATCTTATACCCCTACAATTTTTTTTGTTTGTTTTAGATTAATTAGGCTTATGTTTACTTGGATTCTTCCACTTATAAAACCTTTTTCAAACACCTCTTCTATTTAATTTTACTGATAAACGACAAAGTAGTAGGAAATCGCCATGTCAATTAAGCGACCTCAATTTGATTGTATAATGAAATTAATCACCTTACTTACTACAACTATGTGTTCTTAATTTAGTAACGACGATAAGGTATGTTTGGGATTGTCCGTGAACTTGTGGTTGAATGCTAGGGATGTGTTTGGGATGCCAACACATTTCAACACGTTACAAGGTTAATCCATCTATCGACCGAAACTAAATCACATTGTTCTTGGACACATGCATAAATATACATCCGTTTTTACGATCCATTTACATACCATATCTATCACCTCCACTTAAAAATTAATTTGGTCTCCTTTTTAGATCCAGAAATATTCTAAAGTTAATAAAAAGTACGTTTTGGACACTAGATTGTCTTATAAACAATTGCATTATTTTCAGTTTATATTAATACAGTTTAATACTTTAATTCAAATTCATGTAAAAAAAAGTTCATGTAAAGTTTTTTTTTTCAAATTCATGTATGTTATTGTTATGTCTGTATTTCCCTCTCAACAACATAATTTCCCAAAAGCTCCAAAGGTTTGGTTATACTTATATGTCATGTAGGCATATCTCAATCGAGACGCTGACATTTTAATTCACAAAAGGCATTAAGCTCATTGGCATGGTGCTACTCATTACTTTGTTTATAATAGGGACTCATTACTTGATTTGTTCAGTTTCCTTAAAAGTCACTTCAGTAATTTTGTCTAGGCAAGAACACCTACATTTCACCTAAATCCATATATTTGCATAAATATATATTCAACGTATATATGTGTACATCAGTCCATATTTTGCTCAAAAAAAAGATTATCGACTGTCTGACTGTTTACAACCTAATCTGTTCCGTCCACGACATATACGATTACGATTTATGATGTGTACTTAAGATGTCGACTGTCGATATACGCGTGCTTAACTGCTTACATTAATTGTTTGATAACAGATTATATGAGTATACTTATTTTTGAGTTTTTTTTACTTAATCATTAAAGATTGCATAATATTGCTATTAGTTAAGCAAGAAAAATATAATGCATAATCTTTGTAAGAGTCGTAGGTCGTCGTAGACTCGTAGTCTGTAACTATCCAAATTTCAGACAGCCAACCTTTTTGCTAACAGTTCTTTTGTTCATTTATGTGCTAAACCTACGAATGATGATTTTCCCCGAAGAACTGCAACTACACAAATGATTTTGTATATTTTATGAATAAATAAAAATGCCGCCTGGACTGACTGACCTAATAAACTTATTAAATGCACATGATATTATTTCACCTAAGTACATTTATTGCAATCATAGTGGTCCATTTTTTAATCCTCTCTTGTCTGACCACTGTCCTTTAGCTAATAACATACTCTTCTAAAAAATTATATAGTTGGAAAATTTCACATACTGATTCATATTATTATTTTGGACTGCTATACAAAAAATTTAAATGTCAATTTTTTGTCATTTATTTAAAAGAATATAGATAAATATACATGACAAGAAAATCCATATGCATGAGTCTAAGATTCTTGATTTTAATACTGGAGGGCCTGCCATTTTAATAATCCATATGCAAGCGTATGCATATGCTGTCAAATTTATGTCTAGCAGTGCGTGTGTTGATATATACTAAATTGTATTGTTTTACCATGCATGATTGGTTTTTCATGCATCATAAAATTCAACATGGTTCTGTCTGATGTATATATACTTACTTTATATGTATACTATTTTTCTAATAAAAAAATATTATATTATTTAAGTTTGAGATGGTTTGTATAACCAGACCAAAATAAAATAAGCATTTTATATCTATATTATTTTATTTTATTTTAATTGTCGTTTTAGCTTCATTCACACAGATTAAAAAAGTATAAAGTTTTATATATTTCCAAAATAATAATGCAGTAACCTATACATCCAATCATATTTCAACAGATAGAAAAATAAATTAGAGAATTTGATTAATAAATTTTGCATCGAATTTATTAACAACTCTTGTTTTGAAACATATTATTTTACTATAACGACAATTAAAATGAAACGGAGAGAATACTAGTTAAGCTCTCGAATTATTATGTTTCATATATATTGCACCAGAAAATAATATTTTGAAGTTAATTAGTTGGCATTAGTTTTTCCTAAACTAAAGAATATTATTAATAAATTTTGTATTGAAATTATAAAACGACATTTATTTTGAAACGAAAATACAACCAAAATTAAACTTTTCATATATGTTGCACCGGAAAATAACATTTTGAAGTTAATTAGTTGGTGTTCGTTTTCCTAAAAGATATTTCATGGGTTTACACAATGTTTTTTATCGTCCTAGAATTGAATGGAGTAGAAGAGGAAGATACCAACTTGTGTTGGCTCAATGGTTTTCTTAAGTGGGGCCTATTTAAATTAGTATTGGGTTTGGGCCCATGTCATCATGGAATTTAGCGATTGCCCGATCGGATGGCTACCCATCACACAATCATACTTTATGATCAAATAGGTCCCCTCATTAAAATCAAAACTAAATTTTGGTTAAATATTCGACCACACACACATAATTACATATAAAGCATATGCATAAGTCTTGAACTTAGTCTATTTTAAGAATTTTATTCTGTATAATGACTAAGGACTAACGACGAGCACTTGCTAATGGCGAAGGGCTGCTACGTTTTAGGGTTTCTTTTCCCAAGAATTATATGGAATGAATTAGTGGAGTTTATTTCAGTCAATTATTTCAACTACTATATATTTCTTGACTGCAAATTATCAAAAGAATTAATGAATCTTAGTAACTATTGTTAATTTAAATATCAATTTAAATGTTAATAAAAACTATTGTTAATTTAGTAACCAACTACTAATGTATAGTGCAACATTAACTATTCTTTTCATACCGTTGTTTGGTCATGAACGTGCTTAAAGCTAGCTTGAAACCAGAGCCGTGTTTACCATGTAGTTATAAAGGTATTTGTCTCAGACCCCGATTTTACAAAAGTTTTTAAAGCTCCGGTTATACAAAAGTGAGCTGTATCATAGCAGTTTTTATTTTGAGTATCAAAACCCATCTAATCTATTAAAATTGAAGTACAAATTTGAATTAGCCCTAAGTATTCCTCAATAATTACAATGATATGCCATTGAGTTAATTAACATAATAAATATTATTTATTTTGGAAGTAACTTATATAATCAATGTCATTATTGCTTGAGTTCGAATTAATACTAGCTAGATTTTAGCTTCCAAATCTAAACCAATTAATATATAGCTATATACTAATATTACGAAAACCAAAATCTATTATTGGTAAGCCTTTGAATATAAATGAGCATTAACTATTTTAACAAAATATTCCTAAAAAGTAGACAATCAATTATTTATCTAAATAATTCCTAAAATATGTAATTTGGTGTTTGAAATTGTGTTTTGTATTGTATTTTTCATATATATATTGAAAACATCTTTTATAATGGAAAATATTTTAGTAAAATCAATTTTTGAATATATGTATTTTTGAATCAATTTTTGATATAAATTAATTTTAAATTATTATTTTGATATGAAAGATGTAAATAAAATTTTAATTATTTTATTATTACTTCCAAATAGCATTATATTTCTTTTTCATACTGTTTTTCATGTTTCCAAACAATTCCCAAAATTACTTATGTTTTGATAATATAGATAAGATAGATATAATTTTATTTTTCATCAAGGTAGATATTATTTATTAGTTGAAGGTTAACCTTTTGAACTGCTGCTGAATCCATGGGCAGGAAGAGACAACCTGGCAATTTCGGAAAAAAATAATTTAAAACATAAAATTAGCTTATTCTCAAATTTTGCCTCATACATATATGTTTACATAAAAGTTATTAGGTGAATCACAATATATCTAAAGTCTAAACTATATAAAATTTAAATATTAATAATACAATAATAATATTAAATAAAATTTAAACAAATAAAACAAAAATAATTAAATACTAAATTGTATTACTAATCATTATGTATATTTAAAACAACTACTTTTATTATCATATAAATAGAAAAAGAAACAAAAGGACAACTTAGTGTTTCCTAGATGAAATGCAATAGTTCAACTAATTCTGAGTTTGAAGTTTTCGGTGTTAAAAAATATACAGAAAAAAACAAAACAACATACAATTAAAATAAAAATCCAACTACAAATACTATTGACTATTCTAGACAATATTTTGACTGTTAAGACAATAAACAAAAATAATGTCAATCAAGTTTGCTATAATATTAGTGTGTTAAAATATAAGTTAAACAAATATTTAATATTGGATATTATAAAAATTAAATAAAAACCCGTGCGGGCGCACGGGTCAAAATCTAATCTATTATTAACCCACATTCGAATGATTCAATTTATTCTTGTGTTTCTTATTTTTTTGGTTGAATTCAGATTTTTACGAAAAAGCAACTATATTTTAAACAGAAAATAAATTACAAACAGAAAAAGAATATATAAATCCAAAATAAATAAAAATTAATCAGTTTATAGTCTTTTGGATTTAAAAATATTTTTTCTGGATAGATTTTTCGAAAGAATAGAAATAAAAAACTTAAATAATTTAAACATGTTTTCACTGAATTAACATATTTGATCGTTTGGTGACCATATTGTTGTTGTTCAATTTTTGTTCAGAGCATCATTCTCTTTTACACAGTTATATTTCTTTCCTTGTTGATAATACTATAAAATTTATAGACTATGCTTTTGTTTTCATTCTTTTATATCGTTTAAAAATTATATTAAATATATAATAATTTTTTTATTGAAGGGTTTCGGTTTAAAAATTTGGCACGGGTCTCTAGAAACCTTCGTACGGCACTGCTTGAAACCATAAATGTTTTCTTAATAACATGCATTAACCGAGTTTGATGGATATAATTGTGATTCAATAAAGATGCTAACACAATTTATTAGTAATGAGATATGTGCTGGTCGACACCAATACGTTACAAAATAAATACGTTGTATGTGTGCATTAATATAAATAATAATTATACATTTAAATCTATTGGGGTTCCTGAACAGAATGATTGTAGAACAGTAAAGGTACAGTTATTGTTGGAATAATTAAAATTTGGAGGATATGTCGTATCTTCTTGTTGTCTTATCTCCATATGATGTGAAGTCTGGCCTTATAGATAATTTACATAATTTCACATAAGTAGCATTGGTCGAATGGACAATATTTGTTGCTATTAAAATTGATATGTGACTATCAACCTTGCCTGTCAGAAAGTCATCCAAGAAAAATCTGACAAAAATATTCACCTAAAATTGTGTTTTCTTTTGGATTTTATTGTTTCATTGACACGTTCGTGTATCATTTACCCATATTCTTCTACCATTAAACTGATTTTTGTTTGTATTTTTGATGAAAATGGTAAGATGTGAAATATTATCATGAAACAGTGTTTTGATTATATTGTTTTTTTTTAATTGAATGTAAAATTGTATTCATACCAAAAAACCCTTTTGTACAATAAATGCTACTTCATAGCTGAGTATTCTAAAACAATTTTTGATATTCTGAGATTTCAAAATTATCTCATGTAAAACCAGATCTCTAAAGCTCCGTAGTGATAGTAAACGCTTATGGACATTTTTGTCTATCATACGACCAAATTGAGCTGCTGTTTTTGGATTTTCTCCATAAGAGCGATTGTTTCTTTCTCTCCAAAATTATATATTGTTTTTTTATTTTGTTTTGTTAAGCAAACATTTTTCATATTTTTTTATTATTTATCAAGGCTGGATCTGAAATTTTGAGGTTCATAAGAATGAATTGCCATTCAACATTTAAAACAACAAATTTTAAAAATATTAAAATAATTTCAAAAAAATGTAAACTAAATATAAACAGACTATAATAATATAATTAATCTAATAATTTAAATTAATTTTATAATTCTAATTAAACTAATTAAACTCCATACTAGAAATCTTAAACCAATGTACACCTCTATATTTTTCTCTAAAATAGAGATCTCTATTATAGAGGTGGATTTGCTCCAATGTATGCCTCTATAATAGAGTTTCTCTATTTTAGAGGAAAATATAGAGGAATTCTACTTTTTGCCTCTATATTTAGAGATGAAAATAGCATATCTCTATATTTTTCTCTATAAATAGAGGAACTCTATTATAGAGGCATACATTGGAGCAAATCCACCTCTATAATAGAATTTCTCTATTTTAAAAGAAAATATAGAAATTAAAATAGAGGTGAGTTGGAGATGATCTAAACTATCAAACTGTAACCTACCAAACTCTAAAAGAAACCTAAACAAGACCCTAAACTACCAAACCCTACAGGAAACCGTAATCTACCAAACCCTCAAAAAACACTAAACCTCGGTAGATCTAATTACTAAACCCTCAACTTTGTAGTGGTGGCTTGCCATAGGCGATCCTATGTGGGATTTCCCCGCGGGGCGAGGAAAGAAAGTAAGCTCCGACTAGGTTAAATTAGAGAGAGAGGGATGGATTCAGCAAGGAAAAATAGTAGATTTGACGAGAGTGAGATGAAAAAAAGATCAGTCCGGCGTGGACAGATCGTTGGCGTGAAGGAGAGAGATCAGAGGTCCGGCGACGATCTTCGACATGAGGGAAAGAGATAATGTGGTGAAGAGAAAGAAAAAAATGTTCCTTTTTGAAGACGGCTCATGAATGAGGAGGTAACAGAAGGTTGAGTTTATATATTAACCTAATTTTCTTAGCAACTTCGTCACAATTCCCTAGCAAACTCGTTCTGTAGAAAATCCATCATAGTTTTAAAAATTCAAAACATTTAGTGGAAATACACTACAAAAAGGTGACTGTCAACTACTATTTGTAACTAATAACATAGTCGCAACACTTTACAACTTTTTGCTGACTGTTTTATGACTGATTTGCGACTAAGAAAATTAAGTTGTACATCAGACACTTCTCAAAAAATTGTTTAGGTGATGCTTATTATGTTATTAAAAAATATGTGCAGAAGAATATAATGATATAATGCATTAATCAAAAATTATATTGTGCATTATAATTCATAATATCATAATTAATGATGAATTGGTATTTAGACCACTTTTAATCTCACTTATCATTACTCTAAAACAGAATTTAGAGCAATATTTTCTTCAACCTTATTCCACTTTCAATATGAGATTACTCCAAAAAGTAATAAATTTATTGTTTAGTTACTATTCCATTTTCACTCCAAAACAATATAGAGTATAAGTGAAAATCAATTTCGTTATGAAGTTAATCAAAATATATGGAGTAATACATTGTATTAAATTTAAAATATCACCAATAATAATATTAATGATGAATAAGAATACATAAATTTTACCAAATATATTTCATAAGAGATTTTATTATCAATGCACAATATAGATAATATATGACAATTATTTTTCTATATGTTTTATTTATATTAATTTTAATTTTTATATTTTATATTATAATGCTTTACCAATTAATATTAATTACAATACATTTAATTTATTTTCATAACTAAATATAATTTCACTCCAAGACAAAATAGAGTATAAGTGAAAATCAACTTCATTATGAAGTTAATCAAAAAATATGGAGTAATACAATGTGTTAAATGTAAAATATCACCAATAATAATAGTAATAATGAATAAGAATACATAAATTTTACCAAATATAATTGATAAGAGATTTGATTATCAATGCACAATATAGATAATATATGACAATTGTTTTGTTTTATATGTTTTATTTATTTTAGTTTTAATTTTTATATTTTATATTATAATGTAATGTTTTACCAATTAATATTAATTACAATACATTTAATTTATTTTCATAACTAAATATAATTTCTTATTATTTACGATCAGTAACAAAGACATACAAGTTTTCAAAACTATATTTGAAATTGCAGTTCTAGAAAAAGAATTCACAGTTTAGCGAACTTTAAAACATTTTTGGAAAGACCACCAACTAAAATCTTGTTAACTATTCTCCGGCGTTTGCTGGTGTCGGAGGAACCTCTCCCTTCCTTTTTATCACTATCTATTTGTTTTTTTTCTTTCTCTTTTGCCGATATGCAAATTCTTCTGGTTTCGTCTGGATACAACTTTAGAACCGATAGTAGTTTGACAGAGTCAGTCATTGGCCTTCTATGGAACGGTAGTTGTGGAGAAAGTTGGATTTTAGGGTGAAGAACTGTCAGATATAGTTTTCCATTTCAAGATCTTCTACATCTCCTTATTCGAAGACGGAAGGTGTTGCTATTAGATGCCTCGTCCACCTCAGATGTCTCTCTCTTCTCAACTGTGAGAAATCCGGAGGTATTGGCAACCAGTAGAAAGTGATTGTCTTCCGTAGACAACATGTACGGGTAATGCAACGACAGAATAGCCAATCGGAGGAATGAACCTCGAAGATGTACGTATAGCAGAGCTGTGCATACTAGCACTGGCTTTGAAGCTTTGGCATGTCCAAAGATACGTACTCCACACTTTTGAAAACTATAATTTGTTGGAGTCGTGGAATTTGTTCATTTAGCTGAAAATACAATGATAGCGTTTAGGTAACGTTAGAATCCAATTTAGTGATTCCGGCTGATACTAGATCATATATTATACTTGTTGTATAATCTTTGTTGAGGTTAAAGCTTGCACCAAAATTAATGGTGAAATGAATGTGAAGTTAAACCAAGAAAAGAAATAAAACATTTTTGGAAATGGCTCAAAGACTTCTTAGAGATGCTCTCGTGTCAGCGGTTATTGTTGATAACCGGAAAATGTCAAAGAACCGGGTGTAAGTTTGGAATCTTGTCGGTTATTGATCCGGTTTATCATCCCTGCGATCTATTTCCGTAATCGACCTGGTTTTGATCTCCATAACTAGTAGAGAGAGTTTGAAGATCCCAAACGGGAAGGAAAGATATGGAAAAACCAAGAAATCTTTTAAGGGTTTCTTCTCTTTTAATGGCGTTTTTGTTTGCTTATTCTGCATCTGTCCAGCTTAATGATTCTGGTATTCACTTTGTTTCTTCTCTCTTTTCTCTCAAGATCATGTTAAAACTTTCACAAGTTGTGTGTTCATGCAGATTGGTATCTTTGGTTTCTCTGTACGCACTAGCTTCTGCAGTTAATCTGATAAACTCCAGAAGAATATGTAAATCAAGAGGAGTTAGACAGATGACGAGAATAGCTCTTAGCTTGGGTTTGTTCTTGTTTGTTAAAGTCATTACAGAGGATGTCATAACAGAAAGAGTTGGAATCTTGTCTTTGGATCTCACTCACAGAGTTGTAAGAGAGAAGATCGGAAGTGGTTTGGTGATAGCTTCTATGGTTCTGCAAGTACAAGCTTCTTATTCAAATCCAAAAGAGAAGTTCGTTGACTTTGGTAAGAACAAGACTCCGGTTTGAGAAAACACATTTCAAAACTTGACTCATTTTTTGTTTTGATTTTCAGGGATGGCTGCAACTGTAGTCTTTGGTTATGGACTTCCCTTTTGGTTCTTCACAATAGAGAATGGAGAAATCAAGATTTGACTCCTTTTCTTGTTTATATTCATTTGCTGGGTGCAAATCAGAGCTTTTATTCATTTTGCTGATCGTATAGACTGGTCTCAAATTGTTAATTTATATCTCTAGAAATTCTAACTAGCTCTAAATACAAACGAACAATATTTGGTCGATCAACATTTGAATAGACATACAAAAGAAAAACAAAGCTGTCTAATAAGATCCAATGGGAAAGAAAGTAAAAGATTGAAACAAATCTGCAAAGAATTGACTTAAAAAAAAAGCCAAAAATCTAACAAAAATGACCTCTGCAATTTGAAGCTCCACAATGGCATGAATGTTCATTTTCTTGTCCAGATGTTACCGGTTTGTGTCCATAGTCTCGTGTAATCTCCTCTCCTGCAGCTATCTGTTGTTACACATAAAGTAAAAAGATCTATTAGGTGAAACTTCTTTCAAGCTCATATAGAAGAAGAAGAGGAAGAGCCTTACATCTGTACTGGCGTATAGACCGATATGAGCAAGAAGGGACTCCATGCTTTCCACAACAACTTGGTGTGTCACAAGATTAGGCGAGCAGCTAGAGATGAAAAACAAGATTGAAATCATAAAGTCATATTGTTGAATAATGCAATTCTTTTTTGGTAAGACTAAGAGTCACCTATGATTGATGAACCGAGAGACATTTCCATAAGTAGTAGCATCAACAACATAATCAGGCTCTCCCACTATTCTACCAATGTCGTTGATATTAGCATCAACATCATGTATGTAGCTACAACCTTCTTTGCCATACCTATGAAATCAAATATCAGGATTCTAAGTTCTGTTCCAAACTTTTGAAGGCAAAAAAAAGATTATAAAAAAAAAAGGTTATGTACTGGATTCGTCTCTTGTCGGCTTCTTGCTGATCAAGAACTTCTCCAATGTATTCGCAGACGAAAGTACCACGTAGTATATGTTCACAAGCTCGTACTCCCCATCCCTGTGTGATCTGATCAGTCATGTATACTAGAGCTGAAGCAAAGACAGAACTAAAAAGGATGATTGTCTCACCTTGCTTTCTGTTCTAAAAACTTCAAGTTTTGTTCGGATTCCATTCTGCAAAACCCGATTGTGACATGTTCTAGAGCATCCGCAGAGTTCATTGCATTCATAAACAGGATAGCCCTCCTACAAACGTTTCCACAAACAGTCACAGTTTAACCAGAAGCATGTAGTTGAGTGACATTATCAAGATTCTAAAAGTTACCTCCAAGATGATCCGTTCTTTGTCATCATATGGGAATCTACACCTCATGGATTTTCCATATATGTCTCTTGCTTCCTCAAAATCGTCACTGAAAAGGTATACATGATCACACGTTACAGGCGAGCACTCTGAACCAGGACAGCCACACCTGTGTTGCAGCTTCTGCATGGGACAAACAAACAATGTTACAACAGAGAGACACAATCTTGTTTCAGATTAGGACAGGTGAGAGATAGATACCTCCTTTGCAAGATCCAGTGAAGGATTAAGCATTGGTTTTGTAACATAAGTAAAACTCTCCCAAGGCTTTTCTGAATTTAAAAGATCCTCATCCACGACACAAGATATGGGAACTGGTTCCTTGCCAAAGCTTATGTCGTTGCACAAAACAGTGGTCTTTCCAAAATGTCTCTTACTAAAATGATGAGCCTCCATGATACAATGACATTCGTCCACTACCAAACCGTTATTAGAAGCTTCTCCAGCGTCCATAGCTATCCTTACTCGATCATTCTCTTGTCTAGGGATCAATGGGGATAAAACATTTGGGTCTTTAAAAGACTTACATCCGTTAGAGCATATGTATCCTTCAAGATGCCATCGCACTTGTACACCATGCTCACCACAGAGTTTTGCTGCCTTGAGATAGATCCTCTGAGGCAAAACCCCGAACTTAGCCTCCATTGAGGTCTCAAGACTCAGCCTACAGCAAGCTGAACGAGCAGCAGACAAGATGTCCTGGTTACTAGGACGATGTTTCGCTTTCTGAATCTTTGAGAGCAATATTTTAGAAACCACAGAGCAGTGAGCATCAAAGTTTGTACTATCACTAGGAGTTGGTGATACTCCATTTTTTGCTTCTGTGCTGAGTGGTTTAGAATCTTTCATCCTCCTCTTCATGTTTCTAATCCTATATGAGACTGTTCCAAGACTTTTCTTGAATTTATTAGGACGGCTAAGCCTACCAGACTTCATCCAGTACGTATTAAACCTTAACCCTTTCTTCCGACCACGAGAGCCAACTAGACTCGGTTCCATGTGTTCTGCCTGATGGTGACGACCAAGGTCAGGTAATAAATTGAATTTCAGCCCACAGAACTTGCAAACATACTTATGCACACCGCTTGTATTTTCTATGTTTTGGCTCACAACAGTCTGAGAAGTGCCTACTACTTCAGGATTTTGAGAAGACTCACCATTAGTCAATCTGCACTCAGAAGGATGCACAGCTTGCACATGTACCAGCAACTGTTCTTTATCTCCAAAATGGCTGCCACAAGGAATACACTGAAGAAGCATGCACTTCTCTGCAAACTGCACATGATGTCTCTCCTCCACATGAGCTTCCAAAAGTTGTCTCTTCACAAAAGAATCTAAGCAAATAGCACAAGCAAATCCACTAAATGACCATTTCTCTTCTCTTTTATCATCACTAGAACCATTGGTGATGGCAAGCATTGCATTAATAGATTCTGACATTGATGATGCATCTTCTTCTTCATCATTACCACCAGAACTGAAACCCCATATCCTAGTTAATCTCTCCTTTTCATGGGATACTAACTTCATCAAGAAACCTCCAACTCCAGCGTCTCTTGAAGCTTCTGATATCGCCCACTCAAGCTGTTCCTCCATTGGAACTGAGTTTCTTAAAGATAAGAGACTTTTAAAGAGCTTGTAGAATATATCACAAGCTTGATGTAGAGGCAACTTCTCCTCACGAGATGAGCAACCCCTTAGAAGATCTACAAACACTTCTTTGGATATTACTCGACTCTTCCCATTCCTCGCACGATTGAGCCAGTTAGGAAGGTGTTGTTCGCAGTATAACTTGTGCTTTGTAGAGAACTCATTGCAAGGAACATAGCTGTTCTCTGAGCAGGAACCAACACACAAGTTATCCTCATTGCTACTACAATGCTCAAGCATCTCAGTGAAGCTTGTGGTTTCGTTGGGCACACTTCTCTCTACTTCTCTAAGAGGCACTACATCTTGACATTGAGTTGTTTCTAAGGTTGACATAATGTCTGCTAGCTTTCTTTTAACCGGATCAGATGAGGAATCTATATCGATGTGATGACGGTGTTTCTTGCAGTACAACATTCCAGGTAACGACCTGTGTTTGCATTTGGTACCAAGAACAGTGACTCCTCCACACATTGGCGTTTCACCAACAGGAGATGCATCGTTCTTTATGAGTTTGGTGGTGAAACGAGAAGCTAAATGCACACAACAATATATATCACCTTCATTAGCCCACCTCACACATTGTCTTCCTTTTGATTCAATGAAAGCTATGCATTGCTGGCTCTTATTTCCCAAACCAAATGGTTTCTTCGCAACTGATTCGTTTATGTTTCTGTCTTGTGGTTGAGACAACTCATTTGTCTCTCTTGTTCTCACTAACTGTGAACCGTTTGCTTCAACAACAGTGCCATCCCATAGGTCCAAACCATTCATTATGACATCTTCATCTTTCATCACTACAGGAGTATCTGTGTTAGTTGCAGCCAATCCTTGTGGTGAAGTATCAGACACCATTTGCGATGCATTTTCTGTCTCAGCACGTCGAATCTCGAGCTTTGGTCTTTTCCGGCTCGCCTGGACATCTGAGTCAAAGATGCTTTTACTACTATTATGCTGTTCTGTTGTTCCTGCAACACTACGACGAGATATGGAGAACCATTTTGTAACATCATGCTTCCATGTTTTCCATTCTGATAACACCATTAGTTGCATCTGATGATCAGAAACGGTTTTGACTTCGCTCCATCTGATACAACTCTCGAACTCCTAAACACAAAGCAGACTTAGTTAAGAAATAAAAAAAAATTGTATGAACAATATATGTCAGATGGCATTATCAGCCAATACCTCATTTAGTAGTTCAATACTCTCTGCATTCACTGCTTCATTACATTTCTGTACCCATGAAGGAAACGAGTTTTCGAGCCAGTTTGGATCCATGTACTGTTGCAAAATCATCTAAATAAACATAATACAAAGTTAAGACATGATTAAACAATTTTAAAAAGGAACCCTCTAAACCTAACAGCAAAGAGAGCTTACACTCTGAAGCTTGACAAGCATTCTTCCAAGATCTTGATAACTTGTGCTTCTAGATGCCTCCATTGCAAATTCTTTCCAGACTATTATATCATTAGCTGATTCAACCACAACCTGCAAGATCAAAAGTGTTTAAACCAATCCACAATTCAATGCTTAAATTTCAAGCTTTATATACCTCTGAGTGGAACTGGTCCACTATATTGAGCATACCAATAGTAAGCTTCCGCATGATGTTGCGTCGAGCAACGGTTAAATCTTTAACCATTTTAACTCCAATTTTGTGTGAATTATATGCAATAGGATCAGGGAACTCATTGATAGACCTAACTAGCTGCATATCTGCCCACGAGTAGTTCTTTGTATGTGGAAAAAATATCACAAAATACTTTTTTCTATCGTGAGTTGGTTTCCCTCTTAAGGTAGTCAATGGCCAATCTGCTCTAGCACATCTGATTCCAGCTTGCCATTTCCCTCTCCACTATTAACACCAAAGACACAAAACATTAAAAACCATATGAACTTCTTTTTTTTTTTGGTCAAAAAACCATATGAACTTTAGTCTCAAAAACTTACCTTCACCCACAAAGCTATAGGTTCATCTTGTTGTAGCCATTTAGGCTCAGAAGGAGATGATGACTCTCCTTGTGCATTATTATTACCAAGGTTTTGGGTTTCTTCCATTAGTGAATCGGTACTAGGCTTCTCTGCATTTAAGCCATCAAGCTCAGGCTTCAAGACAAGTTCATTCACTGTGGTCTCTTCAACAACAACGTCGTCAAGTAGCATCTCATCCACTATAATACCACTAGGAGATTGGATTTGTTGTGAGCTAGGACAAGGTATAACTTCCATGATCACCACTTTTAGATAGATCACTTCTTTTATACCCAGGATTTGATCAAATCACACGTTCTGATGGGAACCAAAAAAAAAAAAAAATCAACATAGGAGTATAGGACTATGCGTTGCTTTCCTAAGCAATATGAATAATTAGAAGAAAAAAAAATGACTCTTAACCATTAAAAATTTTCTATTAAGGTAAGTTTTTTTCAGACATACGAAGGCGATAACTATTACATGAACACTGATTCTTGTAAGAAGGGAAGAACTGTTTAATCTACTAATTCAGCTAGAGAACCAGATCTTAATTAGGGTTAATACACACAAGAAGAATCAAGACAAGGAAATCAAGAATTGATCTAAGCCCAATATTGATAAGAGTTAGAGATATATAAATTAAGGTGGGTCCATAGATCAGAAGAGAAAATAATACCAAATTGAAGATTCTGAAACAAACCCAGGTGCCCAAAAATGTTCAAATGCATAAAACAACCAATCTTAGATCTAATATTTTTACTCTAAGGCCTAGTAACACGATGAACTTGTTAGGAGACTCATGGAAACAGGCATGGCGGAACCAAAGGATAGGTCACGAAAGTGGAACCAAACCAAAAACAAACAATAATGCTACCACAAAAAAAATAGAGAATATATAAAGTGGATACACATCATGTATGTGACAATAAGTATCGAAACAAAAAATGTTTTAACATAAAGATTGGAGTATGGACATGGAAGGTCACACCTTGTTGATCTGTAGATTCGAATTACAGAAGGTTGAATCTAACGATTTTGAATTTTATTATAACTTTTCGTATAATAAATCTTTTCTTCTGGATTATGAAGATTTTTTTAGGTCGAGGGCATCGGTATTTGCGATGTACCATGGCCAGAATGTCGAAAAAGAAAAGATAACTTCTATGCTATATGCAGGGATAATTTTTTATTACTTGTGTGGTTTATTAAAAAGAAATATGAAATTGGATTGAAACAATTTTACTCCACTTTTTTACTCAAGAGATGATCTAATAACAATCAACCCTTATTCTCTTTCCTTTATATCTCGGAGAAACCCATTTTTGAAGGAAATTTTGCAAATTTACTTTAACCACCATTATTATATTCCACCTCTTTTATACAGAGAAAGGATATTAAAATAGTTGATAACAAAAAATGTTGACGCCTAAAATAAGTTGGAATTTTTTACTCTCTAACACACTTTATCACTTTAGAATTTCATCCCAAGACACTTTCTACATGTGACAACATTTTGAGCTAGTGAATATCATATATGCCCTCATATAATAGAAAACGCAAAAACCACATCGGTCTGATTTACTTGTTGTACCAACCTTTTTAATCAATTTCCCAACCCTAATTTTTAATTCAAGATTTACAACCTTTCTCCATACCAGACGCTTTCTTCTTTCTTTTTCGTCTCCAAACCACTGAATCACATCATCTCTGTCATTCTTCTGTTCTTCGAGGTCAAAACATGCAAGGTTTGTTTAAATCTTCCTAATCTACACCTTCTTTTGTCGGATCCAGGTTTTTAAGCTTCTAACTAATTTCTTCAATAGCTACACCGACTCTGTCTGGATTTTATGTTCTCGATTCAAACCCATAGAACACCGATTGGTGTTTGTGGGTATTTTTGGGGATTTAATTCACTTTTTCGTACCCAAAAACATGATTTCACCGTTTTTAGATTTGCCAAAGTTAATTTTTATTTTTTCAGGTAATAACCTACCAGGCCACCACCGCTTTCATCCGCCATGTAGTTTTAGATTTGTGGACGGAGTAGAAGTAAGGAAGATTTGTGGATATCCTTGTCACCAGCCTGATTACATCGGGGTTTATTTTGAACATTTTGTGGATGCAATAGATTGGGAAAAAGTGTATGTGGATGGAATATATGTAAAACGTTTTGTGGACGGAATAGATGTAAGCGGTTTTGTGGATGGAGTAGAAGTAAAAAAGATTTGTGGACGGAATAAATCTATAGGTCTGACCATAATTAAATGGACGGAACCGAAGTAAAAAGGAACTGTGGACGGAATAATCCACAGATCCGACCACAACTTAGTGGACGGCGTAGAAGTACGACATGCCGTGGAAATCCTTATCAAACTGACCTAATTCTACAGTTTTAATTTCGGCCTTTGGATTGAAAGCACAAAATCAAGATCCAATGGTCAAGACTAAGGCTCTTGATATCATAAACCCGTCCACAAACCAAACCGGTTTCCTTTTTTAGGGACCAAAAAATACCGAAATTTTTATTAAGGACATCGATGTCATTACACATAGAAACTGCCAAGAAAAAGTGTCCCAAATGTACAATGTGTCTCTGGATGAAAGAATAAGTCAGATTGTGTCCCATTATGTAACCAACTCAATAAGTTGCTACTTTCCATTTTACTCTAATTTATTTACCAGTCACCTCCTATATTAAAAGTAAATGATATAGTATTAGACTATTAGTATAGATCCTTTTGCGGATATTTATTTTCACCTTTTTGAATATTCGTGTAAGAACGTTTTTAAAATTTAATACTAGATTTTGATCCGCCTTCGAAAAGGCGGGGTTTTTTGTTGTTTTTTTAGTATAAAGATTAACTATTATTCGGTGCACAAAAAAAAAAGATTAACTATTATTCGTTTTAATTATATAAACTGTAACATGATCAAATTTTAATTATGCGGTTTTGTAATAGTGTGTACAGTATAGCGAAATTTAAAATGCGTCATACAACCTATTTATGTTTGTAATAAGTTAAACAATGTTTTATCCAAATATTTACTTGGGCTATTATATAATTTTAAAGATTTATAATTATATAAAATATTGCTAAAAAGCGCGGATTGTTTTCATTTATTAACCGAAAATTAATTTACAAATTACTATTATTTTTGTTTCAAATCATAACAATTGAGTTCTTATATTTTTATTATTTGTTTTTCTCTTCAAAATAAAAATAAATAGAACAAATATTTGGTCAAGAGTGATTTGAATGAATTTATAATTTTTTATTAAAGAACATATAATTTAAAAGTTTTTTGAAAATAATGTTGAGTTTTAAGAAGTGTTTTCATATTCAACCTAGATCTGCTGAACTGGTAGACCCGTACCATGTATATAATCTAGTTCGGATTTAAAGAAAAAATCGTTGATTAAAAATCCGATAGAACCCGGTAAAACCCAAAAATTTATTATTAACCTGTGATCTAATACCAATGATCAAATAAAACATAAAATATCTTATAGTATTTTGATTTTTTTATTAAATTAATCATGTACTTTTTAATACTACATAAACTTGTTGTCTTTAAACTTTGATGATATTTTTATTATGTCATCCAAATAAAAAGATAATATAAAACTTATTAATATGACAATATTAGTTTATTTTTGTTATTAATAACCTATTATAAGTTTGTATTTTTCTATTTTTCTATTTTTCTATTTTAGATTTAAAATTAATTTTATGATACATAGATTTAAGAAAATAACATTATAATGTCATTATGTTTTTTTTATTAATTTAGTTTCAGAATATATATGTCTAATATCTGAACATAAAATATTTATATTAAATAATAGTAGCATATTTTATAAATATGTGTAAGCCCATTATTTATTGATCCATTTAAATATATTTCTGCATGCCCAAAACTAAAAGACTCAAATGGCATTAATGAATTTTATTATCTTTTGTAAAATTAAGGATAATTTTGGAAAACTTTAAAACATTCATTAATGGTATAATTTGGGAATGATTCTGATTTATTGGTATTGATACTCTCACTCTCTAATAGAAACTGAGATAAAGACAACAATATAAATATCCCCCACAGTATTGGTGAAGTAATATGTGAATGTGTCGTCTCCACGTTTGATTTCAACAACAAAAGATGACATGATTTTGAAAAAATATAACATGACACTAACCTAATTTTAAAAAGATTTATACTTTTTTAAAGTTTTTCTAATATGGTAATGACATTTAAATTCTATATCATCATTAATGTAATTCTTATATAATTAACTATTTTGTGTTTCAAAAAATTATATAATTATCTATCTTAGAAACACTATTAAAATATATTAATAACTAATAAATCATATATAAAATATATTTTTGTAAAGTTTTACAAAAAATTAACATAAAATACTTCTCCTAATAGATTTCTTAACAAGTCTTCTCTCATTAACTAGAAATATTAATAAACATGAATGTTTGTAACTTCGTAACTACCATCAATTAAATTATGAATTTATTCAGGAGTTCCAATATCGATTAATACACATGAACTAACAGGAAATCTTAAAAATCATTTTAAATTTGGAGACTACGAAATTTTAAAAATATTGACGTAGAAGAAAACTTCAACAGAAATGTTTTAAGAGTCCATGAGAAAATTAAACATGGTGAATTGCAAAACTAACCTACACATGTTTCTTGCAACAATTTGAAGACTTCATGTAACGGTAAAAAGACTTCTATATAAGTTATGGACTTCATGTGACGGTAAAAAGGTTTCTTTTTAAACATTTTCCAGCCAGATTACAACATAGGAGGCCGCATGGTAAGCGTAGAAGCAGTACAAAGTTATATTCTACGCATCAGGATGCCTCGTCCTTGCCAGGTAGGGCGGCTCACATATTAACTAGTCTTTTCCATACTGATTTTCAGTCCTGATCTCCTTCCCATTAATCTATGTTCATTTGAATAGTGTAGCGGAAGCTAAGGATAATGCAAGTAGCATATTGATTCTGAGAATACCTAAAAAACGTTGTTTTTTGATATCGTTGAAAGTTAAGCTCTATCCGAGAACAACGTAAAAGAGATAACTTTCTCTCTAGATTTTTATTAAACGTCAAAAGCTGATCGACTACAAACCCAAGACAAAGCTCAAATAACAGAACTAATGAAAACCCTAATCTAACAACAAAAGCCATGTTAATATGTTAAGGTCCAATTAATAAAGCCCATGATTTGCTTAACCCATGCGACCCATAAGAGATTGAAACGCGAAGTCTTTGTATGCTGCATCAGTCCCTCCAACGATGAAAATATTCGAACTCGAATCTTGTTTATCCACAAATATACTGGTACAAGAGTATACTCATCAAACCTCCAATCCAAATCTGTATTTAAGCCATCATCATCTTCTCCAAATAAAAACATTTTGTAGGGTTATAAGGTTCTCCGAAAGAACCATCAGAAAAGATGAAGTACCACTGAAATGCCATCATCGTTGTATACATCATAGATTGGATCTCCAACAAAATTCTTCACGCAGATCTTCAGATGAAACAAATGGATATGTATCCATCAAATAACACAAACCTTCGAGGAATATGTCTAGAAACAGAATCGGACTTTTATTAAGAAATCATCATCATTGGGAAACAATAGCTCTCCACGGAGACCTCTGTGAAACTCTGGGATATCCACCTTGAATCCCATCTCCCAACTACGATCCACATGGTCACGACGCAGCAGGTTTCTTCTGTCACAAGATGTTCTTCTTCTGCAAAGGGGTTGTCCTCCACTTCGGTTGACTCATCATCATTGAGAAATCCTCCACGAGCATGATCATGTCGCTCATGCACCGTCTCTGTTAATTTAGAATGGCGTTGTAAATTGTCAGTTGAATGTTCTCTTGCATTGTCACAAGGGCCCTCCGAAACTCCTCCCAGTCACTGACTGGTCCTTCTGTCGTTAGAGCGACGATGACAGATGCTGAAACACTTAATGAAACGGAAAAAAAAAATTGGAACCTGCTTACTCTGATACCAAACTGGCTAAGCCTTGAAACTTTAGGGTTCGTTGAGTCTGTAAATACCCAAATGATATGGTGAACTCGAGAATTGTTGATTCACAATGAATACCGATTGCCAAGAAAAGAGATGAACTGAAAGTTCTTGTTAATTGAATAAAACGTGCCTTTTACAAAGAGGTCACTAGCGGTTGTATAGACGCTTGGAAGAAATAGAGATTCTAACTAATCCTAAGTCGTAATGATCCTAGATAATGGAAACTATGATAAAAGTAAAACCAAATCCCAACAATAAACGTAAACGGAAACGGAAGATTGTATGTTTATGCGACAAGAAATAGAGGCCCAGGAATGCTCTGTATTGGACTCGACATAGAGGCCCAATACGAAGGAGTGCGATGCATCAGAATATATAGTTGGAGACATTTTCTTTAGAAAACATTTCGAAAACTTTTTTTTTTTTGCTAAAAACATTTCGAAAAAACATTTTTATTATAGTAATGAAATATAAACAAACTCAGAGCTTTTAGTTGGGGGAACATTGGACATATACACAAACCTTCAATAAAAAGTGGTCGATAGCTTTATGAATGTAAACGGGAATTCGGCCAAAAAAATCATGAACTTTGCTCGAATTGCCATAATAAACACGAACATATTGGCTGGCCAAAAAAACACCGAACTATATTTGATTTTAAACTTTAATCAGTAAGTTATCGCTGACTCGCCAAATTAAACACAAAGTTGCCAAATTAAACACACCGTTACAGAATGATTAAACGACGTTTGCAAAGATCGTTAAGTAAAACGACGTCGTTTTGAGATGCAATGAAACGACGTCGTTTTACCTATTTTTATTATCAAAAATATGTTGTTCGCGTGGATCGAACCTGAGAACTCATGGCCAAATGACGAGGTCTCTTGCCACTAGACTACTGTCACTTTTTAGAATATCCATAATATGTTTTCTTTATTGAGTATCAAACAAATCTCAAAAATCTAAATTCTTTTCAAAAAAATTCCAAAAAATCTTAAAAATTAAAGAAAATTCTGAAAAGTAAAATTATAATTGAAATTACAAATAAGTTTTTTTTTAAATATCAATACACTAAAAATTTCAAAAAAAAATCTAAAATAATTCAAAAATGCAACGAATTAAATTTAATGATTAAAAAAACTTGAAACATATTTTTAAATAAATTAACTTATGTAATATAAAACAAAATGATATTTATCACACTATAGATTTTAATATGAATAATGTATTTAAGATAAAATAGACAAATGATAATTAAGATACACTAAACGAATGGTATTATCACTAATTTTTTTTCTAAAATATGATAATAATTAAATGAAAAACATATATAGGGTGATAAATATCATTTTTCTATTTTATTACAAATATATTCATTTATAAAAAAAATTGTATGATTAATGTATTTAAGATAAAATGCTCAAATGATCTTAGATACATTAATTTTTATAAAAAAAAATTAATGTTTTGATTTTTTTTTAAATATTTATAATTTCAATTTTAGTTTTACTATTCAGAATTTTTTTGAATTTTTAAGATTTTTTTGGAATTTTTTAAAAAAGAATTTAGATTTTTCTAGATTTGTTTGATACTCAATAAAAGAAAACATGTTATGGATATTCTTAAAAGTGACAGTAGTCTAGTGGCAAGAAACCTCGTCATTTGGCCATGAGTTTTCAGGTTCGACCCACGCGAACAACATATTTTTGATGATAAAAGTAGGTAAAACGACGTCGTTTCATTCCATCTCAAAACGACGTCGTTTTACTTAACGATTGATTAACCACCGTCTTAACTGTTGGTTAACGGTGTCTTAATCTGGTCGGTCAATCAAAGTTTCTTAATAAACTGATAAAAGTCAACAAAAGTTCAGGCTTTTTTTGGCCAGTTTCGAGTCCATGTTTCTTTTGGTCATTCTCGCCATGTTCAGTGATTTTTTGGCCGAATTTCCGAATGTAAACTCTTTTTCTTTCTTTTTGTCACAATAAAAACAACTCTTTTTCTTTCTTTTTTTTTTGTGCACCAAACTCTTTTTCTTTCTATCTTTTGTTTTTCTTTCTTTTCACATTGCTTGGGTTTATGTTACATATAAAATACACTTTTCTCTTTAAATAATACACTTTAAAGTGGTCCATATATAAAAAGTATCACTTTAATCTTTTCTTTGTTCACGTGTGATAATCTAACATATACGTACATATGATATATTGTATGTAAAATTAACTGATTTTAAATTCCATCATGGGCTTTTAAAAGTAGGCCCTGATGGTTAGGCACCGCACGTACCGTCTCATTAAAGTCTTTTTGTTTTTTGTCACTTCCGTCTCATTAAAGTCTTGTCCAACCTTATTACTTCCACTCCCTTTTGTTTTTCCTTCATTATTTTCCAGCATTTGATAGTGTAGTTCACATACCTAAATACAAGTAGTAATCTAAGAACCAAATAAGAGCATCTCCACTGGGGATTTTAAGTGGGGATCACCAAATTCCCAAAAAAAAAATATTAAAATAAGCCAATTTTTATAAACTTCTTCCCTCCGAGTTTTTCCTTGAACCAGTATCATCATTATTTCGCGGGTCCCACGATACATGATGGCCCGCAATTGGTTTGATTATTCTTTAAAAAAAAATCAAACAGTTAAAAAAATAATAATAATAAAAAAAAATGTGTGAACCTCCGCATAAGGTTTACGGATGGGGATGCTCTAACATATATCAATTTCAAAAATATATCTTATTAATTGTCTCGAATAGTGCTGGGTTCGCAGGTCGACCCATACCCGTCCCAATATGCTTCGACTTGAATCATTTTTTATTTGAAAATTCGACCTGCTCGACTTGCGAGTAGTAAAAAATATTTCTGCACCGTCTCATTTAAATTAGCAAATAACCCCCGGAATCTGCATATAAAATTAAAAATAATAAAATAATTATTTTATATACATTTATATACAATTATAAAATAATATAAATATTACATTTTAATTAGATTTTATTTATATTCATAATTTTTAATTATTTAAAAAATATTTAAAAACTAAGAATTACTTTTGCGGATTGGTAGATACCCACATTTTAAATTCATCTCATCCACATATGTTCCGGATAAAATATACTTAATCAGCATCCGCTCTTGCCATACAAGTAAAGAGTCAAATTCTCAGACCTAATATTTACCGTGTGTGGTATTTTCGGTCTGGACGATCATATTTACCGTTTCCATGTACTATTTGTCATTCCATATTTTGATACTTTTTAAATGGTTTTATTGGCTTATTAGCTTGTGACATGTTGAGATTTGCCATGGCGTCACTTATAAAACCATCTCCATCACCCTGCTCGCTGTGGTAAGTTTGATTGAGGAACATGATAGAGCTTCCACTTCGTAAGACCATCCACTTGCTAGTACTAGGTTGCGCCTCACTGCAGTGCGGCCTGGAAAAGAAAAGCGTATCATAGAAAGACAAATAAAAAGGAAGGAACCTTCTTACACCATCAATACAAATGCCGACAAGAGAAAAATATAACCGGTAGTTTGATCATTTTTGGTCGTGTTATTATATTTTTTCCAAAACAAATAACCAACAACAAAAACTGATTTATGTCTTTTATCTATCATTTAAGATCCTATCATAATATTGATACACAATTCTTAAAAGTAATTCGTTCTTTTTCTTTTAAAGCAATTCAAATTCAGGCAAATCGAATTCAATTACATCAAACAGGAAAACGAATTAATGGTGATTTTATCTGGTTTAGATTTCTATAAAACCAATGAAAAGGACACCAACTCAAAATCAGGAAATGAAGTGCGTGTAGTCCAATTCATAACAGCTGTAAGCTTGTAACCAAAAATAAATAAGATGTCATCGTAATCCCAAGATATTGACTTCGTAATAATGCATCAGATACCACCAAATCGGGTGATGCGTCTAAGACTTAACCCCTATGTGATGTTTTGTTTAGCTATTACAAATTTACATTACAGCCCGCAATAATGTCTGACACTAGGCTTTGAATTGGGAGACCAGCCAAAGATGATTTATTTGAGTATTATCATTTGAAGCATTCCATATAGATAACATAGAAAATCTTCTATGGACACGTTGTTAAGTTAAGAAAAAGTTACGAGAGAGAGAAAACTAGAGAGAAGAAGACAGAGTAGATCTGGCCGGCGTCGGAGGGCTCTCTTAGCCTCGATGTCGGTCGGGTGTTGGTTGATATCTTGTGTATTTACATGTTTTTAAGCTTCATTCTAGTCCTTATATTGTTCCTTTGCATGCATTTAGAGTGCATTTAGGTTGCATTGCATTACATTTGTCTCTATCAGATATTGGAGATGCTTGTTGGTGACTTTGGAGACATTTGAGGGGTTTTGAGTCAAAAGGGTGAAAGATGAACATGGATGAAGGCCTTAAAGATATCTTTTGAAGCTCAAATTTTGGGAAGACAAAGTAAATTGAGTTAGCTTTCTAATGGAGGTGGTTTCAAGTCATTTGGATCTGTATTGAAGGAGTTATGATCAATCTACTGGAGGCATATCAACCCTGTAGCGACCAGAGCCGTAGCGACCAGAGCATGTCGCTAGGAGGGCTCCCGAGCGCACGTAGCGACCACTGTAGCGGGATGCAAGGTCGCTACGGGCGAAAAAGACTGTTTTTTTTAATTGGGTTGACCCAGGTTTGTTGGGTTGACCCAACTCGTTTTTAGACTTCTATAAATACCCTTTAGACCTAATTTTGAGGGATATCTTGTTTTCTTTGTAATCACATTAGCTATTTTGGTGAAGGACTTAATCTTGAGCTTTTTTTCATCTCTATCTCTTGTGATTATTAATCAATCTTGACCACTAAGCATGATTAACCTTCAATCATCCATGGGTTTTGGGTTATTCATGTCTATTAGTGAGTAGTTACCTTTTGGATTCATGGGTTAGGGTGATTAGAGTGATTAAGTGAAGATCTAAGGGTGCTTAGTGTTAGATCTCTTGTTTCCTTGCTTGTCTACTTCTCTTAATGCTAGATTAATGTTGGCCTCTTTATTCTAGAGCTCTAGACATTTCCCACCCACAAGGTGTTTGATGAAATGTCTGAACCAAGTAGAGCTTGCTCTAAACTTACCTTACACAAAGACCATTGTGTTAAGGGAGTTTAGATAGTTAGTAGACTCATCCTTAATGATTGCTTAGATCTTTTAGGCTCAAAGACCTTTGATGTCTAGTTGATTAAAGCAAATGAGCATTCTTCTTGACCATAGAGCTTGCTTATTTCAGTGTTCTAGACTTAAGGAAGTTATTGATTGAAAGTTTGTCATCCTTAGATTGGATCTTAATCATTTAAAGTCAAATGCCTAGCCCCATGAGTCCTATTGTCCAAGATTGATTGAAAGCTTGTTTCTTTATTGCACTTTAGCATAGTTCTAGTTCATATCATCATTGAAAACCTGATTGCACTTAGATTAAGCATGGTCTTGCATTCCCTTTGCTTTAGAATCACTTAGGATTGGTTCGACAATCTTTTACACTACAACATTTGATAGGGACCTGAAAAGTCCTAATATCAAATTGGCGCCGTTGCCAAGTTCTATTGTGATTTTGACATTGGGATTTAGTCATTTGCTTGAGACTAAGTCATTTTTCTTATTATTGTGATATTGGCTCTGCTTTTTCCTTTTTCTTTTTCATTTCAGGTGTATGAACTTGAGAAGTAGAGGGACTACAAACCTCACTCCTCTAGTACCAGACATCCGGGCTTTGGAAAGAGAGAACACAAGAAGAAGGAGAGAAGAGGAGCAACAGGCTCATTTCAACAGATTGGGTTTTGATATGGCTCACCATCAGAACCAGAATCGAGATGGAGAGATCCCTTTAGGAGCTGCCCAAGAGGGAAATGGTCAAGGAGCTGCCAACCTTGGACCACGACATCCACATCGCCAAGCTAGAGCAATTGGTGCCCATGATCAGCCTAACATCCATGGAAATAGGGCTGGCATTAGAGCACCAGCTGTGGAGAACAACAACTTTGAGATCAAGTCAAGCTTGATCAACATGATCCAAAGCAACAAGTACCATGGGCTTGCTTTGGAAGATCCTCTAGATCACTTGGACAACTTTGATCAGCTGTGTGGCACCATCAAGATCAATGGTGTTTCTGAAGATGCATTGAAGCTTAGACTGTTTCCATTCTCTTTGGGAGATAAAGCTCACACATGGGAGAAGGGTCTCTCAAGAGATAGCATCCGGACATGGGATGAGTGCAAAGAAGCCTTCCTCACCAAATTCTTCTCTAACTCACGAACTGCGAAGCTTAGGAATGAGATTTCAGGGTTTCAACAGAGGAATCTTGAAGGTTTTGGTGAAGCATGGGAACGATTCAACAGCTACATTACTCAATGTCCTCATCATGGTTTCACCAAGGAAAGCTTGCTTAGTACCTTCTACAGGGGAGTTCTCCCATCTTGCAGAAACAGGCTTGACACAGCTAGCAATGGTTTCTTCCTGGGCAGAACTGAGCAGGATGCAGAAGAGCTGGTGGAGAACATGGCAAAGAGTGATTCAGTCTACAATGAGGAGTATGATAGAGCCAACAGAGGGGATGACCAGCAGACAAGGAAAGATATCAAGTCTTTGCAAGACAAGTTGGACTTGGTTCTTTCAAACCAATCCAAGAAGGAGCAGGTTAGCTTTGTTGGTGATCCTAGTCAAGAGGTTCCTCCTAAGGTGAATGAAGTTGATGGTTTGGAAGGGCAAGAGGAGTTATGCTTCATCAACAACAATGGTACTTGGTACAGGAAGGAGCCCAACTTTCAGTACAACAACTACCAGCAAAGACCTTATTCCAACAACCAACAAGGTGGTTACCAGCCTAGGAACAACCAGCAAGGAAGCCATCAACCTCAGCAAAACCCTCCTCCTGGTTTCTCCAACAAAGGAAACCAGTCTACTCAAGCCCAAGGAAGTTCTTCTCAACATCAGGCTCAAGACACAAGTGTGGAATCAATGTTCAAGCAACTACTTGAAGCTCAGTCAAGAAGTGAGAAGCAAATTGGTTATGAGTTGAAGAACATCCACTCAAAGATTGATGGGAGCTACAATGAGCTCAACAACAAGTTCAAAGCTTTGGAGAATCAGTTTGCCTCTATGAGTTCCAACTCCAATCGCCAACAGGGAACTCTACCAGGGAAAGCAGAGGCAAACCCAAGAGAACATTGCAATGTTCTTCTCTCTAGTGACACTTCTCAGGTCGCCAACTACAAGAGAGAGGTAGATGAGATTGAAAGATTGGTGTTTGGAACTGAAATTGAACAGGTTGAGCATGTGGTTGTTGCAACAGCTGAGTCCAAGATTGTGCAAGAAGCTGACAGGATAGTTGCAGCAAAGGTTGAGCAGAGCAGAGAGCACAAGGCTGAGAAACCAGTTGAGAGAAGATCTGATAAGAGGCTGAATGTGGTGAAGCAGGAAGACACTGAGGTTGAGCTATCCCCCTATGACAAGCTCCCTTTTCCAGAGAGATTCCTCACCAAAGCTCAAAAGAAGGTGGTCTCCAAATTCAGAAAAGACTTGAGTGATATTGGAGTAAGGCTTCCAGAGATTCACAACATGCAAGCTGCTCATGTCCAGATGATGCTCATCAAAGACATTCTAGACCACCAAGCTGAAGTAGCAGAGCTCCTGGACATCTCTACACTCAAGCTTGATCCACCAATCCCACCCAAGTCCCTCCCTAAACTAGGACACCAAGGGATGTTCACTTTGCCTTGTTCCCTTGGAAAGCTTAACTTTGATGATGCTCTAGTGGATTCTGGTGCAAGTGTGAATGTGATCTCACTTGAGGTGATGAAGAGTCTAGGGATTGAGCACATGCTACAAGACACATCTATGCTCCAATTTGGGGATTCCTCTTCCACAACCCCAATTGGTATCATCAAGGATTTCCCTTTGCAGCTTGGAGCATGCACCATCCCTATAGACCTCACTGTTTTGGAGATGGCAACTGGGAAGATAGTCCCATTGATCCTTGGCACTCCATTCCTCACAACAGTGGGAGCTTGCATAGACTTTGCCAACAACAAAGTCACACTCCTAAATGTGAACAAAGCTGTCTCCTATCCTCTTCAATCACCTAAGTTGAAACCTGAGTATTGTGGCACAATAACTTGTGGAGCATCCCCCATTGAGAAGACAAAGACTGAGCTGAGTGGTATTGAGAAAGAGGTTCTTGGTGAAGAGTCCCCTAAGGAGAAGTGTGATGAGCACTTGGAAAGTGCTCAAAAGGAGGAGGTGAGTGAAGCCACAAAGGCCTCCCATGGCAAGAAAAAGATTGTGAAGGAATCTCACCCTCCACCTCTTGAGAAGACTCCTCACACCCTCACTCTTCATCCAATGAAGCTCAAGGATGGAGCTATTGAGTATAAGATCAAGTGCAAGGGAAGGTCTAAGCCATTCTCAAGTGCAAGGGCCATCATCACTCCACAGTTCCAAGATGATCCAATCAAGCTTCAAGAGCTTCTCTCTCAAGTCCTCACCATCACTCTGGAAGGTGGGAAGGATCCTCCTTCTCACTAGCCAAGGGAAAAGGTAGTCAAGCTAGTGACTTAAAACAAGCTCACTTGGGAGGAATTCCCATGTTTATCCATTTCATATATTCTTTCTCTTTATTTATTTTAAGATGTTTAATAAGTGTGGTTGAGGTTTCCAGGTTGAGTATAGCACTAGAGGAAAGAAGAAAGGCGGTGAAGCACACAAGCCTTATGGTAGACATCCCGTAGCAGTCTCCTCTAGTCGCTATGAATCATGCCAGCTCCTTGCAGAAGCCCTAGACACCCACTGCCATACTCCAATCTCCACTTGAGGTATCACTCCAACCCTTCTTTGTACATACCATTACCTTTATCATATTTTCGGTATCTCCTTCTCTCTCACTCACACAGAGACTGTGTGATTTAAGTGTGGGGGAGGTACCAAGTATTTGATCATGTTTGCTTTGTTGATTATGCGTCTCATGCATTGCATTGTACATTCAAAATGCATAGAAAAACCATAAAAATAAATTTTTTTTGAAAAGTGCATATATAATCATGTAGTTGCATCACTTGCATTCTTAGGATTGAGTCTAGATCATATATGTTGCATTCACTTGCATATGGAGAAGCTGTTGATAATGCCTTGTAAAGAACACTTGTTTGCACTGAATTTGACACCCTAGCTAAACATATCAAGTAGCTTAAGCATCTCTTGAAAGCCTTGCATGCTTCGTGCCTTGAAAACTCTTCTTGAAACATGTTTGCTTGCTTGATATTGGCATTGTTCTCGAAACCAGCTCTAACCTGAATCTTGAGTTAAATGAACTTAATCTCTCTTGCATATGGGCATTTGCATACTTGATCATGGATCTCATACACATTTGGGTTATCTTTTCCATTGAACCACTCTTTGTTAACCCAAATGGCACTCCCTTACCCTAAAACCCTTACCATTCTTTGAAGCCTATATTGATTTGCATGAGTGAGGCCTCTTTTGATAGCTTGTCATGTGCAAAATCTTGAGAGTATTGGAGGCGACATAGATTTGTTCTCATCTCTTGCTAGCATAAGAACTTCCTTTGAGCTAGCATCTAGGATGGTGAGTGGGTTTGTGTATTCTAAAGGTTGATATCTTGGGTTTGGGAAGTGAGAAAGATGAGAAAGATGAACAAAAGAGTGTCAAAAGAAAAGGAAAACCCTAGGGACCAAAGAAAAGAAAAGAAAGCTCTAGATTGTGTCTAATGGAACTTTCCCCCAAAAGAAAAATAAAAAAAAAGGAAAGAAAAAAAAAAAGAAAAAAAAAAAGAGAAAAGAATCAATAAGATTGTGGGGAAAGGAAAAGAGAAAGAGTTAGAGTTAAGTGTTGTAAAAAGTGAATAAAAGCCCCTAGTTGGTTGAGTCAAAAGAAAAAAAAAAAAGAGTTGTTCATTGGGTGAGTGATGTGA
This sequence comes from Raphanus sativus, assembly GCF_000801105.2. Lineage (NCBI taxonomy): Eukaryota > Viridiplantae > Streptophyta > Magnoliopsida > Brassicales > Brassicaceae > Raphanus > Raphanus sativus. Next base: position 42,927,247 of record NC_079516.1, read on the forward strand.
GTGAATGCTATTTTGGTTATGGGATGGGGATGAAAAGGGTAGAATTTTTGATCACTTAGGAAAAGGGTAGAATGATGAGAATGGATCTATGTATGCATGAATTGCTTCTAGTCTTAGATAAATTTTGCATAATGATCAAGCTCCTTGATTCTTGAGTGATTACCACCTTAAAATGATGCATTGAACCCTCCTTTTCATCCATATTAGACCATTTGATCACCTAACCAAATGATTAAGATCATGTGCCCATTTGTGAGAATTCACCTTATGTGTGTGTGTGTGTGAATCAATGTGAGGGCTGGTTAAGAAGACTTGTTGGTTGATGAGTATTGCATCTTGTGTAAAGGTATAAGAGTATTGATAGGCCTAGAGAAGCTAGAGTATAATAAGAGAGTTTGCTCATGCTATTTGCTATGTTTCTGTAGGATGTCAAGTTGAGTGCTCTAAGTGTTTCTTTTGCTTATGTGCTCCCACCTTCAAACCTCTCTACATTAGTTTTTTGAAAGTTTACTTGTGGACAAGTAAAGGGCTAGTGTGGGGGAGTTGATATCTTGTGTATTTACATGTTTTTAAGCTTCATTCTAGTCCTTATATTGTTCCTTTGCATGCATTTAGAGTGCATTTAGGTTGCATTGCATTACATTTGTCTCTATCAGATATTGGAGATGCTTGTTGGTGACTTTGGAGACATTTGAGGGGTTTTGAGTCAAAAGGGTGAAAGATGAACATGGATGAAGGCCTTAAAGATATCTTTTGAAGCTCAAATTTTGGGAAGACAAAGTAAATTGAGTTAGCTTTCTAATGGAGGTGGTTTCAAGTCATTTGGATCTGTATTGAAGGAGTTATGATCAATCTACTGGAGGCATATCAACCCTGTAGCGACCAGAGCCGTAGCGACCAGAGCATGTCGCTAGGAGGGCTCCCGAGCGCACGTAGCGACCACTGTAGCGGGATGCAAGGTCGCTACGGGCGAAAAAGACTGTTTTTTTTAATTGGGTTGACCCAGGTTTGTTGGGTTGACCCAACTCGTTTTTAGACTTCTATAAATACCCTTTAGACCTAATTTTGAGGGATATCTTGTTTTCTTTGTAATCACATTAGCTATTTTGGTGAAGGACTTAATCTTGAGCTTCTTTTCATCTCTATCTCTTGTGATTATTAATCAATCTTGACCACTAAGCATGATTAACCTTCAATCATCCATGGGTTTTGGGTTATTCATGTCTATTAGTGAGTAGTTACCTTTTGGATTCATGGGTTAGGGTGATTAGAGTGATTAAGTGAAGATCTAAGGGTGCTTAGTGTTAGATCTCTTGTTTCCTTGCTTGTCTACTTCTCTTAATGCTAGATTAATGTTGGCCTCTTTATTCTAGAGCTCTAGACATTTCCCACCCACAAGGTGTTTGATGAAATGTCTGAACCAAGTAGAGCTTGCTCTAAACTTACCTTACACAAAGACCATTGTGTTAAGGGAGTTTAGATAGTTAGTAGACTCATCCTTAATGATTGCTTAGATCTTTTAGGCTCAAAGACCTTTGATGTCTAGTTGATTAAAGCAAATGAGCATTCTTCTTGACCATAGAGCTTGCTTATTTCAGTGTTCTAGACTTAAGGAAGTTATTGATTGAAAGTTTGTCATCCTTAGATTGGATCTTAATCATTTAAAGTCAAATGCCTAGCCCCATGAGTCCTATTGTCCAAGATTGATTGAAAGCTTGTTTCTTTATTGCACTTTAGCATAGTTCTAGTTCATATCATCATTGAAAACCTGATTGCACTTAGATTAAGCATGGTCTTGCATTCCCTTTGCTTTAGAATCACTTAGGATTGGTTCGACAATCTTTTACACTACAACATTTGATAGGGACCTGAAAAGTCCTAATATCATTGGTGATGACGGTTTTCTCGATGTGCTTTGTCTCGAGGTTTGAGGTTATCCGATGAGTTCTGTCTCCGGCGTCGCGCCTCTCTACGGTAGTCGTTCGGTTTGTGTCTCCGGCGTCGCACCTCTCTATGGTGGTTGTTCGGCTAGTGTCTCCGGCGTCGCGCCTCCCTATGGTGGTCGTCCGGCTTTTGTGTTCATCTCCGGCGAAGGGTGGCCGACTGTGACTCTGCGTCACACCTTTACTATGTGTTGACGGCGGCTTTAATTATGGATCTGTTTGGTGTGTTCGATCTACGCGTCTTGGCGTTCATCTGTCCGATTGACTCTCTGTTCCTCATACTCTAAAACACGAAGATAGAGGGATCGATTGAAGTCGATTTGTGTTCTTGAGAAGAGCGTAGATCCAGTGGAGTTTGGTTAGGGTTTTGGATGGCTAGATTGTGTACGTGGTGGCTCCGTGCTTCAGATGAGATCTCGAAGTTCTCGATGAAAGCTCTCCGAGAGAAGGAGCAAGATGAAGTAGGATGAGACGGAATTCATGGTTCCGGCGAGATTCCGGTGTGTTGACTCGGGGGAGGGGAAGATGCCTTGATCTAGATCACGTGATTTACAGCGGCGTCTATTATTTTCTAGGGTTTCTGGCTTTGTGACTTAGTGGGTTTAAAAGTCAAAGGTTGGGTCTGTTTGTGTCCTTTGTATTGGGCTTTTTGTGGTTGTAAAATGTGGGCTTACACCTTTTAATAAAATTTCAGATGAGAAAAAAATATAGAAAATCTTCTATTATATTATTAAAACAGAAACATTATTTTGAAATTTTTGTTTTACTTGATATAAGACAGAAACACTATTTAGGATTTTTTATTTTACTTGATGTAAGACAGAAAACATTATTTTGAAATTTCTATTTTACTTGATATAAGAATGACTATATATTATATCACTGAAATTTGTAATATTTTAGAAAACTTTATCCAATTAAAATTGGTAAAGATAAAAATATATAAATTTTCGAAAAGAAAATAACTAAAAAGATATCCAAATATAGTTATATATATATATGTATATTAGCTAATAGTTATCTTTCTTCAATATAGTGAAATAGTTTTAGTTGGTTTTTATATGATTACAATTTTTTGGAAATTATTCTATGAAACATACACTATATTATTATTTACAAAATGATTTAAGAAACAAATTAACTCATTTATATTATAAAAATTACTAATGTGATACATATTAAAATATGTATAAATACATTAACTTTAAATTGTTAAAAACAAAACTAAAACTAATGCCAAATAGCTTAAATAGACGGATTATTTTAGATTTATATTTTAATTTAACTATTAATTATAATACAAATCAAATTCTATTTGAAAATATGATATTTCATGAAATTAAAATATTATAAATAAACACTTACATAGCAAATTAAAGTAACTATTTATCGAAATAAAATATTATTATAGTACAAATTAGTCAATAGCTTAACTGTAAATATTTTTTTGCCATTGTATCAACAATTACTCTTCACAAATCTAAAAAAAATGTATTTAACAATCCAACCTAAAACTTTTGCTTCATTTCATAAATTTAAGATTATTAATCTAAACTTCTACACATGTAATAAAACTAGAGAATGATAATTCTAATAAAATAAATAATATATAGTTATTCAAATAAAATCATAATAAACTTAAAATAGATAATGATGTAAAAGCTAACAATTTTATTAAGGGTATGATTGGTAAAATCAGAATAACTGAGAGTAAATCAAAATGAATGAATTGAAAGTAATAAATATATAAATTAGCTGAAACAGTAAGAAGGAATTAAAAGGTGGAAATGAACATACTCCCTTTATTTTATAATAAGTGTCATTTCTCATATTTTTTTCTTTTTACACAAAAAGTGTCACTTTACAATTCTACTAAAATTATACTTACTTTCAGCTGAAAATTAATTAAAAACTGCATTAATTTTATTTATCTCAAATACTATTGGTCAGAGAAGTGTAATTAATAACAATTTACATATATTTCTGTCACTTTCTTAATTTGTGTGAAAATGAAAAAGTGACACTTATCTAAAAACGAAGAGAGTAATTTTTTCCTCCACAAAACCACAAGGAACAAAAGCAAAAGGGTTTTCTCTTTGTTAAATACCAATCATTTTGTTTTTAAATTAGTGTCACTTTGATATTTTTCACACAGATTGAGAAAATGACATAAATATTTGTAAGTTGTTATTAATTAGATCTCTCTGGCCAATAATATTTGAGATAAACAAAATTATTTATAATATCAATGCAGTTTGCAATCAATTTTCAGCTGAAATAAATATAATTTGGATTGAAATTGTAAGTGGTATTTTTGTGTAACAAGAAAAAATGTTTGAATGACATTTATTATGTAACAGAATGAATAGTAGCTAGCATAAGACTATTAAAAAATATTAAATTTTGTTTCATCTGATTGGTAGAATTTATGCTGGAAGTGGAGTAAATGTTTTTCACCTATAATACTATTGTAAATTTCATCTGATCTAGTTGTGTTATTCATTCACGCCCTAAATAATTTGTGTGTATAAAAACCTTCATCCCTTAAAAGTATTGATCGTACTAGCAAGAAGAATCAGGCATATGGACCTTTCTTATCCGTAAATGTAGTCTACTTGGATTAGACTATGCCCGTCTTAGTCTCAGTAATATGGTCCATCCAGTTAACCTGGGGCTTAAATGGTAACATGGGAACATAGGAACATGCGATACGCAACAAAAGGATTGAACGCCAAAAAACATGCTTTATCGGTAACATGAATACAAAAAATATTTATGATGTTTGCTAAAATAATTAAACTACTACTCCCTCCGTTTCAATTTATTTGTCGTTCTAGACTTCGACACACAGATTAATAAAATATTTAATTTTGTATATTTACTAGATAAAAACATCATTACCAATACAACTAACCAGATTTCAACCAATAGAAAAATAGAATAGATTAAAAAGTCAATAAATTTTGCATTGAAATCATAAAACGACACTTATTTTGAAACGAAAATTTTGCTCCAAAACGACATATAATTCGAAACGGAGGGAGTATTTTTTTTATTAAACTAGTACTATAATCATCACTGATTCGAGTACAACTGCATTTAATCGATAAAACGTTGTGTATTGCATTGAATTTGGACCTTACCTTGTTTGAAGTAAAAGACGAGGATACAATTGTAACTTCCGTCCATAATCAGATGTTTTTTGTTCTGGTCTGAAATTTGGGACAAATATCAACCAGTGATATGATAGTAAAGCACGTACAATCACATTTCCCACGTTTTAAAATGCAATATGCATCCCCTTAATGACAACATATTCACAAAACTAACCCTGCAATAATAACTAAATCTCCAGACTACCCTTCACTCTTCAATCATACTCAACTTGGCAGCATATTTCCTCCTCCCGCTACCACCACCGCCTCGTCTTTTCCCGTTCCTCGTCTGGCCGTCGGATCTCACCGCCGCCACTCTCCGGGAAGAGAAGATAACCGGAGAGACACATTTCCGGCGACACCGACATTTATCTCGGCCGCAAGAATGACCGCTTCTCATAAGAGCAGAGCTAGCTTTAACAGCCAATGCAGCCATCTCCTCAGCTTTTAAAGACTGATGAAGCGAGCTGAGAGGTAAAGCAAAGTAAATCTGTCCAAGCTGAAGCTCCTCGTCGGCACTAGTGGTAGATACGACGTCGTCGAAATCCATATCATCTGAGTTACAAATGAAACACATTGGATTCTTCTGTAGAACGTAACCAACTTTGACTGGAGTCGTGAACTCCATCATCCTCCCGTCTTGCAAGATAAGCTTCGCCGTCGCCACTTGTGTCGTCGACTCGTACGAGCTACATATACCCATTTTGGTTGGTAGACTGGCTGAGTCGACTCGGTATCCGGTGAAAAGGAATCGTTGGAGCTGATGATGCGTAATGAGTTTGTGTGTATTATATATAAAAGGCCGTTCCACGTAGGATTCTGTCTTTTTGTGATAATGTTTTTGTTATCGAACTTTGAACGACCAGTGGGGGCAATGACAGGCTGTGTATGAAAGTTGGGAGGATGACAGCTTTTGTTGAGACTAGTCGACCCTTCGTTTAAGGGTATAATTACAAGTTTTGGGGACTGTGCTTATGAATCAAACTTATCGATCAGTTTGACTTATGATGTCATTTCTCCATAAATAGATAACTATTAATGAATGTATAAAATTGACATTGATCAGAGATGTGCTGAACATATAATGAAATTCAAAATAAATATGCTTTTTCTATTATTAATAGTATTCCGAACCTATGAAAAACTCAGACCAATCTTCATGTGAAGGTGCAATTTATGGATAGTATTATTTTTTCGGATATGCAAATATGCATAAACATAGGTGTTCAAGAATTTAGTTTTGCATAATAGATAGATCGAATCTGAAACGTATTAAAATCTCAAACCCTTTTCTTTAAAACTTGACCATAAGATCCTCTACAAGTAATATGTTTTTTCTGTAGAAGCATAATACGATAAAACGATACACTCTGCAGTACGTGTATTTTATTAAAACATACTCCCTTCGTTTCTAAAAGATTTATGTTTTTGAAAAATATTCGTTTCAAAAAAATTATATTTTTGTGTTTTCAATACATTGATTAATGATAAATTGTACATTTGAAAAATATAATTGTATTTATTAAAATCTTATTGGTTAAAAATTATTGAGAATAGTTCATTAAGGAAAACAACGCATTGGTAATTATAATTTTATGTTTTTCTTAATAATTGTGAAAAACTTAGAAGATACATTTTTTAGAAACAGAGAGAATAGTTACTGGTATTTTTTTAAAGTATTTTGGGTTGTTTACACAAAAGCAACTTTTTTTTTGTCAACTCCTTGTATTATTATTATTAATTAATGAAACCATTTGATTACACATCCTTGGTTCTTTTTTTTCTAGCTTCTTTAACATATCAACATACATTAACTAATTTCTAGAGATCTAAATCGTTGTGCTTCGAAATCTCTAGAATCTCCGGCACCATAGAGGAAATCTCAGTGTTGCGGGCTGCTTTGATGCCTGAATCAAACCACAAACTGATTCAATTTATCTAACTTGTGAAGGCAATAAAAAATATCTCTTTTACCACTCTACAAGTAAAGAGCATATGAATATGGTATATATATATATATAATTATATTTTAAATATATTACATGTCATGATTCGGATTAAGATACCTGAACCTAAAATTTCATTATCCAGATCTGCTGGATCCGGACTTCCCGGATATCCGTTTTTTCGGATCAGATCGGAACGGATACCGGATCGGATCGCAGGTTTTAAATCCCATGCCTCTAAGTTGTAGTACACAAAAGTATTTTACATCAAAAAGACAAAAATAAAAAATCATTTTTTACTCTATCGTATTTTGTAAGAAAACAAAGCCTTGTAAAGTATCCCAACAAGTATTTAATATTATAGTTTAAAATATTCAATAATATTGAAAATATTTATTTTTAATATTTGTTGAGATTTGCATGCCAAAAATGTTTTATCCATGTCGTTAAATAATAAACTTAACTATATAATTTCAAATTTTAAACAAAAATCTTTAAAAAATCATTTTAAAAAACTTAATGATGTTGTTTTAAATAAATTTTATATTTAATTATACCATTCAAACGGAAGATATATATTAGGAAGAAAAAATCAGTTTTGTGGTAACATTGACGAAAAGGGTGATATCATCAGCAACATCACCAGCAACGTATAAAAGAATATTTTGTGTGGAAGCACCTTAGCCTAATGGTTAATATCTACAGGCTTCTACACTGAGGTCTGGGTTCGACTTCCAGACTATACAATTTATTGCAGATTTTCTCAAATCCAGGTTTCAAGTCCCGGAAAGAGCGCAATTTATTTGGCAATTATGCAGATTATGGAAGGAAAGATTACAGGCAACTATGCGATTATGGAAGGAATGATTACAAGAGATCTTCAACATGGTGGAAGTAAATCTGGTCAGGCGTGGATCTTCATAGGACGGCTCATATGATGCAGTTAGGCGTAGATCTTCATAAGACAGGTAGTATTATCGGTTGTCGAATCGTCTATGTAATGTTCCTAATAATTGTAATATAATAATAAATCAGCGTTAAAAAAAAGAATATTTTGTTGAAGACAAAAAATGTTTTATCATCTTATTCAATTGTTACTCGCACTATTGTCATTCTACCCAAATACAGAGAAACTTATGGTTTTTTTTTATATTTCTGTTCCAACATTTTTGTTTGGTTCGAAAAATGCAGATCAAACTGAAATGCAGATCAAGCAGAACAAATGTAGATCATGCAGATCAAGCAGAACAAATGCAGATCAAATTAAATTAATAAATTTTTATATTTAAATAATTGTTAAATTTTAAAATGAAAAAATATAACTTATTATAAATTAGGCTTGTGACTTAATATTCGAGATCCGTTATCCGATCTGGAATCAGCTCTGAAATGCTTCAAAAACCGGATATTTGGGATCCAGTTTCGGATAGTGATTTCACAGATCCGACGGATCCGGATCCGTTCTGGATACGGATCTGAATAATAAAATTTTAGGACAAGATATATCCAAACCTATTTATATTTTAATCTATATTTATATATTTTATATGTATATTATATCTAATTTTATATAATAAAATAACTAAAATGTTAGTTTTATTAAATTTCAATGATTTTCATTTTTAAATAAATAATTTGAAATATGCTAAATAAATGGTTAATTAGTTTATTTTTAATATAATTTTTAAACATAAAAAAATATGGATCTGAATATCACGGGTATTTGAATTTTAATATGGATGTCCTAACCCCAAATATTTAGAAAATCTGAATCCAGATAGCAATTTTACGGACCATACGGATCCGAATATCCTAAAATACCATGTATATCTGATCCGTTTTAGATCTATTATAAATAAGTAATAAATATCATGTTGAAAAATAAAAATAATTATCGCCATTTTAATAAATATAGTGAAATTTTAATTATTTGAAAATTCATCAAAATTATAAGGAAATTCATGTTTGTTCTTATTTGTTGTGTTTTTATTCTATTTTAGTTCTTTATTACCATTTGATTCAACTACAGAATTAATATTTTTCAATTTTTATATATGTTATTGCATCAACAAAATTTTCATTTAAATTTTTAAAATATAAAAATGCATACATGTATATGTAAAAAGAATATGTTTGTTGATATTAAGTAATTATAAGTAATCTCTAACATTAAATATATGCTGTTAAAATATAAATTATCAAATATGTATGCATAAATTTATTAGGTTCTGTTACAAAAAGAAATGATAATAGCTTAAAAAAACTAAAGTTACTTTTGACCCAAAAAAAAAAAGAATCTACCCTTCCTATTGGGCATCTGCAATCGACAGCTTCCTTCCCTCCTCTTTTACTCTACAGTCTAAAAAAATAACACATTTGTTATCTGCATGCAGTACATTAATTTTTTATTATTTCTTTTAGATCTGCTTTTTCTTTTGTGAATGGGAACAAATTGCAGTTCATCCTGCATGTCTTTTTGCTCTGCATCTCTCCTGTGTTTTTCCTGTTGTACATTCATAGGCTTCGAATGGGCAACGCAGATCAAAAAATGCAGATCAAGCAGAACAAATGCAGATCATGCAGATCAAACAGAACAAATGCAGATCAAACTATTTCAATAAAATAGTGAGTGTTCAGATCTTCGGGTCGGATTCGGAGCGGTTTTTCGGGTCACATAATAACAAAAATTGTTAATAAAAATATATTTTAACTAAATCATATAATAAAATAGAGCAAAAAATATAGTTTTGGATATACATGTTTTTAAGTTAGGTATGAATCAGTTTTTATCGGGTCAGGTCTATTCGGATCGGTTCTTTTCGGATAAGGGTCTATTCAAATCTGTTTTTTCTGGTTCGGTTTCGGATCAGTTTTTTGAGTTGGTTCCGGATCGGGTTTTCGCGTCCATGTTAAAATTCTCAGACCTAATTAAATACTATCATTTTAATAAGTATAGTAAATTTTAAAATTATATAAAAATTCATCACAGCTACAAAAATTATAAAGAGTATTCTTGTTTTGTTCTTTTTTTTTGTATTTTTATTTGATTTTTGGTTCTTTCTTACCATTTAATTCAACTATAGAACTAATATTGTCAATTTTATATAAGTTATTGTATCAACAAAATCTTTATTTATATTTTCAAAATATAAAATACATAAATGCATATGCAAGAACAAAAAATACGTTTGATATTTCATTGATATTAAGTAACTATAAAATTACATGCAGTTAAATTATGAATTTTAAAATATGAAAGGATATGCATAAATTGATTTAATTAATTTATATGAAATTTTTATTACTTTTTTGAATAAATAATACATGATTTTTATTGATCATATATTTTAAAAGGATACAAAATATTAGAATATAGCAGTTTATAAGACAAATATTAGTTATTAAAATTATATTACTTATACAAAGTATACATGTGTCATAATATATTTCAAAAGAATAAGTGAAGATTAACTAAGTACTAGTGAATATAATATCTAACTTATTTTTAATCAAAGAAATAAAATATTATATTATTTATAGTTGATAGATTAAAAAACTACAAAAATTGTTTATTGGTCACCTGCATCATCACGAGCTCCCTCCTTCCCCCATTTGCTTGCAGTCCAAAATATCAACATAACAATAATCTGCATGCAGAACATTATTAATTTATTAATTATTTTTTGTTCTGCATTTAATTCATGAATGGAGATAAATTGCAGTTTGTCCTGTATTATAATTTCTACTGCATTTCTCCAGCTTTTCTCCTGTCCAACATTCAAAGCCATAGCCTATGTACAGTATGATGATGATGGAATGTGGGGATATGTATAAGTTGCATGATCTGAAATTTATTGCTTGATAGTAACATATAAGTAAATGAATAGAGACCATGCATTTTATATTATAAGTTGCATTTTATGTCGAATAGACAAAGAGATTATTGGGTTTCATAAACTTTAAACAACGGTTTTGATTGGTCAAGAAGCAACCATATAAAATCATTAATATTATTTAAGTTCATTGTCGTGTATGTAGGGATGGGATCACCACTAGAACTAGGAGATCTATTCATTTGATCCGCTTGGATAGATATTCACGAGTATATCTTATATATTAGAATAAAGGTTACAACGTTGATTTATGTAGTTTTTTTTAAAATAAATCTTAACTAGAAATCAGTTTTCATTTATTTATTATTAAAAATATGCTTAATAATATGTCACATCTAAATTAACCATCAATTCCTACAAAACCGAATCTCTTAACAAATTGATATTTAAAATGTTATCTTATATATTAATATAGAAGTTATGACGTATTTTTATGTTGATATTTTTATTTGGATCATCATTTAAAAAAACTTATTAGATATATTTTCCTAGTACTAAAATATTATAATATTTCTAATTACTTAAATAATAATATCTTTTAATTTAAAATATAAGTATCTATATAATATATAAGTAATCTCAAAATATATATTACTTATATAAAACAAATACCTCCAGATCTAGTTTCTATAATTATTTAGTAAATTAAATAGAGAAGTGATCTGCTTCATCAAGTCATCAACATTTATAAAACTAATTTGTTATAAACTTATTAACACCAAAAACCTAGCTATCACTAAACATATAACATACATGCCTGATAATATATGATCTGTGTAAGATGTATACAAACTATTTATCTTAGAAATATGTGCAATTCTTATGATCTTATCATAACTGTACATTTTTATTTGACACTGGAATATGAAGTAAACTAATCTATACGTAAAGTGAAGTAAATCACTGGTTGTTAAGACTGAACATTTTATCCGTTAAATTTGATTCGATTCGTTATTCGTTTTGTTTTGATCCAAAAAATCTGAATATCCGTAAACTTTGAGGCAAAAACAAATACTAAAAATCAATATCTGTTAAAATCAAAGTAAATCACAAATATTAAATTTTGGGAAATAAATATCCGATTTGATCTAACAAATATATAAATATATGTATATCTTGATTATATTTAAAGTTTAAATGTATAAAATTATATAATTATTATTTAAAATATGATTTGACAAATTCTATTCATATTATTATTACTTATATAAAAGTATTATATAAAAAGAAGAGAAAATATTTATGACAATTATATTTTTTCTTAAGTTTTGTGTTATTATAATTGTTAATTAAGTTTAGAAATTACAAAATATGTAGATTCATTATTTATTTAAAAATTATCTTGTATACCATGCAAAAATATTTTACAAAACAAATTTGTATCAAAATTTTAAGATTATTTATATTAATCAAAACATATGTGATATCCGTAAATATCCCTAAATATCTATTTATTTTTTGGTATTTTCCCGAATATCCGTATTTTTCCAAAGTAAATAAAAAAAAATTAAATATCTGTAACATATAAAATATATCATAAATACCTTAAAAATCGGATATTCGATCGGTATTCAAGCCTACGAGTTGTAGCTAACGAACGTTGTTGTTTTTGAATCTGTCACATTTAATTAGTTTTATCAAAACCGTAAAGTACACGAATTTAGGAATGTACACGCGGCTTTTGCATGACCAGAATTTAAACGAGAGAGCTAAATAAAAATAATGGGAAAATCGCATAAAAAACCCTCAAAGTGTCACTTACTAGCACTTTAAACCTTGAAGTTTTTTCACTAACACTTTTAACCTTCAAATTGACATTTGTATCATAAAAAACCTCCAAATAAAAAAATTGACCGGTTCAGTAGGTAATTTTTCAAAAATAATTATTTAATTAATAAAATAAACAAAATAAATAAATAAAAATCCAAAAAATAAATAAAAATCGAAAAAATAAATAAAAATCGAAAAAAATAAATAAAAATTTTAATTTTTTTGATTTTTTTTTCATTTTTGTAAATTTTATTAGAATTTTCGATTTTATTTATTTTTTGGATTTTTATTTATTTATTTTGTTTATTTTATTAATTAAATAATTATTTTTGAAAAATTACCTGCTGAACCGGTCAATTTTTTTGATTTGGAAGTTTTTTATGATACAAATGTCACTTTGAAAGTTAAAAGTGTTAGTGAAAAAACTTCAAGGTTTAAAGTGCTAGTAAGTGACACTTTGAGGGTTTTTTATGCGATTTTCCATAAAAATAATATGTGGCTTTCACGAGAACGACGGCGACAACAAAAATTGAGTGAATGGGACATATGACGTGGCTAAATCTGACATATGTCATAGTATTTAAGTACTGACGTGTTAAATCATTTTGACGTGTTAAATCATTTTGACGTGTCTCGTTCAAGAAGTGTGTCTCCTACCTGCCCGAACTGGACAAAGTTTGTTAAGTCTTTAATTGGTCAGTGATATCTCATCTCATATTATTGTTTATATTATCAAGATTTAAGTTACTAAAAATGTGTTGTGGATAATATTATTTTGGAAAATTCTAACTTTACTACAGAATTGATATTATTTTTCAAATTATCTGTAAAATTAATTTTAAAATATTTAAATTTATGATGAAAAAACTAACTAACTTTATTAAATCGTTTATGAATGTTTGATAGTTATTCATAAGTTTAACTATACTCTTTAAATACTATACCATAAAAGAAATAATCAATACATCCCAGAACTCAATAAACACCAGTCTATGATATTTCAAGCAGTCTTTTTTTATTTTTTTCTTATTTAGTTATAAGAGAATAAATCTCAGATGATAATATTTAAAAAGGTAAGTATATGAGAAAAAATGTGTTTGGTGTAATTTAAACTGATTTGGTCAGAACAATTTTTGCAGAACAAGCATAACATGTAGTAAATATGGTACAATATATACTTCCTTTTTAAAAATTGATAACACTAAAGTTATCATACATATCAAAAATTAAATTAAGAATACACTAGAATATATTATTTTATAGTTATAAAATTATTTAATATTTATATTAAAATTAAGTACACATACATCATTTTAAAATTAATAACAAATAAAAATATTATTTTTAAATAAGTGTAAAAAGTTATAGATGTAAACATATTTCCCAATAATATAGGACAAAACAAATGTTGTTAGAGCAGACTAAACGATTTGGAAAGTTGACAAAAAAAACGATTTGGAAATTAAGCTTAGATTACTTTGGAACCATTTGAATTTGGATGATTGAATGTTAATTTAACTGGGGTTGATAAACAATAACTATTTTTTGCATCGTATTTAATCGCATTAATTAGTTCTGCACTTTCAATCAAATAAAGCTTAAGAATGGTGAGAATGGTGAGAACTGATGGGCACCTTTTCATGTTACTATTCACTATTCAATGCATGCTCTGCTCTATATTGTTATGGTGGTGTAAAAAGAATCGATGGCTATTTTATGGAGTTTAAGTAATGGCTACTAAGGGCATCTCCAATCCTACTCCATTTTCTACTCCAAACATCATTTTGGAATAAAATCCTCTCCAACCTCACTCTATTTCCAACTCCAAAATGGAGCAATGGCTAGGGCTACTCCATTTATGGAGTAATCTTACACATTACTCCATTTTGGAGTTGAACTTTTTTTATTTATGAATTGGTCCTTTAAATCTTTAATGTTCTTATTTCTTACTTAAATAACATTTTAAAATGATACAACAACGTAAAAAATAAGTTATTCTATTATTTAATAATTTAACATAAAATGTATAACATAATTAAATAACAAAATAATATAAAATAAAATAACATAAAATAAGTGATTTAAATGTCCGATTTCAAAAAAATTGTTCGATTTAGAAATATCAAAGATAAAAAAACTCATTTTTCATTACGAAATGCATTAATTGATCATTTGTGGGAAAATATTTTAATGCTTATTATTGAACCAACTTATACATTATGTTTTATTCTATTTTTATGATTTTTGTACCTTTTAATAATAAATGTTTAATTTAAATAAATTATAATTTAAAGTATTTTTGCAAACATAAAATAGTTGGGGTTAATTAGTAAATTTTTATAAGTATAAGATATTATTAACAATTATTAACTATTTCGGAGTAAAAATTGAGTAATACATTGAAATAAAACATCACTTCATTTTGGAGTTGCATCATTTTGGAGTAAAATTTGGAGTAATACATTGGAGATGCTCTGAGCACATTGATGCCAACTCGAAGTGACTTGTATTCCCAACTAATAATCCTATATTTTTTAACAAAAAACTAATAATCTTATTTATGTTTTATATTTTAAATCAATTCACGAATACTTGTATTCCCAAATTCAACCTTCCATTATTAGAGTTGAGTATCGATACTGGTCAACTTATATTCGCTATTCATCTTGTACTCCACGTGATTTTTTAATAACTGTAAAAACTGTAAAACATAAATTATTTCGAAACAGAAAAATCATTTATTCGCATAATCAAGTACTTAAGTTAACTACAAAATATTCTAATTTGAAAACTTACAAGTATAATTTCTTTAAACAAATTTAACTACTTTACTTGTTTGAAGTGCTACTCATTTGTAGATTATTTTTTCTTAAGCAACATCTACATGAGTTTTCAAACCTACAACTCTTGGTCCACTTAACTTTTAAACTAGCTGACCATGATTCTTGCCAAGCAAGCAATTCCAGATGACCAATCCTTCGTATTTCATAGTCTAATTCCATATGTTGCATCCATTGCTTTTCGATCATTAATATAAAAACGTGATGTATATAACAGGATGTATAACTCGAAAGTCGAAACTTATACGAGTGGCACGGCAAACGTGATGGACCCATAATCCACAAGTCCCTAGAGTCGAAACATGGCTCTATTAAGTTGAATCGATCATCAAGTGACATGTGTTATATGGATTATACGAAGTACCTAGAAAGTTCTTAACTAGAACTCTTCCACGCCCTCCCATGTTCTCTTAATTTTCATCTTCTCTAATTCCTAGAAACTCATTGAGAACCTAAACGATGCTCTTGGGGTGGATAAAGATCGATCTCACAATGTTCTCATCACCGCAGATTCTTACTATTGTTGAAACGGTAACAAGACGGGTAATACTAATTTACTAGTCCATTTTGTTTACACATGTAACACATCTGTACTTTTGCTTTACAAGACAGGTAACATTTACTCTGCTTTTTTAACTTTCTCCTCTGTTCCATGCTGTAACTTGTTCTTCATTTTCAAAATCTTCTCACGACAGTTATCATACGCTTCGTTTGATCTATCTTTAAGATTCTTTGATAGCTTTTGTAGTCGATCTCCATTCTTCTCCCACAACTTCGGAACTGTCAAGCCGATCACTAAACCTACATATACCAAAGAATAAAAGAGTAATAGATTAGTATTACCTGTAGTAATATAGTTGAAACGGTAACAAGACATGTAATACTAATCTTCTCCCACAACTTATACCATATTCGTACTATATTCCTAATGTTGCTAGTTTCTTAAAAACATAAGTCAAATGCTTGCTTAATCAAAAGCAACGCAAAAAAAAAAACATACCATCATGTTTGATCAAGGTTGACCTTTTGTTTTGTTTGTCACAAACATACACTATATGTTTAAACCAAGTTGGTGATACAAACCATTAGACAAATCTGACGTATAGCATAAATAATCAATTTAAGAATCTAGTAGTTGTTATTTATGCTAAATAAAGTTATATTCTTGGAATATTACCGAGTTGTACTCTACCTAATGGATGGTCGATAAAACAAATCGTTTAATTACTTGCGTACCGATGAAGAGAAAAGTGTGGAAATCGAGAAGGTTTCCTATTCTTGACAAGATCCAGAACCCCAAAATGGTTCCAGCGAAAACAAACCATTCACTCTCAGCACCGACCCTGAACATCCATCGAACCATTTCTTCCATTAGCTTTCGGCACGACCCCACGGTCTCTGCTACAAACTCGTCCGACACTTCTAACCCTGACAAGTCCGGTTCAACCCTGTCCGAAAGTTGATAAACGCAAAAATAAAAACAGCTTCCCTCAGAATATAGACTTTAACGTCTTTCAACATGTCCAACTGCTTCAGTCAAAAAAAAAAAAAACATGTCCAACTGTTTAAGGAGGCGTTATTTAAATACTTGCTGAGAAGACGAAGTAAACTTCCCCAAAGGAAGACTATAGAGACGATGGCCATGGCTGCCCAAGAAACAATGGTTATAGAACTGAAACCATAAATATTGATCAAAATCCACGTCGCTGTTGAGACAAAAAGTACAGAGAAGGCTAGTTTCTTCCTCCTCCATAAGTAAATGTCCTCCAAAGTATCTTCTATGTAATTCATGAACCATAACAAAGAAGATATTAGAATTTGTCAAAAACTTTCAGATCTAATTAGTGAATGTTTTCTAGTTTCTAGCATTATGTTTCTCAGACTATTGCTCTTACCAGATTTAGGTGATGTATCTTTGGTCACATCGTTGGCCATGGCTTATGGTAATAGATGATGCTGGTAATAAAATAAGAAAATAATAGCTTACGATGTATATATTTGAAATGATTCTAGAGAATGGTTGTGTGTGAAAAAAACTCTTCATTAGTTCTTGATGTAACACGTCGTGGTGACTTTGCGGTGACGTGGAAGTCATGCAAAGTTGATATGTGTTTCTTTTTACGGAAACTATGTTGGACGGTTCGAAATGAAAGTAAACGATAGAATGAGTTGTATTAATTTGATCACCGAT
The DNA here is from genome assembly GCF_000801105.2 of Raphanus sativus. NCBI lineage: Eukaryota > Viridiplantae > Streptophyta > Magnoliopsida > Brassicales > Brassicaceae > Raphanus > Raphanus sativus. The sequence goes on from NC_079516.1 coordinate 42,944,985, forward strand.
AGAACTTCGGAGAAAATAACATATCTTTTAAAAACAAAATTCGATTTCTGAGTTTATGCAGAATCAATGATTTTTTGGACAGAAGCCACATATCCATATCCAATTGTTGTAATTCGAATTGCATGGATTCTGAGTTCACCATAGCAAGTAGCCAATAAATAGACAAAACTATAGATTTTGTCCCTTAATTTCTCTTTCTTTTGTTGTAGAATTAAGATTATAGAATTATCTGTTGTTATAGTTGTAGATTTTAATGCTACAAAATTAGAAATATAGAATAAAAAAATTCGTAAGTATAGGTCTAAAAAACCTTCATGATTTACTCATGCATCTTCCAATACCAAAACACCAGTATTTTATTAAAAATAAGAGATTTGATACTTTATAAAATCAGAGATGTGAAAAACATTATAACCCTTACCAACCAAATCTATGATCTAAAAAATTATGACTAAATTATAAAAGAGAAATTGCTTGAAATACATTGGTTGAACACCATTTTTAAAAACAGTTGAACAAAAATATTTTAACACTTAGATTTTTGTGTGATTTATTATTGTTTAAAATTTAATATTTAGGAGGCAAATTTGTGTTTATAAACTTCTATAAATAATTATTAAGCATTTATAAATGATTTAAAATTGTTAATTTTATTATTTTCATAACAAACTATGACTATTTATGAAAATGGGTTTTAAAGTAAATTTGAAAGTGATATTAAATTTGAAATAAATTTAATTCCTATAAAATTTTGAAATTCACTTATTTTAATATTATTTGCAAAAACATATTCAATCAAAACTATCAAATAAACTAAAATTTAAATGAAAAACATTGAATTTTTTTTTGCATTATCATCTAAGAGTATCGTCACCACCGAAATAAACTTTTTTCACAGTTCTCATAATATAGCAATGAATTGGTCCTCATAATATAGCAATAAAATAGGTGATTTTTTTCTTCATGCTGATACATGAGTATAAATATTTACAAAATAACTAACTTATAATAATTAGTTAAGTTTTACTTTTATTTATTTATAAATTTTATCCTTTATAATAATTACCCAAAACGTAAGTAGCTTCACCACTTTTCAAGACCATTGAGAACATTCCTACACCAGTAGGTCCAGGACTAGTATTCTCAGAACCTTGGTCTTTGACGTTGCTCTTCATGAGTTCGTATACCAGAACAACAAGAGATCTATTCGGTCTTGACACACTGATGGCACTTCCTATGTTGTGGAGAATAAATATCCCTAGTTCTTTGATCGCTTTCCACATTGCTATAATGCTATTCTAGATCAATCAGATCAAGATTTGAAATATTTTGTTTGATTCAGTTAATGTAAGTTGTGACATCTAATCAGATACAAGACGGGCACATGGAACATTAGCCGGTCTAAACCCCCAAAGGATCCCATATAGCAATACATGATATTTCACTGGTTGAGGCCGATCTAAAAACCTAAAAGAGCCATTGCCTAAGAAACGATTGTTTATTTTATACACAGAAGTAATAATGGCCTTTTGTATACACATACATTGATGTTTTTCTACTGATTTAGTATTTGATGATGTCAGTGTGACCACCCGAGTTTAAGCAAGTTAATGCGTACCTGTATGTGAATTGCTAACGGAAAATAAATAACGCCAACCCCATTGCTAGATCTAAGCATAGTGTAACATTAAAAAGATAAAGGGGTTGATCGGTAATGGTGTAACTTTAAAAAAAAATCTCTAATTAAGATTTTAGCTTTGAATATTTTGCTATGGCTGTAAAACTAAAGCTTTGGAAAGCACATAATATTTTCGGTACGAATTTATCTTTCTACAGCACATTAACTAACGAAAATTTAAAAAAAAATGGCTGTGAACTTATGAAAATGAATAAAGCATGATTGGTGTTTCAAAAGAAAAAAAAAAGAATAAAGCATGATTGATGTAGATTTAGGGTCCTAGACATAATTATTGCTGTGCACATTAATATCAAAGACTTTACCAATCAAATTCAAAGATATTAAAACAGAAAGAGAGAGAACCAGAATAAGTTCTTGTCTAAAAATCTCAAAAAAAAAGAAAAAAAATTCTAAGTTACTCTTCTGTTATCGGTACTTCATAACTGGTTTACTTATATATTATTAAAACTGAAATATTTTTAAAATTTTTTTGAAACATATATAGCAGTATAAAATATATAATGAGTTTTATAAATATGAATGCCAATTAGCTTGATACAATTTCTATATCTATATCTATATCAAATCTGGTGTACATGGTTCTAAATCTTCTGTAAATGCTGTGGGGGTCGAGGGTATTGGCATCACTAGACAATAAGGGTATGTGGAACTGGAATGTGAGGCACAAATATGGTCAAGAACTCAATGTTAGTATCCGGAACAAAGAGAGATCTCTAAATTTCAGAAAAGAGAAAAAACAAAGAGAGATCTCTCTACACTGAGGCTAAGGCTTCTATTGGTAAACAAAGAGAGATCTCACAAATATTGCTACAGCTGATGAAGAAGTAGAAGCAGTATGCTGCAGAAGATGTATGCTTTTATTAAAATTTTTAATAAGATGATTGGTAAAACAGTAGAATTATACAATTTTAATTTTTTATAAAAGTTAGTATATAATAAATTTATTTTAAAATTAAATATATTAAATTATAATATATAATTAATAATATATTTGTTACTAAAAATAATGAATCTCAATTAATAACATAAATTAATATAAATTTTAAATGTGAAATATTATTATTTAAAAAAAATATATTTTTAAATATATATTTATTTTTGGATATAAAATAATTTTGAAAATTATTAAATAAAAACAAAAAAATATTTTGGATATAAATAATTTGAATATTATAAAACAAAATAAATAAATTATCATTATATATACATCTTTTTATTTTATATATTAATATAGAAAAGAGATATAATTAATCTATTTTATTTACTAATTTCAAAATTAGGTTTATATCGAAAATTTTATTTTAAAAATAAAATTTACAATTAAAATATCTATTTTTAAAATAATATTTTGCATTTACAATATAATATAATTTATATAATTAAATTATATTTTAAATGTGAAATACTATTTTAAAAAATATTTATATTCTAAATTTATTATATAAATCAAAATTTCATTTTCTGGATATAAAAATAATTTTATGATATTATTAAATCAAATAAATGAACTAATTATATTTATTTATTAAATTTATAAATTGTAAATACAAATGCTTTTCTAAAAGCTTCACATGAGAACATTTGCCAAAAAGTATTTGGAGAGCATTATGAGAGCATTAGCATTTAGTAAATACTTTTTTAAATAATTTTCTAACAAATGTTGATTGGATAATGTGGAGTATAATGTTAATGCTAATGCTCTAGCAAGCCACCTTTTTAAGCTCCATTTTGAGAAAAGCCAAAGGTCCCGTTTGATTTAGACTCATTTTATCGCTATTGTTTTTTTTCTTATATATTTTGAGGTTATTATTAATTAGACCACGAGAGTGTGGCCATAATAGCATAAAACCACTTCTCTCACTTTCAGGAATGAGTTTCGAAAGGCCAAAGGTCCCGTTTGATTTAGAGTCTCGCTGGTTTTCCGTTACCACCCAAAAATACAATTTTTGCGGTTATTAACGGTTCACACCGTTTCAAAATAATCATATAAATTAATACAAATCATTTCGTACCACTCCGAACCTCTTAAAATCAAAAGTTGGTTACAGTTAGCTTTTGCAGTTACGAACAGTTGTAGATGTATAAATAAATATAAAATTAACTTTTAAAAATATTTTAAAATTTTAAATTAAAAATGGAATGTTATAAACAAAAATATATACACATTTTATATATTAATTTAAATTGACAAAACAGTATCTTAATTTGTTTTATAAAAACTTTAAATTAGATATTCATTAGAATTTTAAAAACTAATATACATACATATATAAAGATATAAACATATATGAAAATAAAGAAAAATATTCTTTTAAAAGTTTTAAATAAATGTTCAAAAAATATTAAAATTATAACTTTCAACTAATTAAAAAATTAAACAAATAAATAAATATAATAATATTATTAATCATATTATATTAATAATTGTTATATTTTATTCCAATAGTATATTTTTATATTATTATTAAACCGCAGCAATATCTCATAATCAATCAGTCACAAATATCATGCAAAAGTAACAATTTTCAAACGTTGTATTAGTCATACAAAACGCTAAATAACGCTTGAAACTGTAACCATCCGTATCGACAAATTCCCGCATCCGTAAACGTTGCGTTTGAACCAGTCGGACCCTAGACTCATTATCACTATTGTTTTTTTTATATATTTGAGGTTATTATTAACGAAAATTTACTTAAATAGCACACATTTTAAGATTTATTACCAGAACCAAATAAACTTTTTATTATTACTACCATTTTTAATACTAATCTGCCCTTTTATTACGTTGTGATGAAAGGTATTTATATGAATGCCATTATTTTTTCATGCCACATAAGTAAAAGACCGGCGTGACGTAGAAAATCATTAACTTGTATTAATGAATTCAATCGTAAAAGGATATGAAAGGATCGATGTTAGTGACAATTGATTTACTGAAATCGGGATGCTTTATAAGATAACGGCTGACTTTCAAACATAAGTTACACGTATTCAGTTGATTTAGTTGATTTATATTCACTTAATATTGATAAGAGGAGATTAAATATAATTTTTTAAGTAATTCAATTACATTTTTTTATTTTAGTATGTTTGAAGTATGACTGAGTTATATAAACAACACGGCTGAGTTATCTAAATGACACAACTGAAAATTATAAATATTTTTTGATTATAGAGTATATTTGAGGCATGCTTGAGTTGTATAAACGACACAGCTGAGATATATAAACGACAAGGCTGAGTTGTGTAAACATAGCAGAAGTTAGATATAAAATACACGGTTGAGTTCTGTTTCAGACAGATAAAACACAAAATACTCGTTCAATGCACCATTCCCGTGATAACTCATCCATGTCTCCAAGCTTCATAGAACTCCTCCGCATCATCTCTGTTGAATCTGTCACTTCTCTCCGTCTCTTCCATTCTTTTTCGTTTAAGTTTCTCTGTCACTCAAATCCCAAAAAAATATTTGGATTATCAAATTCTGGGAATCAAATCACAAACAATATGAAATCTGATAGAGAGTGAGAGACATACGTCAATCAAAACAAAAACAAAAGCAAAATGCACATTTTAAAAAAAAATGTACATAATGAAACCAAATCTATCACATGCAGAAACAAAAAATCAAACTTTTAACAATATAATCACCTACCTCTTGATACATGTGAGATTGAGATGGTCATTAATCCAACCAAGAATATATTTCTTCCAACAAATTATACATTGTCCATCATACACTCGACAAACTTCAATGAATACATACCACAATCGCTAACTTGTGTGTTTTTGGAATGTATTTGCCTTTTTCATCGGAACGAACACTGCTTATAACTAAGTTTTCATAGATTGACAGGAAATAACTCAGCCACAATTGTATATATAAATCAGTCAGAACATAAAATAATTCAGCCATAACATTAATAAAACTCAACAATAAACTCGAAAATATCAAAGTAAAGCGTCGAAACATACTAGAGAAAACAATTTCAGGCGATTTCGGAGAAGATGATTTCAGAATTGATGATTTTGGAGAAGACAATGTCGATTTAAATAGCGATGAAAATTTAATCGACGAAGGAAATTTTTAATTTTTTTTAACAACGTAAAATTTAAGTTAATCTTCAATTTATTGATATTACAATTATTAGTGATGTGAATTTGTTAATTAAAATTAATCGCAATAAAAAACTAAGAAAGAGTTTTTAATACTATAATTTATTAGAGATAAAAAAACATTTTAGTAATTTAAAATTTTCTACGACACACACTACAGTAAGATAACAACTTTTCTATGTTATTCTACTAAAAATCTATATTATTAATTAGACCACGAGAGTGTGGTGTTTATAGCATAAAGCCACTTCTGTCAGTTTCAGGAATGCGTTTCAAATCACGATGGTAACGACTTGCAATGCAATCAATACGAAAGAATAGTCTCTTTTTCTATCACGAGTTGCAGCCCGTCATGAAAATAGCCGTTTTGTCTATATATTTAGGAGAAGAATCGTTGACGGTTTTGTTAGCAAAACTTAGCTGTACGTGGGCTCCATTACACATACAGACTTAAATAGGAACTATATCTTGGGGTATTAATTTTCAGTTTTAATTTTTATTTATTTATACTAAATAGTATATTTATAATATTTGATCGTTTTATATTGACTAAGCTAGGAATATGTATTTGGGTATCCACTCGAATTCGGTTAAAATTTATTCGGGTTTGAAATTTTTGAGTTAAAGATTCTAGCTCTATTCGGATATTTATAAACTTTGATTCCGGTTTGATTTAGATCTTTGCGGGTTTGATAACCTGTTTAAATTATTTTAAAATTTTCGAAATTTATATATCTTTAAATATCTTTAAATCTAAAAAATATAACATGTAAATTTGAGTAATGTAAGTTAAAGTATCTAAATTAAAAATTAAAATAAATTTAACTTGAATATTTGGATGAAGAATAAATATACATATATTTAAATATTTTTGGTGTTTTGATTATTGTTTATCTATTTTAGATGTTTACTTTTGACTATTTTTTATATTTCAAATCAACTTAAAATAGCTTATATCTTGGATATTAACTCGAAAATAGCTAACATATTGAAGTATATAAATATAATTTAAATACATTTGAATATCCGAAATATTTCGTTCGAATAAGGTTTAGTTATGGTTACCAAAATGGTAAATCCGTTTGGATATTATCTAGTTTCGGTTCAAATTTGGTAATATTTTTTTCGTTCAGATTTGTTCAATGAAGAGTTGATATTATAATTTCAATGAATCGTTTGTTCAATAAAAATCGTTTGTCCATTAAACACATTAATCAAAGTGAAAAATGTATTTTTTTAATTTGACATTGATTTAATTGAGAAGTTAATGAAGTGTATTTAATTCAAATTTAATTTTAGAAAACACATTAATGTAAGTGGAAAAGACAACATTAAAATATGAAGTATTATTTAATTGTGTATTTAATTCAAATTTAATTTGGAAAACACATTAATTAAATTGGAAAAGACAACATTAAAATAGGAAATATTATTTAATGTCAGTGGCATGGAAGTGTAAATAACACTTAAAACTAAGAGACATTTTATATGTGTACTTTTCTTTTAATAATATAGATAATAATTAGACTAATTTTTTATCTAAAATCATAGAGAAGATGATAAGTACGAAAATTAACTAAAATTATAGAAAATATAACAAGTAAGTAAATTTATTTCTCAAATAGTAGTAAAGACTTAATGAATGGTTTAATTTTCATATGTAATCATATCTATTGAATATTTAAATTCATTAAATTTATAGTGCATTTCTCATACGTAGGCAAACAAATCACAAACTAATTAGTCAGAAAAAGCTGCTTTAAAATTGTGCAGATGTGGATTGTGCTTTTGAAAAATAAACTTAAATGAACTAGTAACAGAGGCTGACGTATCGGCATTTAGAAAGAAAAAAAAACTCTATATGTATGTTGTGTGGTGTCGGTCTGTGACGAGTAGGAAATAATATACAAAATCAAAGGTTAAGAAAAAAAAAATGGGTGAGGAGAAGAAGCAGCAGCACTTCGTGCTAGTACATGGTGCATGCCACGGCGCCTGGTGCTGGTACAAGGTTAAGCCGCTTCTAGAGGCCGCCGGCCACCGCGTAACCGCCTTAGACCTTGCTGCTTCGGGTATAGACACAACCAGGTCTATCACTGAAATCTCCACATGCGAACAATACTCTGAGCCATTGATACAGCTAATCGCCTCATTACCAAGTGATGAGAAGGTTGTGCTCGTTGGTCATAGCTTCGGAGGGTACAGCTTAGCAATGGCCATGGATAAGTTTCCAGACAAAATCTCTGGCTCAGTCTTCGTGACTGCTTTCATGCCCGATACCAAACACTCACCATCGTTTGTCGTAGATAAGGTTTGATCTTGTTTTTAACGACCATTACTTTTTTCCTGTTTAGAGCCAAATCTTAAAGAATTGGAATTTAAACAAAAGTAATTACGAGCTTAAACTATCTAGACATTAATTTTTTCATCCGCAACACTTCATTCTAGATATCATTAGGTCTTCTATACATGTTATCTTGTGGTTATCTAAGAAATATCACTACAAGATGGGGCAGTATGACGTGGAAATCGTCCAAATGATCAATCCATAGCTCTTATCCTAATTTTGAACTATGGATTTTCAACTTAAAACACGCAAATAGCATTGAATGGATTTTGTCATCCAGTTAGATATATCTTTAGTTTGACTTTGATGTGAGACATGTTGACACTTGCAATTTACAGTTTTATTAATTTTGTTTTATTTTTTTGTGCAAGCCCAAACTTTTCATTCATGATTAAAAAGTCATAATGCCTAAGTCCTTTTTGGGTACAGAGTCAACATTTGCTGTTCTAAGAATAAAATTAAACTGGATAAAGTTAAAAAATTGGGATGAGAAATAGATGTCGTTTAGGATTTCTGCTATTTCCAAGTTCCTGAGGTGGTTGTTGATTAGGTTGATGAAAATCTGAGAATCAGAGAAAATAAGGAGGGAATCTCTTCCACAATTAAAGGTAGAGATTGGGGCTTTTTGCAAAGCCAAAATTTCCGCCATAAAGGGAATTACTTTTGTTCTTCTAAACCAATCAATTTACTCTTCCACAAGGGAATTACTACATGTTGCATAACCCAAAAATCAACATCTTAAATTATGTGGCCATCATTCAATACCATAATAGTCCTAACCAATCACCCAACCAATATAGAACTGATAAGGATGTGATACATACAGATTTTCCCTTTCTCGAGTCTTTATAACTTGTGGGGTAGATCTCCATTTTTAAAGTCTTTATGATATGTGGTGTATATATATATATATATATTTTTTTTTTTTTGTAAACTGCATACTAAGTGGTGTATATATGCAATAGCCATAAGCCCATAAAGGTAGAAAGAATCCGGATATTCGAAAAAATTAAAGTATTCAAATCTAAATTTGAATTTGTCAGATCAGTAGATTTAGTATTCGGATTCAGATACATAGTTCATAAAAATATTTAAAAGATAAAGTATTTTAAAGTACTAAAATTCTAAAAATAATATATATATTAAATAGTTCTACAAGATTTATCAATACATATTTTCTATATAATATTAAAAACAAGATTTATCAATACACATATGTATATAATAATAAATATTAAAATATATAAAACTAATTTTATGTATAAATATTAATATATCAAATGTAATTACTAATAAAATTAAAATTTTAATATATTTTTAAAACACATATATAGATCTAGATATTCGGACCTAAAAATCAAAAGATCCGGATCTGGATTTGATTTTGACTATTATCCGGATCCGAATTCGGACTCCCGAATATCTTATTTACGGAGCGGAATTCGGATAATAAATCTAGTCCTAAATAAACCTATATTAAAAATATTTAACGTGTATGCAGGGCCGTCTAATAATTTGGACTTCTAATTATGTAACAAGAACCCAAGTTCTCTAAGAAAAGTACTGTAAAGTCATAATAATTTTGTTTTGGACCCTATACAAAAGCACCACTTGCACTTGGCTAGAGACCCTATACAAAAGCACCCCCTATATATATGTTACCTATCTCACATATCCTATTTCTTCCCTATTGAACGTGTATGTGGGTAGTACAGTGAGTTTAATTTCATCTATTTTACTAAAAGTCTCACTTTCATCTATTTTACTAAAAGTCCAAGTAGTGTACTTTCATAGTGGTTAAAAGTTTTACCGCCATAGCATTCTATAATTTAATTGTCTTTAACCAGAAAGATACATCTAAATTTTAACTCTGTGATCACGTACAAGTTTGCACGGGAGACGCCACCAGAAGCATGGTTGGGCTCGGAGTTAAAACCGTATGGCTCAGACAATTCCGGTGTGTCAATGTTTTTCAGCACTGAGTGCATGAAGCACGCTCTCTATCAACTTTCTCCTGTTGAGGTAATTTGATGTATCATCATCAACATACCATAATGATAAAATGATAAATACTCATGTATGTGGTAATCTTGATTTAGGATATTGAGCTTGGATTGCTTCTAAAGAGGCCTGGATCATTGTTCATCAACGATTTAACCAAGGTGGAGAACTTTTCGGACAGAGGGTATGGATCTGTTCATCGAGCTTACATTGTGTGCAAAGAGGACAAAATAATTACAAAAGAACTTCAATGGTGGATGATTGATAATTATCCGGCGAAAGTAGTGAAGGAGATGGAAGACACAGATCATATGCCAATGTTCAGCAAGCCTCAGTTACTAAGTGACTATCTCTTGGAAATCGCGGAAAAGTTCTCTTAAATTATCTTGTTATGAAAATGTATTTGGATACAAATAAGTGTTGTCCTGCAAATGGGTCTTTCTAAAGATCAGGACTTTTATCGCGTTCAATGTTTGACATCTATTTAAAATAAACTTAAACAGTCAATGTAGTGTTGGTTTGGCATTCTCTAGATCTAAGAGAACGACCAAAAACAAACAAAAAGTATATGTGAGAAAGTCGTCTATATAAGTGTTAGCCAAGATGTAGAAGTAAAGAAAACAATAGATAAGGAGTACAAGAAGCGGTTTGCCCTCGTCCATGGGCTCTGCCACAGCGCATGGACTAGTTTATAATCAAGTTGTTTCCAAGGAAATAAATAATTTCTTTTTCCTCTTCTTTTGTTGTTAAGTTCTTAAATACATCTCTCAAAAATTTGATTTCCAACAGCTATTCAGCATCTTTAAGAGAAGAATCTTAAGCATATACCTCTTCTTGCAGCTATCATCAAAGAAGTGCAAGAAATGAGGGCTAACAAGAACTTGCTATTAAGCCTAGTAAATCTAATTTGAGAATAACATGTCACCTTATTATTTGTCAACAACGTAACTATTGTACCTACTTTTGTTCCACCAGCATACATATATTGTATACAAAGTGGACAAAGCCATTGCAGAATAAATTCAACGGTGAATAAAAATCTAGCAAACTTTTTGGTAGATATATGTGTCAATGTTCTGCAAGTCTCAATTACTAAATGACCAGCTCTTGGAGAAAATCACTTCAACTAACTTTCTACAGATATGTAAATGAATTAGGTATGATTTAAGTGCATGTTCTAAAATGGATCTTTCCAAATATGACTTCATTGCTTTCTATGGATCTCAGAGAATGACAAAAAACAATCACTATATTGTTGAACCAAGAGGCTTAAAGTAAATAAGACAATGGAGAAGGAGAACAAGAAGCGGTTTGTGCTTGTCCATGGGCTCTGCCACGGCGCGTGGACATAGTACGAGGTGAAAACGCAGCTGGTGGTTGCAGGTCACAGCGTTACCTCAATGGATCTTGCTGCATCGGGTATAAACATGACAAGACTAGAAGAGATTCAGACTTTGAAGGATTACGCCAGAGTACTTCTTCTTCAGTCAGAAATGCAGTAACTGGGGCAAAAGTGATACATCATAACTGGAAGTTACTTCATCCATAATAGCTCAAGCGACCAAGCATAGTCTGCCAAGCCGCGGTTATGTTCACAACCGTGCCTAAAACATGTTAGAGAAGAATCATAAATTACGACATGAAAAAAGTAACACACAGAATCGTGCCTAAGATAGCATCACTCAAACCAATTACGCAGAGCATTTTTTTGTGTGAAAAAAGAAAAAAAAAACTGCATTGAAAGAGGATAAAGCTCATTTCACAAGAGCATCAAAGATCGATGATCCGTAATGGAAGAGACAGTGTTCTGCAATCTTAAAGAGAGACAAATAAGTAACTAAAGCATAAATTTCCTTACAGAAATCTGTCACTTTGTCTGAGTATATTGTGGGACATCCATTCAATTGCTCAAAATAGTCGTTTTAAAGCTCTGCATTCTTTTAAGCATATCCTTAGAAAACAAAAACTAAAGCATTCTCACTAAAATTAAAAACAACACAAACACATACAAACATGGATCTTAGCTTTGCGTATATCAAACGTAAATGCAAGAAAAATAGGTATAGAATCTCCAAGGAGACGCTTTGTGAACAAACAATCGAATCACATATCTCTAAGTTTGCTGAGATTAACCGGAGATATAACTTTAATATCACCATACAACAATTGCTTCGCGATGATAACATTTGCTGCTTCACTCGGATGATAAGGATCCCAAAACACATACTTGTCCCTTTCCTCGCACAAACTCGAAGTCGGTCCGCACGGTATTATACCTGCATACTGTCCTCCATTACCGCAACAAGCCTTTGTCGCAGATTTGAACCCTTTAAGGTATATAAAACGTGCGTATATGTTAGTAATGTGCGTGTAGGAATTACAGAAGAATTAAACAAATATATTTATTACCGTATTTTTTGTAGTTAGTGATGAGTTCCATGACCAAATCGTAGACATTTGCATGCACGAACATTGCTCCAGGAAGCTTCTTGTTTAGGTCCTCCAATAAACTCTTTAGTCGAACGTTGTATTGATTTGCTAGCTTATTAGCCAAGTCCACACACTCGTCTTCGTTTAATTGATTAATGGTTTTCTGGTACGGTATGCATCCGATCGGTCCAACGTTCCCGATCACAAACTTCCTCGCATCCAATTGATACAACCTCTGCATCGTCATTAATTGTAAGCTTATAACGTATGATGCAAAGGTAAGAAAACTCTGTTGGTTTTGCTTACGGTTAGTTGGTCGCGTAGATGATCAAGCATGTCGCCAATAAAAATATCAGGAGTTTCCGTGAGCCGTGTTCCAACAGAGAGAAGTGGGAATAGATAGTTGTTGAGGAAGTCGTTGGCTCCGATAGTGATTGAGAATATTGATTTCTTGCTTATATACTCTTTTGCTTTGTCCTTTCCAAGTAGGCCATCGAATTGTTTACGTGTGGTGTTGAAGAAATCTACTTGTACATCCATACCTAACCTATTCACCTACCAAATATTTACATTTTTGCACAAAAATTAGAAGTCTAAAAATACATTTTTAACATATTATCAAATCCAGATAACTAAAACTTACAAAGATTCTTCCAGTTGCATTCATGATTCCTCCTCCTCCAGACGCGTAATTCACACCGGCTAATAAAGCTTTTCCGGTAGCGTTTGGTGCTAAGAAAGGGATCGCATAGTTCGCTGACCCAAGTTCTTCCCCTGAAATATCATAAATCAAACCGTTCATAAAGTAAAAGTAACATGTGTACACCAAATAAACATCAATATCATATATATTAATGATGTATACCACATATCATCTACTATATATATGTGTTACAGAATATAGATAGTAGTTCTCCGTACCAACGATGTCACCAATGGTACGGCCATTAGTAAACCGACCGGTAGGGTTTCCTCCGGAGGCTTTGAAATCGATACCATTAGGCTTCATATTGGCCCTAGACAAGGTCGGTAGATAATTATTGTTTCCAGCATCGACTAGAGAATCTCCAAATATAAACGAAGCTCCTAATCCGCCGTTTTTGTTATCATTATTGGTAACTCCACGACCAGCAGCTCCCACTAGAGCAGTGAGAGTTAAGAAGAAGGAGAACAGGAAGAGAGTCACGTCCATATCTCTTCTCGGACTAGAAGCTTTTGTGGTCATTTCTCAGGATTTTGAGAAGTTTAGGTTCTTCTGTTTGAAATTTATATTAATAAAAGATGGGGTTGGGATCGAAAGGAAACTTGTGAGATTGTATTTCAAGATTTTTCAAGAGGTGGTTCATCAACGTGGACTAGTTTTTCCTTTTGCTTGTGAGCCTTTGATTCGTTGGACGCTTGAGATCTCCGGATATAGACTCATATCTAATCCAAGTAGTTCACATTTGTTGGACAAATAAAATATCAAATTCCAAGAAGAAAAGTAATTACTACTGCACATCATTCCAAAAATTTATTTATTACTACTTTTTACAACCAAATGAAAATACAAGTAGTATATATTTTAATTCATATATGTAAAGCGTACAAAATTGAGGTAGTAGTGGAGGAGAAGTTACAAAATATTTAAGTAATTTTTAATAAAATATGTTTTAGTTTTTATCATATACTATTTCTGTATTTTGTAGAAATTAGTAAATGAGAGATGTTCCTCTAAAAGAGATTAGGTGTTAATTTGGTCAAGAAGGTGAGACTCTTTCTTTTATTTGGAATTTTCTCAAAAAGTTGAAACTTCATTACTCATATGTAATTTGCAGAAAGTAATAGTAATTTTCTTTTACACCTTTCCATATTCCCTCGCTGATATTGCAATTAGAAAAAAATTTAAAAGAAAAAGATTTTAACTTCTAAGACCAATCAAATATTCAAATCAGAGTAGTGAACTGATGATGTGACCCCAAATCAAGCTTCTGCATCACTTTCCTTTCATGAAGCAAAACAACTTACGAACATTGTTGATGATGATCTTCCTAATGAAGTACGACAGCTTCAGACTATGGAAAGTCAAAATGGTGATTCCTTGAAGAAAGAGGAAGATGAAAACACAAACGAGAATCCGTTCAGCTAAAAGGGCACTGAGTTTCGTCTTGCCCTCATGATCTAACTCCATTGGTTGATGATCTTCAGGATCTTGAGCCGCCAAAAAATGAATGTAGAATATTTTGCAATTTTCTTGGAATAACAAATATAAACATTAATTAAGAAAAAGGAAAAGGAGGCGATAAAAATCAAGGAAAATAGAAAAAAAAAACTAAAATAAAGAAGAGCATTGTAATAGTGGAAAATAAATATATACTTACTATAAATTGTTTATAATCATAATTCTATAATACGCTTACTTAGGGTTTATTGTAATCAACCTCTCCGCTACAGTATATCATCCTACGAAACCAGCAACGCACGTAACTCTTAGATTCTAGAGCTATGCTCCAACTCATGAGCATTAAGGCGGCCGAAAAGAAAAGATGGTATGTTTCTTTTATGTTTCAAAGTTTTCGTACTGCAAGCCCTTGTTCAAAAAAAAAAGTTTTCGTACTGTAAGCAACTCACTTCTGTTGTTTGAATTTGCCTTATTTTTCTTTACAGCAAAAGAGGCGGCCAAAGTATGAACAATCAAGTAGTTGTGAATGAAGATAGGATCAGTGAGTTGCCTGAGGCTTTGATTCTGCAGATACTATCTTTCCTACCTACCAAATCTGCACTAACTACTAGTGTTTTGTCTAAACAATGGCAATTTCTATGGAAGATGATGCCTGAACTCAAGTTTGATTATTGTGATCACAAAGATGACGTTGGGATATTTTTCAAGAATGTTCGCAGCTCTTTGCTTTCCAATACAGCTCCTGTGCTAGAGAGTTTACATCTCAAATTTCATCCGGACAACCGTAGTGGTGTGGATTTTGGAATGTTGATTAAAACTGCAAAGGCACGACATGTGCGCAAGTTGGTGCTGGATGCTGGATATACAAATTGTTACAAGATTCCTCAAAGCTTGTATGACAATGAAACACTAGAGACCTTGATACTCAAGGCTCGTGTTGCTATAGAGAAACCTAATAAAGTTTGTTTGAAGTCCCTTAAAACTCTGCATCTTCACGCTGTGAACATCACAGACAGAGCATGGGTTTTTAAGTTTTTATCTGGTTGCCCTAATCTTGAAGATTTGTTGGTGTGTCTTTATCCGCAGTCGAGTGTGAAGACTTTAACTATTGCCCACCCAACCTTACAAAGACTATCAGTTTATAACAAGCGTGGTCGTTTATATAAATGGGGGTGTTTCATAGATGCTCCTGATTTGAAATACTTTTGCATTGAAGGGGATCATGGTCTCTGCAGGTTTCGTATGTCTAACAATGTGACGAAGCTGATGGAGGCAAATATATCTGACGTTTACATCTGTTATATAATCATTGACAATATTCTGGTATCTCTAACTTCAGCCAAACACCTTTCCTTGAAATTATTACCCCATAAGGTAGATTTTTAAGGTTTTCTTGAAATTATTTTGAGATATTACAATGTTTCTGTACTAATATTTCTTTCATGCATTTTAAGATTCCTACCGCTACCATCTTCCACCAGCTGGTACATTTGGAGCTATTTTCATATAGAGGATTACGGTGGGATCTACTCATTTTCATGCTCGATAGCTCTCCTAAATTACAAGTCCTCGAGCTAATTCATGTAAGTAATGTTCTTCTATTAGAAACTTTTACAGCTTCGTACTAGCTAGGTTTTAAATGGCACATGGCTATGTAAGGGGATGAATGTCTGCCTTGCGTGCTATAGTGCAAAAACATAGGTATAGATAGAATATAATAGAACAAAAATAGAGTACTTACTGTGAATAGAAAGAAGAGAAAAAAAGTCAAACATCAAAGCCAGTGAGTTTAGAGAGAAGAACAATTAGCACATAGAACACTAACTTTACACCTAGGCTATGGTAAATCATACTAAATTAGGGTTTGCAAAGGGCTTTTATGTTAAGCTAAACATGTGTTACAAATCTAACTCGGTTTAACAATTTAATTTTGACAAACCAATTAGGTTTGACTTAAGATCAATAAAGTATCGCTTTAGGAGTTCGAAGGAAAGCTTAGAAATCGTTCGCTTTGTGTATGTTGCCATGGCTGTAATGGCAATCCCTTTTTGAAACCAAGGGTACTAGGTTTTATGATCTAATAATAACCACTCTCGTGTTGGCACCTCATTAATTAGTCTCAATAGAGCAGTTTTATTGAATAGGGTAATTTAATAGAATTGAGTGTAATTTAAATCATGATCTAAATTCAGTGTTAGTGGATTGAGTAATTGTTAGATAGAATTAAATCCATTGCAAATCCCTGTTATTCAATATTTTTTAGATGTCCCTAGAAATCAGTTATGGTGGATTTTAATGGAATTCATTGTATCTTTTCCACAACTAACAGCTCTACATGAACCAAATTCTTCGATGGAAAAAAATTTAATGTTTCTGTACTAATATTAGCCACAATGTTTCTGTACTAATATTTCTTTCAATGTAATTTGATGGTTTTGCATGTACAAATTCTTCGATGGAAAAAAACTTTTTTCACCACACATAGCCACAACTAACAGCTCTACATGAACCATTATGCAACCTCCAATAAGCATTGAATCATATAATCTACCTGAAATTTTATATCATATAATCTACAAGAAATAACATTTTCTAGGAATCAAACTCCATACTTGGTAACCAATAAAATTGCCAACTAAAGGAATTTTAATATTCAGTGAAGATTAACTAGTGGACAAGTGATTTTTTCTAGAATTTTTCTCAATTAGGTAACTCATGAAACATGTGTCGGTGTAAGAAGACATTTGAATAAAGTTTAATGCATCAAAAGAGAACAAGTTCAATATATGAATAAATATTTTAAAATGCGAAATTCTCCTAAATAGATATTTTAAATGTTTTTGTCACAAAGATAGCACACATTGAAGAAAATGACCAAAATGTTTCATTTAAAAACAGTAAAAGACATATACACCCTTGGTATATAAATACAATTAAATAAACAAAATTATTAAAAAAATAAAAAAATAAAAAAATGAAAAGAAAATATTTTTTATAGTTTCGAATTATATGTTTTCAAACTCAAACTTTTTTTCAAAACTTTTTTTTCTCAATTTTTTGTTTTTCAAATTTTCTTTTTGAAATTCGAAAATGCTTTTTGAAACTATTTTTAAAAAAATATATTTTCAAATTTTTAGTATTTATTTTTAACTTTATAAAATTTTAAACCCTAAACCCCACCTCTTAACAGTTTGGATTAGTTAACCTAAGAGATATAAGTGTAAATTTACCATTTAATAAAAAAAATTGGTCATTTTGATCCTTGAGAACTATATTTGTGACAAAAAACCTTTTTAGAGTTATCCTAGAATTTCTCTTTTAGAAATCTAAATACTTGTTTTTTTAACTTTGATGGATGGTTAAGAATTAAGAATAAATATACCAAGGAAGTAAGAAAAAATTGGTGAAGAAATAATTAAAATTTGATAATGAATTTTTGGTCCATCTCCTCACCTATAAATAAATTATATTTACTCTATTCTAAAGACATTAAAAAAACCTAAAGATAAATACTGAAAAAAAAGTTTGTAGACACGGAGAGAGAAGTCTTAACTCTAACTTAAAGATCAAGAACTCATTTTCCATAATCAAAATCTTTCAAGAAGATTTCCGCAGCGATAAATCGAGGTATTTTGATAATCCTCTTTATAGATTTTAAAGATCTTAAGGTTTCATGTAAATCTTTTTTTTTTTGATCAAATGGGTTTCATGTAAATCATGTTTACATTTAACAGGCAATCCTTTGAGTATATCTGGAATGAGATCAATGGGAATCATAATCTTCTCCACTTGTTCTTACATCATCAGCAATGTTGTTATTCTTTGGAAGTTTCGACTTCTGTCTTTCCATGAGGGAGGAACAAAGTGGTGTCTCTTTTTCTTTTGAGGACGAAGAGGAGACGGACATCGATAACCAAAACAACAAGAAAACATTTCTTTTACAAAATATTAGCGCAACATATTAAATAAATCAAATATATGCAAAATATATGCATAATAATATAAGTACAATATATAAAAAATTATCATATATTTTAGTACTTTTGAGATTGGATTCTATATCCCTAACTTCTTGATTGCTTAATATTGTAAGTGATTATAGTATTCTACATTTTGTATCTCAAAGACTTAGATCAATTTTTTTTTTACATTTTGGTGTTGCAACTGAAATTTTCAGAGAAAATGTTATCAAAAAAATTATTATTGATTGCACAGAAGTTTGTTAAAGGATCCTTACACACATTTGGTAGGAGGTTATTATAATGGTGAAAAAGCTATTAGATACTACATCCTCATGCATTATGCCATAACAATGATGAGTTGAAGCATTATTGAGAATAGCTTCAAGTACAAGCTGCTGGCGAATTCAGCCATGTTGAAAAATTCACTAACTATTGTTTTGTTACAAGAGTTTTCTTTGTTTTTTTAAATCAATTTTTTTTGTAACGGAAAGAAATGTTGACAGTAAGGATGTTCAATACAGTAAAACCGAACAAACTAAAATCGAATCGAACCAAAATAGAGAAAATAGTTTGAATTTTGCCATACCGAATATACCGAATGAATGTCAGTTTTACGTAGGATTGTCTAATCCATATATCGGTTCAATTTTTTTGGTTTTTGGTTTTTCGGTTTCTAAAAAATACTTACCATATTAAAAACATATTTATTTTGGTTTGGTTCAGTTTATATACCGTTGATTTTTTTGATATATTCAGTTAGTTAGTTATATATATATATATATATATCCTAATGGTGGATTTGTTTTTCTGATAAACACAAAACGGTGGCTGGGATTTGTTTGATAAACACAAAACGATGGTTCGAGGGGTTCAACAGCTACTAATAATTTCCTCACGTAATATTTTATCGAAAAGGAACGAAAATCACTCGATTAAATCAAAAGTCTGTTCTGAAAAAAAAAAAAAAATGGTATGCTGTCCACTCACACACGCATCAATTAAAATTGAGAAAAAAAGAAAAATCTCAATGCCAAGTCAAAGATTACCAAGTTGCTCGCTGACCTTGACCATACAAGGGTATATCCGTCATTTAAATAACGTTCCCACCATTTTCCCAAGGGTTCATCCGTCTTTATAGAAAAAATAAACACCCACTAGTCACGCTACCTTACCTGCCTACCATCCGTCTCTCTCTAATCAAACTTCAATTCACGATTACGAAGAAGCAGATCACCGGAAAAAAAAAACTCAAAACGGAGATTTCGACTCGCCGATCAAACAGATGAACTGAAGCTCGTAGTCGAAGAGGTATTTTGATTAATATATATATCTATGGAAATGATGTGGACGAATCAGTCTCTCTCTCTAGTCTCCATGTGTGTATTTATTTCAGTGTGTAGTTGTACCGTTGAGGAGGTGGAGAGCTTTAATAGCTCTAAGTCTCTAACTAATCTCCACGTCTTAGGGTTTTAGCCTCACCACATGATATTCTTATGATATGGTTTCAGGAAGCTGCTTATCGGATTCTATCACGAAGATGTTGAATTTGATTTTGATCGCAATCTTCATCATCGTCGTCGGATCCGTCTCTTCATCGTCTCCGTTTAACTCCACAACAGAGCCTTGTAACGGACGATGCGGCGGAACGATCCTACCCCACCCCTTCGGATTCTCACCCGCCTGTCCGATCCAACTCACCTGCTCCGCCGCCGGAGCGCAGATCGGAGGCATCTTCTCCGTGCAGAACGTGACGGAGAGGAGCATATTCGTCGGCGTTCCGCACGACTGCAACCGTAGCGTCGAAGCCATGGGACCGTTATTCAGCGAGCATTACGCGCCGACGTCGGAGAACAGTTTCCTCATGGAGGAGTGCGCGAACGCGACCGACGAAGGGTGCTCAATCAAGCAGAAGTTTCTCGAGACTCAGCTGAATCTCAAGAGCTGCGATCCTCTCGGGAAGGATAGGGTTAGCTGTTTCTCCACCGATGCGAACTCGAGCAGCTCCAACGGCTCCTCGTCGCCGTCAGAGTTTTTCAGGATGGAGGATCTGAGGAGGAGCTCGTGCAAGAAGCTGTTCTCGTCGATTGCGTTCGAGTCTGTGGGTGGGAATGCGGGGATAGCGCTGGAGTTTGAGCGTGTTAGGTTGGGTTGGTGGGTGAAGGGAGAGTGTGGGACGAGTGAGTCTACTTGCGAGGTTAATGCCACGTGTAAGAGAGTTCGTACTCCTGATGGGAGTGCGGGGCACAGGTGCTCGTGTATGAAGGGATACCACGGGGACGGATTCATCAAATCTCCTTGCCGAAAAGGTTAAAAGCAAGAGTTACTTGTTAATGATGTTGCTTCTTGATTCAAAGTTTCAATTTTTAACCTTTGCAGTGATACCGAACTGCCATGGTTCAAGGCTTGTCCGGGGACATTGTAGATCGAATCTTGCTATTGTTGTAGGAGGTAGGTAACTCTTGCTTTAGTGTGTTTATAAATACTCGGAACTTTTTGTTCTTTGTTCATTGTTTTTATGGATCTTTGGCTGCATAGGAACTGTTGGTGGAGCAATTTTGCTAGCTGGATTGGCGATTTTGTGCGTTTGTAAGCGGAGACGGTCTGCTTCTTTGAGAAGCCATTTAAGCGCAAAGCGTCTTTTGAGTGAAGCTACAGGGAACACAAGTGTGGCGTTTTTCCCTTACAAGGACGTGGAGAAAGCAACGAATTGTTTCTCTGAGAAGCAGAGGCTAGGAACAGGTGCCTACGGTACAGTCTATAAAGGAAAGCTCCAAAACGATGAATGGGTTGCTATCAAAAGACTCAAACACAGAGATTCAGAGAGTGTTGAACAAGTCATGAATGAGATCAAGCTTCTTTCCTCTGTGAGTCACCCAAACCTTGTCCGTCTCTTGGGTTGCTGTATAGACCAAGGTGACCCGGTTCTCGTTTACGAGTTCATGCCAAACAGAACTTTATCAGAACATCTACAGAGAGAGATAGGGGACGGTCTTCCGTGGACTGTGCGTCTCACTGTCGCAACTCAAACAGCTAAAGCTATCGCGTATCTCCACTCTGCAATGAACCCACCTATCTATCACCGTGACATCAAATCCAGCAACATCCTTCTCGACTACGATTTCAACTCCAAAGTTGCCGACTTCGGACTCTCTAGGCTCGGAATGACTGAAACTTCACACATTTCCACGGCTCCTCAAGGGACCCCTGGCTATCTAGACCCGCAGTACCATCAGTGCTTCCATCTTTCTGATAAGAGCGACGTCTACAGCTTTGGTGTCGTTCTTGCTGAGATTATTACGGGACTGAAAGTTGTCGATTTCACCCGACCGCATACTGAAATCAACTTGGCAGCACTTGCTGTTGACAAAATCGGGTCAGGTTGTCTTGACGAGATTATAGACCCGGTTCTCGACCTGAATCTTGACGCATGGACTCTCTCGTCTATACACAGCGTGGCTGAGCTCGCATTCCGATGCTTAGCCTTTCACAGTGACATGAGACCTACGATGACTGAAGTAGCGGACGAGCTTGAGCAGATACGGCTCAGCGGTTGGATCCCAAACATGAGCTTGGATTCACCAACCGGTTCTCTCAGGTCATCTGATCAAGGAAGCGAAAGATCAGCATCGGTTAAGAAAACATTAGCAGGAAGCAGAAGACTTGTTGTCCCTCCCAAGCAACCTGATATCCTCGCTTCTGTCGAAGAGATGAATGATAACTCTCCAGTCTCGGTTCAAGATCCTTGGTTAAGTGCACAGAGCTCACCGTCTACAAATACATTACTCGGTAACATGCCTAGGTGATGATACAGAACGCTTTGTTCCACTTTATTGTTTGTAAGTTCATCTTTGTGTAGCTTGTAACATCATTTTTCATAATGATAAGTAGAGAGATTAACGATGGAGGCTGCAATTTCTCGCAAGAGAAATATTACTACATAAAGTCTAGTAAGAATGTTCTAATTGTACGTATCAGATTACAAGTTACAATATTCAGGCTGTCTTAACATTTTTGCAGACCCTAAACAGGAAATATTTTAATACCTTAAAAATTTCGTATTTTAAAAGACTATTAAATCTTTCTAAGAGATTATGAATAATTTTCTAATGCAAGGAAAATTTATACGAAAAGTATATTTGGGTCTTTTTAATATTTACAAAATTTAATAGACTTCTTGTGAAATATCATCAAATAATTTCATAAAAAACCTCTCTCTAAGTTTCTCTCTCTAATGTCTCTCTAAAGTTCTCTAGTTTTCCAGACCTTATCTCATTTTTGATAAGCTCTGATTCCTATCTTCCATACACAAGATGCGATCCAACTCTTAGCTGTAATTCTTCTTGATCGGTTTTCGTCAATACGACTCTGTCAACACGACTTTCGGGGTAGGTGATTATCCTAACAGTGGTTGAGCTTGATCGAAAGGGCCGAGGTAGTGCCTAAATCGCTCCCAATACCTGGAAAATCACCGAGCTCGTCTGATCAATAAGACTTTGTCAACACGACGTAATCGGTTTAAAGACAGCTATTATTATGGTATCAGAGCCTTCATCTTGGGTTTTGGATGATAGAATCTTTGTTTATTAATGAATGTTTTGAGTGTTCTGGAAAACATTCTTCTTAATGATGATATTTCACAAGGGGGTACACACATATTTATAGATGAGGATAAGGCGCTGACATAAGCGCTTACCTCATTGCTTGCATCATGCTTACATAGCGATTACATCATCGCTTGCCTCATGCTTACCTAGCGATTACATCATCGCTTTATTTGATTTAAAGCACACATATTTTACATAATTATACATTAATAACGGATGCTTATTTTAATGATCGATCTCGAACTCGATGATGTGCTTGTCGCAGCATCCGTAATATTCACCTGGGCAGACGTACTCTTCTTCATAATCTTCAATCATTTTTGCTGCCTCTTCGTCGATTTCAATGTTGAACTTCTTTTCTATCTCGTCGATATTCATCTCGTCGTCTGGAAGTTGCGCATCTTGAAAGAACTCTGGAGGGCATTCTTGTGGTTGTTCGTTTTCTTGCGTTGCTTGGGCTTCTATGGGAACTTGGGCTTCTATGGGCCTTTTCTTCTTGGGCTCTATGCTAGCCGACAGAGGGGCACGTTTCTCCATAAAGAATTGGAGATCTTCATCAAGATCCATCTGGTAATCAATAGGGTAGTAGAACCAATTCGGGTTGAAAGGAATAGGGAATGTCTGACTTGCATTGTTGAGTCGGAATGCATGAGTCTGGAAGTCTTCATAGGCTTTGGTGTCATTAAGGTTGAAATCAGGTCTGACTCCTCTTGATAGTCGTTGTGGTGGATGAGTGTAGGTAGTGCATGGACCTTTTTTGTTTTGTTGTTGACTTGAACAGGACGGTGAAAGAAATAGATGGTGTGAGGATTGAAGAAGGGGTTAAGACCTCCTTGGCCTCTTAACTTCTTGAATGGTAATCCAGTTGTTTTTGCTGATTTTCTTAATTTACCGTTCCAGGCAGATAACGGCGCGAACCATGTTAAGAAAGTGGAGAGGCATTCGTTGTGTCCACGAAGAGGGCCGTTGAATTGAGCATTGATGTATTGGTACAGCCATTGAATATCAAAGACTATACTGATGGTGTAGCTCGAGCAAAGATACCAGAGGAAGCAGAAGACTTCTTCTGGCATGAAGGTGTTCTCGATCCTGTAGAGATATGCGAATGAGAAGTCAGGGTGAATCCCCATTGGGCTGATGAAGTGATTGCTGGGTCCATATCTTGACAGAATAGTTGACTGGTATCGAAAGATCATTTGTCTGAGACGCTCGTGTAAAGTGTTTTTGTTGATGAGTTCTTGGGCGTCTTCAGGCATGTTGGCTGCGAAGTTGTAGAAACTTTTTGAGTTAGAGCTCTCCATCATATGTATTTCTTTCGGTGGGTTTCTACTGAGCATGTCTGCTAGAGTGTTCTTCGAGCCTTTTAAATAGACGGATTCGAAATCGTATTTCGAAAACCACTCGCTCAATTTCAATAATTGTTGGTGTGGGACCATCTTCTGCTTGAATTGTAACATCTTTGGAAAAGATGACATATCCATTTCGATTCGAAATTTATGTCCAATCAGATGAAACTCGAACTTCTCGATAGCTTTCTTGACCGCCAATATCTCTTTGAACGTGGAGTGATAATGCATTTCAGAATCTTTAAAGCGTCCGCTTCTGTATCCGCAGATTTGACGTTTCCCGTTTATCTCTTCAAATAAAATAGCTCCCCAATATTTGTCACTCGCATCAGTCTGCAGTATGCGCGTTCCTGTGGAAGGAATCTTTAAAGGTGGTAGCCTCTGCACCTCTAGTTTTAGGCTTTTGACCGCCTCGATTTGTCGGTTTGCCCATTGAAGTGGATTCTTTGTCAGCATCTTCTGGAGTGGTCTTGTCAGTTGCGAAAGTTGCGGGATGAGGTCGCTTACATAATTGATTACACCAAGAAATTGCTGGACTTGTCGCTTAGTTAGGTTTTCGTCGGAAAAATCGAGAAGCGTCGTAGCTAAATGGGCCTAAGGTGTAAAGTTGCCATCTTTTATCTGCATTCCAAGGAATTCAATGTCGGGCTGGGCTATGACCATTTTGCGGGCTGATAGCATAATTCCATACTGTAGGACGATACTTTGGAACTGTTGAAGAAGTTGAATATGTTATTTCTCATTTGACGAGAACAATAGGATGTCGTCTATGTATATCAAAGCTGATTCGAGAAGAGGCTTGAATATACGTAGCATTGCCTCCTGAAACAGTGACGGTGCTGTCTTAAGACCAAAAGGTAGGACATTCCATTGAAGGTGCCGATTTGGTAAACAAAATGCGGTCTTGTATCTTTCTTCTGGTTGAACGCCAAGTTGCCAAAATCCAGACTTGAGGTCAAACTTTGAGAATACAGTTGCTCCTTGAAGGTGCTGAAGGAGCGCATTTTTGTTTGGTAGAGGAAACTTGAAGTCTTGGAGGAATTGGTTTAGTGGCTTGTAGTCAATTACTAGCCGAAGTTTTCCTCTTGCTTGCTCTGCACGGTTGTTGACGTAGAATGCCTTACATGCCCATGGAGAAGTTGTGTTTGAAACTACTCCTTGCTCTACTAGTTGATCGCATTCTTCATTAGCCTGCTTTAAAAGGGTTGGTGGCATCCCTGCGTGACTTGCTTTTGTCGTTGACTGTAGATCAGACTCTCTAAGCTCCGTTGGAGGTCTTTTAATTGATTTTTGAGGCTTGCCGTCTCTGCTTCTTTGCTTCGAAATTGAGTCGTGTCAACCATCATGTGCTTCGCCATCGTCATCATTTCCTGATGGAGACTGTTGAGCCGACCGTGTATTTCTGTTATTGAGTTTTGAAGACTAAGATGCCTTTTGTTAACTCCTTCAGTCAGCTGATCGACCTTCTGGTTTATTGTTGTTAACAGATAATTCTGAGCAAGAGAATTTTCTGTTTGCCAGTTTATAACCTTTTCTGCTTGGCTAAGCTGAGTAGGTCCAGAAGAACCTATTGCTGCAGAAAGGATTTTTGGGGTATGAGCAATGTCGTTTTTGATGAAATCTTCTGGTGGAGGAAAGTTGTTTGGGCTGATCATCAATAAGTCTTGCTCTGGTTCTTTCTTTGCGCTGGGGTATTCAACTATAAAGTCATACCTATCATCGCCTAACGGACCAACAGAAGGATCTCCTTCGAGATACCTTTTGTATAGAGGGTCTTTTTTCTTTTTTCTTTGTCTTCGTTTTTCATCGTCGGATTCGTAGCTCCAGTAGGCATCTGAACAGGCTGTGCAGTTGCAACGTTAGCTTTCATTCTTCTTTGTTTATTAATGAATGTTTTGAGTGTTCTGGAAAACATCCCTCTTAATGATGATATTTTACAAGGGGGTACACACATATTTATAGATGAGGATAAGGCGCTGACATAAGCGCTTACCTCATTGCTTGCATCATGCTTACATAGCGATTACATCATCGCTTGATATCTGGCGAGGAATTTGTATCGAATTTGGTGCCTGAGATGCTGATGTGACTTCGAGATATAGGGCTTCGTCAGTCGAAGGTAGTACAAGATCGAGAGCGTGGTCTTGAATTCGGTAGACGATCTGATGATGCAAAGTGGCTGCTACACTCTTCTCTTGCATAGGTGCTCCAATTAATTGAAGCTGTACCTTGAGCGTTTTCAACAGATTTGGATCTTGTAGCGAAACATTAAAATTTGGAAACAGCGTTACGAATATTGTTCCTGCATTTAATGTTGTCTGGACTGTTCCGATACATGCTTGTTGATATGACTTTAATCGGGAATCGATTAAAGCTATCTTAGCAATGACAGGTAGACCTTTTCTGGCGTGTAAGGTCAGACCAATTCTCACTACACCGAAGTGGAGATGGGTGTAGCCTTGTTGTTGCCATAATCTGGATAGGTGCTCCGGAATGTTCAATGATATGAACTGTTCTTCTTCAGTGGCTGGTACTTGGCAAGATGAGAACTTGCTGGATTGAACATACTCCATAACCTTTCGGTTTGAGGATGGTTTTATGAGTTCACGAACGCTTTTAACAGAGAAGGCGCTAGGCTTTTTTGCAAAGTATTCATATGGATTTACTAAAGGAAGAGTTGTTTCTGGTAACTGGTCACCCGGAATATACTCGATTTCGTAAAGGAAGTTTATAGCGGAGGAGGAAGAAGAAGTGCGACTTTTGCTTTTAGGAAGAGTTGAGATTGCAAACTGGGAATTGATTGAAGAAGGTTGTGAAGTAGACGTCATTAAGACGCCTACTGAAGCTAAAAATCCGACGATGAAAAACGAAGACGAAAAAGAAAGAAAAAAATAATAGCTGTCTTTCTCGAAAATTAAGATTTTTATTTAGTAAGGTACGGATAATCGGTCGCATTGTCCCATCTAAGAGCCGCCGGAACTGATAATCTACAGAATAAATGACTTCTTTAGTTGGAAAAAGAAACAGATCAATTTATTGTTAAATTGTCATCATGATTAGATTTGAAATAGGATTTGAACGCGTTTTCAGCTATGATTGTCGTTGCTAACGAACTGGAGTTCTTTACTATATTGTTTTCTAGTTATCATATTTTATTTCAATTAAAAACGAATTAGTTAGCCAACCAACATTAGTTTATACATCTGTGGAGCAGCAGGAACCGACTACAATGATCTTAAGCTAATTGTCTTTTTCTGTTTCACAGCACTATAAAATTAGATGTCAATTAGGCAATAATTTTCAACAATTTGACCAAAACTACATTATTATTGAAACCTTTATCATTAAACAGACTTCAGGAATTGGAGTGGCCTCTTGATTAAATTTATGATAATGAAATCTCAGATCTAATTTGATAGTTTGAACATGTTTTCCCTTTTACACACTTGAGCATACACACGTTAGCTTTACCAAAAATTCAATCACTTTTTAAATTGATTTTTAAATAATAATCATTTTTATAAACACGGTAAGTGTATTATGAAAAAAACAAAGTTAACTCTCATAAACTATTTATAAATGTTTAAAAGTTATTTATAGAAGTTTGCAAACTCAATTTCATCTCTTAAA
The DNA here is from genome assembly GCF_000801105.2 of Raphanus sativus. NCBI lineage: Eukaryota > Viridiplantae > Streptophyta > Magnoliopsida > Brassicales > Brassicaceae > Raphanus > Raphanus sativus. The sequence continues at coordinate 42,973,281 of NC_079516.1, forward strand.
TATTAAATTCTAAATGATAATCACTAATTCATCCATACAAATTTTATGAAATACCTCATTTTCTAATCAACAAATATTGTTTAAATCAATTAACTTTAACCGAATTGTAATTCTAACACCCAATAAACCTCTTAACTACTTACGATAAATCTCAAATCTCACAAACCAAATTTTAACTCTAATATTCGTATGGTATATCATTTTAGGAATAAGAGTATTTTTTTGTATGGATTTATCTTGATCTTTGGTTCCATGAAAACTAGTTTTTTCGACTGTTTATGTTTCTGCAGATGAATTTATTTTCCGCTACTGTATTTCTCTCTTTTAAACGTATGTAGAATCAACCATTTTTTTCAATAAAATCTAGATGATCAAAAACATATATACAGTATATTGATTTCTCTTTCTGTTCGTAAATAAACTAATAAAAATATTGTTGATTTCATTTGTGAGAGAAAGATAGAACTGAATGGGGTGGGCAACTAAAAACGAACTCTCGAAAATCCAAACCAACCCGACCCGAAAAAGTATATCCGAACCAAACTACATCTGACACAATATTTTAAAGGATTTTTTTACAATATTTTGAGTTTTGGATTTTATCTAAATTGAATTTTAATGAATATCCAAAAAAGCCTAAAAAAACCCACGACAAACTCAGACTAAATCCTAAATTATTATCCAAGATACTCAAAGATTCCAATAATTATCAATTACATAAATAGTTAATTCATATTCTAATTTAATGTATATTTGGGTATTTGGTCAAATATCGGTATTTTATGATCTTAATATTGCATTTGTAGTTTGACTATGAATTAGTTTTCTTATGAAGTTTCAACAATGTTGCTATATTTTTGAAGTTTAAATAATATTTTCTTCGCTTATAGAGTTGCTACTTGATAATTTTGACTTGCTTGTGTTTCTCTCCTTTTAACAACCATTTCTTAATTATGCCACTAAGCTTCTGTTAGTTCAAATTGATTAAGGTTTTCAGGGTTTTGAACTAAATTGTTATTGGGTCCATAAACCGTGCACTTGAGGTAATTAAAGGAAATTGTGGGCCGAAAGGAGGAAGAATGGGCCAAAGATCGAGCACGAGTTCAAAAACGAAAGAATGTACGACTTCGACCAAGTCAAGAAAAGATTCAGCATTCTCACCATCAAGTTATCAATAAGAGTAAGAAATTGTCGGAAGAGATTAGGAAAGAACAATTATAAAAGGAAAATGAGGAACGATCAGAGATGACACATCTTTATAAACACGCTTTGACCTATGGATCTAAAGACCTCGACTAACCATCTCACCCTCATCTCTTATCTTGTTCTTAGTCTAGCTTAGTTTGATTGTTATCCACATACTTTGTAAACCATTTTAAACGTCACTATATTAAATCTGCCACCAACAGGAGTGACTGGAGACATCTTCTTATGGATCGTTTGGACCATCTGGACAATGCGTAACCAACTGCTATTCGAATCAAAACACTCCTCTCCTCTGGATGTAATCACAAGAGCCCTTACAAATTCTCAGGAATGGACTCTGGTTCAGTCGCCTTTGATCCCTCTTGACAAGATTCCATCGCAACCTCCATCGCCTTTGATCCCTCCTGACACGATCCTATGTAACTCCGATGCAGCCTGGAACTCAATCACGAAAGCTACATGATTAGGATGGATCTTCACAAAACAAGAAACCAAAACTCATTAAGGTTTCCAATCGCATACGCATGCTTTTTCTAGCAGAAGCACTGGTTGTTCGTGTTGCACTCTCACATGCCATCCATCTTGGCTACACCAAAACCTGGCTTAGATCAGACTCCCTTGGGCTGATCGAAAGCCATCTTTTCGATCACAAAACAAAGAATCTCCATGAGATTTTATTGGATATCGAAACTCTATCTTCCTTTTTCAGATTTTGCTTCTTCTCTTCTGTTCCAAGAATACATAATGGGCATGTACATTATGTGGTAAAATCTGCCATGTGTAATATGAGTTCATTATGGGTTTGGGCCTAATTTAAATCTATAAATCTTGGTTGCTCCAAAAGAGAATGTTCGAACAAAAAAAACTATGTTTAACTCAAGCTCAAATCTGTTTTGACCAGCTAGTGTGGTGGAATCTTATTAATCAAAGGTCGTCAGAAAAAAACATGGGCTCAAATTAAATTTGAAAAGAACTCGGTATCAGATTGGCGTCTGTTGGATTTTGCATATAGTCGTCGTCCCTTAATTATCGCCTTTTTGTCTTCTTCTTTTTCTCAGGGTGCCTTTATCACCATTTTCTTCCGTAGGAAAAAGACCATAAAACTCTCATAGACATACAATACTTTGCTTCCAAATAGTAAAATATTTCCAACATAAAATAACAAAGAAGTCTATTTTTTTTTTGTAACTAAAAAAAAAAAAAAAATAGTTTGTTGAAGCTAACCATAATAAACAAAATCTTACTTAGTTTGTTGAACTTACTTAACAAACACAAGTCAAACATAGACTTTCTATTTGCAAACTGCCGAAAAAGGCCTATACTGTTACGCAAGGGCGAGGTAAATGGAGAGTAGGTAGGGCAGTTGCTCACCATAGTTATTTTTAGTCAATGTATTTCATGTATTATTGTATTGAATTTTAAGTATTACCCCTGATAAAAAATTTGAATTTGCAAATGTATTACTAGTATTTTATAAATTTGCCCCGGCTAAAAACTAATCATAGATCCGCCGATATGGAAACAAAAACTTCGATTGGTGACCACATTTTATGGAAAAAATTATGATAAATTTGTTATTCCTCAAAATTAATACTAGTTATGTTAATTTTTTTGTCAAATTATTATGTATGGACCCTACCACATTTCTTTATGTTCCTCACAAAAAGTGGAATTAATGAAGAAGTATTTTCTCCTTGTAAGATTGATAAGGTACGTTTGTTCCTCAATTTTTTTTTTTTCAATTCAATTTTTTAAATGAAAACTTGTTCAATTTTTTTCTGTTCATTTTTTTGGTTACCAATTAGAGCCAAAATAAAATTGCAAAATACAAACCATGTTTATAACTTTTGTAATCATCTTTTAGATTACTGAAGTGCAATAAAAATAGACTTCTTTGTCATTTTTCATCAAATCTTTTTCAACCGTGCACCTTCCTCAATTACACTGCATATATCATGTGGAGCACCAATGAATCTAAACTTTTATTAATACTTTTTTAACTTTAACTTTATTCTTTTTGACCCTACTTTTTCGGAAGTCCAGACCCGCTTGTTTTTTGTACCACATACTAGGGCCTGGACATAAAATACGAAACCCAAGATCCGAATCTAACTCTAACTGAAAAATCTAACCCGTTATCATATCCAAAACGTAAAAACACTCAAATTGATTTTGTAGGATGGTACAAAACATATATGGACCAAACAATACTTTTTCATGTTTGATTTAACATTTTATAGTTATTTTATCAATTTGATGTGTACTGGATTAATTTCTATTCAATTAAGTATTTTTCTTCGTACTATGCTTTCAAATTTTGTCTTATATTTGATATAACTTAAATTCGAACGATATATGACTATTTTATGAGTTGTAAAACACAATGCAAATTTGAATGAAACTCAAAGTGTTATTGTCTAAATCTGACTCAATGCTAATAAAATATTAAAATGAAACCAAAGAGTGTAAACCTGAAAATCCATATTTGGAATACCTATCTGAATCTAAACGGGTATGCAAATGCTTATGCCTACCACATACAATGTTTAGTCCAATAGATTAAAGTATTTCTCTCTATATGTATTATATTGCAAATCCTAACGATCATAAGACGAAAAGAATAAAGAGTGGAAATTATTTGAGTTGGCTACTCGAAGTTAAGAAGAGGCCATAGAGGATTGGTGGCGTTAAACAAGCTCATGCGCCACGAAACAAATTCATATTTATTGCGATGCTGTCGTGCATCTATAACCACTGATTTCTTAATCAAAAGCTTTAGTACAAATTAAGTAGAATTTCATAATTTAGTATTAGAGTGTGCATGTGGAATATATTTGACCCCTTTGCAAATAATATAATTAGTGCTTATACCAAGATACTAACGGAGTTTCGGCCCTAATACGGATCCGTGTTCTAATCCTGTTGGCCACTGGAAAATTAAAATTTCGACATCGTTAGAAATAAAAGACCGATACATAAGCTGAAAACGTAGACTGTAAACACGTGACTATCTTTGACCCACTTATATGGGGTCAGGATACCTCTGTATAATCTAAAAAAAAATGTGGTATATGCTGTATGCATGTTGGCGAAGATGACTTGATTTAACTCGTTTAGGCTCAAATCGGTAACATTTAAGTTGAAACTGTTGCAACAAAAAAAAAATTCTTCTTTTCTGTTCTTTTTCTTTTTGCTAGTAATATCCAATACCCAAGTGATATAAGTCGTGCATAAAAAATTCAGAATAGAAGGTGGAAAATGTTTTTCTTTTCAAGAAATCTTACTTTCATTTTTCTGTTGTTTTTAATTAATTTGGAGGTATTTCAGACTCATGGAGAGACCCAGACTAATCTCTAAGGGAAGGTGTAGTCCACGGATAGACCATCTCTCCGGATATTCAAATATATCCTAAAGCATGGACACATATCTGTATTAGGTGACTAAGATAATTGTGATTTAGTTTCGTGCAGCAGATGAATCAAACCTGAAACATGTTAATGTCACAGACCCGCACTCGGTCAATCTTACTTTTATTAATCTTAAACCTTTTGAATAAAATCACAAGAGAGATTTATCCATTATATTTGATTAAAAAACAACTGCAATAGTAAACAAATAAAATAAAAGTGTTTTGTTACTATGAAAAGCGTGTCTTTATTATTGATCAAGTATCAAGTATATATACTTGATACACATAGTTATCTTCTCAATAAGATAAGTACAAAAAGTAACAATAAGATAAATATGAAGTTAGATATGTCGAGCATAATATCGGTATATAACACTCCCCCTTGATCGACACATCCGGTTCAGGGTTCATTCATGCTTTTGATGTTGCCTCATTAAAACCTTTCCAGGAAAACCCAGTGGGACAAAACCATGGATAAGGAAAAAGAGTACAACACATGAACTCCCCCTGATGAATGCATCACTGAAGATCCTTCAGTCGACGCATGCCTATTTTGTGCACGAGCTTCTTGAACACTGATGTGGCTAAGGACTTGGTGAAGAGATCGGCTGAATTCTCACTTGAACTGACTTGTAACACTTGGACCTCTCCTGCCTTCTGGAGCTCGTGGGTAAAGAAGAACTTTGGAAGAATGTGCTTCGTCCGGTCTCCTTTGATGTATCCATCTTTAAGCTGAGCAATGCAGGCTGTGTTATCTTCGTATAGGACGGTAGGTGGATCCTTTCCTTTGGTTATACCACAGGTGGTACTGATGTGCTGTGTCATGGATCTCAACCATACACTCTCTCGACTAGCTTCATGCATCGCCAATATTTCTGCATGATTTGAGGAAGTAGCTGCCATGGTCTGTTTCATGGATCGCCATGATATTGCTGTCCCTCCATGTGTAAAAACATATCCAGTCTGAGATCTACCGAAATGTGGGTCAGATAGATAACCTGCATCAGCAAAACCAACTAAACCTTCCTTAGATTGGTTAGTAAACATAAGACCCAAATCCTTCGTTCCTTGTAGATAACGAAGTACATGTTTTATCCCATTCCAGTGCCTTTGGGTCGGACATGAGCTGAACCTAGATAGTAAGTTCACAGCAAAACTGATGTCTGGTCGTGTATGGCCAGCTAAGTACATCAGAGCTCCTATGGCACTGAGATATGGCACCTCTGGACCAAGGATCTCTTCATCGTCCCTCTTTGGACCAAATGGATCCGTGTCCGGACCAAGGCTTCTCACGACCATGGGACTGTTTAATGGGTGAGATTTGTCCATATTAAATTTCTTGAGTATCTTTTCTGTATATGTTTCTTGATGCACAAGGATTCCATCTTTTACATACTCAAATTGTAAACCCAAACAAAACTTTGTTTTCCCGAGATCTTTCATCTCGAATTCTTTCTTGAGATATTCAACAGTTTGGGAAATTTCTCCAGATGTTCCTAGGATATTTAAATCATCTACATATACTGCAATGATTACAAAACCCTTATTGAACTTCTTTATGAAAATACATGGACAGACCTGGTCGTTTTTGTATCCTTCTTTCAGGAGATATTCAGATAGTCTATTATACCACATTCGACCTGATTGCTTTAATCCATAAAGAGACTTGTTCAATTTGATACAATGTTGTTCTCGAGAACTCTCTTTGTTTTTCATTTCAATACCATCTGGAATTTTCATGTATATCTCATTATCCAGTGGACCATACAAGTAGGCAGTTACAACATCCATTAACCGCATATCTAGACCTTCTCTTATAGCCAGACTTATTAAAAATCTCAAGGTCGTAGCATCCACCACAGGGGAATAAGTTTCCTCATAATCTATTCCTGGTCTTTGTGAGAATCCTTGTGCAACAAGTCGTGCTTTGTATCTCACAACTTCACCTTTCTCATTTCTTTTTCTCACAAAAACCCATTTGTATCCCACTGGTTTTATATCATGAGGTGTCCGGATGATCAGTCCAAATACACCTCTCTTTTTCAGTGATTCTAACTCCACATTAATGGCTTCTTTCCATTTTAACCAATCTGGTCGTTGCATGCATTCATATATAGATGTGGGTTCTAGATCCTCATTTTCCATCAATTCAAGTGCTACATTGTATGCAAATATATCATCCATGTCGACATGTTTTCTGTTCCATTCCCTTCCAGACATGACATAATTTATTGAGATCTCATTATTGTCAGGAACCTCAGTACCTTGATCCTTGGCGTCCCAAGTTTCTTTTGATGGTACATGAGTTCCCTTTTCCATGTCTAGGGTTTCAAAAGATTCGGATTTCTTTGCACCTTTTCTTTTCCGAACTTCTTTGTCTTTGGAACCAGATGGTCTACCACGTTTTAATTGTGGTTTAGACGTAGTAGCAGCTTGATTATGTCCCTCATGGACGTCAAGTCTTATTGGTGCATTGGCAGCTGGTATATATGACTTGGTTACTCTATTTGGGTCAGCAAAGGAATCTGGCAATTTATTAGCTAGCTCTTGCAAATGTATTATTTTCTGGACTTCTAGATCACAATCTCTAGTCCGAGGATCCTGCCATGTTAAGGATGTTTGATTCCATTTTATATCTTTTTCCAGCTTACCAAAATATCCCCCTAATGCTGGATACTTAGATTCATCAAAATGACAATCCGCAAACCTGGCCTTAAACAAATCACCAGTTGTTGGCTCTAGGTATTTAATAATAGTAGGGGAATCGTATCCAACATATACTCCCATCCTCCTTTGAGGTCCCATCTTTGTTCTCTGTGGTGGTGCTATAGGCACTTGGACTGCACATCCAAAAACTCTTAGATGGGAAATATCTGGCTCATGACCCGTAATTAGTTGGGATGGCGAGTATTTATGCTCACTTGAAGGCCTGAGTCTAATTAACTCGGCTGCATGTAGCACAGCATGTCCCCAAGCTGATATTGGGAGTTTGGTATTCATTAAGAGTGGTCGGGCAATCCACTGAATTCTTTTTATAAAAGATTCAGCCAGACCGTTCTGAGTATGGACATGTGCTACAGAATGTTCCACACTTACCCCCATGGACATACAATAGTCATTAAAAGCTTGGGAAGTGAATTCACTAGCATTGTCAAGACGTATAGTCTTTAAAGGAAAATCTGGAAAGTGTGCTCTAAGTCTTATGATCTGAGCTAGCAACCTCGCAAGTGCTAGATTACGAGTTGATAAGAGACAAACGTGTGACCATCTTGTAGATGCATCAATTAAGACCATAAAATATCTGAAAGTCCCACAAGGTGGGTGTATCGGTCCACAAATATCAACTTGTATTCTTTCCAGAAAATTTATCATTTCCTTATTCACTTTGGCTGGTGATGGCCTAGTGATTAATTTCCCTTGTGAACATGCTTCACATGTGAGGTATTTAGGAATAACTCTTTTATTTTTCCAATTGTGGCCATTTGAATTTGTTATGATTTTTCTCATCATCACTGATCCGGGGTGACCCAACCTGTCATGCCAAAGAGTGAACTCTTCTTTGAGTTCTTTGTTCATCACGGCATTAGCCTCAACCAGACTAGTCTTAACATAGTAAAGTCCAGTCCCACATGCTGGTATAGTCTCAAGGACTCTTTTATTGCCTTGGGTGATATTATAAATCTGAAGAAATTCTTTATTTCCTTCACCCTTGGTTTCAACATGAAAACCATTGAGTCTTATGTCTTTGAAACTTAACAAGCTCCTATTAGAGCTAGGTGAGTACAATGCATCATCTATCTCTAGATGTGTACCATTAGGCAATAAAATGCATGCTTGGCCGCAGCCTTCGATTAGATTAGCTGTACCAGCTATGGTTGTGATGTCGGCTGTTTTATTAATTAGGTTTATGAAGTATCGTTTGTCTCTCAGGATGGTATGGTTGGTGCCACTGTCTACCACAAATGAGTCCATTCCACTTTTCATTCTTCAAAAACAATACATATAATTAATAATAATTTTTATGTATGGTATGAATATATATTAATTTATTTTTTCTTTTCGTATATACTTAATATATATTTATAATTCTTGAAGAATTTATTTTGGTATATAATCGGTTTATATATATATATTTTTCTTTTATTTTTACGATTATGTATATATATTTTTTAATATACGATCATATATATATATTTTATATACGATTATATATATATATATATATATATATATATTTTATTTATGATTTTGGGGTTTTTTTTCTTTTAGGCGTAAAATGAATTATATATATAATAAAAAAAAATTTATTAATGCATAATATAATGTTTAACACCAAAGACTAAACATAAAAAAAATAAGAAAAAAATACCAAAAACCGGGGGAAAATAAAAAAAACTATGGAATTTTAATTCCTTATTTCAGAATGTCTGAAGTCTGAAACTCCATCTCGGTATCTTGGTTTGATCCTTCCTCTTTGTTCTGGACATATTCTGTGTCCTCTTCGTCATCATCTCCTTCATATCCTGAGTCTCGAACCATATGAGCTTCCGGTTTCTCTGTTAGACTTTTGATATAAAGTTCACATAGGTGCTTAGGAGTACGGCAGTTCTTTGCCCAATGGTTCCCCATACCACAACGATGGCACTGATCAGTCTTGATCTGAGGTTTAAACGACACACTACGGCCACGACCACGACCACGGCTGAAGCCTGGTGTGTTCCCGCGACCACGTCCTCGCCTGTGTGCATTAAACGTGCCACCTCGTCCCCTACCTCTACCACGGAATGAGCCGGGTTGGTTATTATGGTGGACAAGGTTACTCTCTTTCTTTTGCTCTATAGCAAGTTTAGAGATGTCAGGTAATGGAGCCGTTCCCGGAGGCCTCATCTCACTGTTTTTCATTAACAGTTCATTATTGGCTTCAGCCAACAAAAGACATTCGATCAACTCAGTGTATGTGGTGAACTTTCTTTCTCTGTATTGCTGTTGCAATACCATGTTACTGGAATGCATCGTCGAGAAAGTCTTATTAAGCATCTCGAGCTCAGTAACTTTTTCACCACATAATTCCATCATGGAAACAATTTTGAACAGGACAGAGTTGTACTCGTCTACTGTTTTATAGTCCTGGAACCTTAAGTGTTTCCAGTCATATTGAGCCCTTGGGAGCATCACCGTTTTCTGGTGGTCATAACGTCGCTGTAAAGCGTTCCAAAGGTCCAATGGATTTTCCGTGGTTCTGTACTGAGTTTTCAAACTCTCTTGGAGATGATGGCGTATTATATAAATAGCACTGTATCGATCTTTATCACTGGACTTATTTTCATTGATGATCGTATCACCAAGTCCTTTTGATGGTAGCATGATCCTTGCATCAAGTGCCCAATCAAGGTAATTTTCACCATTGCTTTTCAAAGCAGGGAAGTCAAGATTTGCCAATTTAGACATCTGAAAAATTTATTTCTCCCATTAGATATAATAATCATACGATAACATATATAAAATTACACAAAAACGAGTTATGCATGATAACAATATGCATGGTCAAACGAGTTATGCATGGTCAAAACCAAAAAAAACAATATACGATGCATGCGATAACAGAGCAATGCGAACTATGCATGATCATTAATTAGTCGAGTTGAAAAATTAACAGAGCGATAAGTATATATATATATATGAGCATTGGAAAACAGAGCAGGGCAAGATATATATATATATAAAAAAAACAGAGCAATACGCATATATGCCGTACGGTTTGCATTAATTGAAACAGAACAAATAAATGGATCAAGTAAGCTGGCCCATACAATAACAATACATATAAAACAGAGTATGCGAACAACGATGAAGCAGAGTAAGCGAGCTATATGTATGTGAAACAGAGCATAACGATATGGTGAAGCTATCTTAGTTAGAAAAATAAATAATGACGATGATAGCTATGGATGGTAAAACGGAAACAAGAGCAATAACTTATATTACGCATAACTTATATAGATTTAGGTTTTTTTTTTTTTCTTTTGCAAGACATGTTAGCTAAATATAGCTTCATGTTTGCGGGTAGGGTTTCAGATTGCGGGTAAGGGTTTCCGATGATACCTTTGATCTCGGAAGTGTTGATCGGTCTCGTCGTTTGGGCAGCTTCTCGTCGCGAACAGCTTCTCCGTCTCAAGCAGCTTCTCGTCACGAACAGTTTCGTCGTCTCAAGCAGCTTCTCGTCACGAACAGTTTCGTCGTCTCAAGCAGCTTCTCGTCGCGGAGGAGGCTAGGGTTTTGTTAGAGCAAATCGTTGCTGATAACGTGTTTTGTTACTATGAAAAGCGTGTCTTTATTATTGATCAAGTATCAAGTATATATACTTGATACACATAGTTATCTTCTCAATAAGATAAGTACAAAAAGTAACAATAAGATAAATATGAAGTTAGATATGTCGAGCATAATATCGGTATATAACAAAAAGATAGATATTTATAAGAAATTGACATCAAATTCGAAACAAATCTTTTAATGTGTCGATAGAATCTTCACAGTAAAATCGCACAACTGAGATTTAGCCATCTCTCACATATGAAAAGCACAAAATAAATTGTATTTTCTAATCCCGTACATATTGTTAGGGGTGGGCACGGAGCGGATATCCGGAATTTTAAGGATATCCGTGATCCGATCCGTGCCTTGCGAATATTCGATTTTTTGATCCGATCTGATCCGTAACTCTTCGGATATCCGGAACACCGGATATCCGCGAATATCCGAATTTTTGCCGGATATCCGATTCGATCCGTAAAAAATAATAAAAAATTAAAAAAATAAATGAAAATAAAAGAAAAAGAAGAAAATTTGAAATAAAATAATAATATTTCATTAATTATTTTTTAAAAATTACATACTTTCAAAATTTTTAATAACTAAATAATTAATTTAGTGAATAAAAACATTATAAAACTTATATAAAGATATAAAAGTGTATATATTATATAATTTTATAAACATGTATACATATATATGTATATAACGGATCGGATCGGATATTCGTTTCTAAAAATATTAGTATTTGTGATTTGCTTCGTCTTTGACGGATATTGGATTTTAGTATTTGCTTCGATTCGTTAAATTACGGATATTCGGATTTTTCGGATCGAATCGAAACGAATAACGGATCGAATCAAAATTTACGAATATTTTGCCCACCCCTACATATTGTTATACAAAATAGCAAACCGGAGATTAAGTTAAAACAATCGCTCAACAATGAATCTCAATATTTAGCAAAAAAAAAAAACTATGAATCCCAATAATACTAATTTTTTCATAGAAATAATCTGTCCACGAAAACAATAAATGTTTTTTCTCGAAAAAAGAAAGAATAAACGTTTTCACGAACGATTTGGTAACAGTCAGTTTAATCAAATACGAAAAGATGTGTTTGTAAATCTCATCTTAATATTAGTTAAATTTTACAATAGTTGGACACAGTGAGTCAGTGACCTCAATAGTCTTGGAGTATGTATGATCTTTTTCTAACAGCAATGTGTGATCTTTGTTTTTAGCAATGAAGATAACATATAGTCAGTATATAGTTGTGACTTTATCAGGGTGAAAAATGTAACATTCAGAACAACTGGTAAAGGTAATATTTCAGGACCTGAGGACAATTGTTGTGTAGTTTTAACAGTAATAAAAATATGATGTCAACAAAAGAAAAAAAAATATAAAATACATGTGAAAATTTTGTTATGTACCGTGAGGTTTGTAAATGTGAAGTCGTTAAACAAGATATCAATGAAGAAATACTAAACACGTGTTATTGACATGATTATGTCTTCTTTTTTTACCCGCCGACATAATTATGTCTAATATTTTAGTTAAGACTACTACTGCTATTGCCAAATATTGAACACAAAAGGAGTACTATTATCTACTAAATTAATAATCCCACTGGTTGTTGCAGCCTACGAAATATTTTAGCGGCTCAGACATCTAAACATTATTCGAATCTCAATCACGATCTTAGTCACTTTTTGGTCTATCTTATGTTTATTTATCATCGAACTTAACATTTTTGGTCCAATATAACGTGAGACCAATTTAATAAATCCTAGGATATTTGGTTTCTTTTTGTACGATTTGCTTTATCTTACCAACCATTTCAACTCAATTTGAACATTTCTATAATCAATAAAAGAAGAACTGAACTTTCATGTGGGTTAGTTAGTTTAAACAAATTAACCTTATAATCAGCAGTACGAACAACTGTCAACTGTAGTCAACACATAATCACATTAAACTATTGATTTAGTTATTTTTGATTGAAAATCAACTATCGATCTTTTTTGACAAAACATCAAATCGATTTTTATAGCTGAATTTAAAAATATCTAGCATTACTTTGTTTTCGGTATATATAAAGTAAATAATATTAAGTAACTAAGTTAGTGGTTTTATTTTGTCATAACAAAACACCAATCACCTTTATTGTGTAATGTCAAAACTATAACCAGTAGTGTGAATTTTGCACGGTTGAACAAAAATATGTATCTACGTGTTATTTTATTGAAGTATGACATCTGGTAAAAATAGTAACAGGTTATTTATGAAAAGGTGATCATGTATTAATATGTTCTCTTTTCTGCTAAAATCATGTACTATTAGACAAACTAACATGTCATTTTCTACATCATGAACAAAACATTTACTAGTTCAAGGGTCAAATGGTAATCAATCAAATTGTTGTTTACTTTATAAAAAATAGCCAACGGTGTTTTACTTATGTATGAATAATGTAGGATTATGTAGTGTAGAACACCGTTGGCTATTTTTTATAAAGTAAACAACAATTTGATTGATTACCATTTGACCCTTGAACTAGTAAATGTTTTGTTCATGATGTAGAAAATGACATGTTAGTTCGGGTACCCGTTCGGGTACCCGTTCGGGAACGGGTATTTAGTTCGGGTACCCGTTCGGGTTCGGATCGGGTATTTCGGATTTTCGGGTATTTCGGTATAGGAGTATAATACCTATTCGGGTATTTCTGAACTTCGGATCGGGTTCGGGTATTTTTAGTTCGGGTTCAGTTATTTCGGATCGGGTTCGGATATTTAGATTTTAAAAGAAATAAAAATAAAATTTTATTTTTTAAAGTTTTTTATATTTAAAAATATAGATTTTACTTAACTGATTTTTTTTTCTTTTTATAGATTGAATGATTAATAGATTTGGAGATAACATTTCCAAAATAAATATATTAATTTGGCTATTGTTTTTCAACTTTGGATGTAACTTTGGTTAATACATGAAATAAAAAGTTTAACATGCATTTTAAATGAATATCAAATTATTTTCTCCATAGTTATATATATATACTATATGATTTTAAAGTATGTCTAACATCAATATAAATATTTTAAATAAAATGAGAGATGTAAACTAGAAATATAAGGGTAAGTATACACATGTTCGGTTATTTTCGGATATCCATTCGGGTTCGGGTATTACCCGTTCGGGTTCGGATATCCAATCTCTCCTAACTTAATACCCGTTCGGGTATTTTACTACTTCGGTTCGGATTTCGGTTCGGGTTTTTCGGGTCGGGTTCGGATGCCACTTCGGATATCGGATAAAGTGCCCACCCCTATCTTTTTGTCTGTTCACTGAAAAAGGGATCTAATATTTGGAACAAAAACAGGAAGGTCAAAAAAGAAATAATGTATTGTTCTTTGGTTAATAATATGGGCTTATTTGCTATCTAGCTAAATTTGGAAGTGAAATTAGTACATAGCATTGATTTTAACATAATGAAAAATCTATTTATACTCAAAGTGAGTCGGTTATGCCATTTTTATTTGCAGTTACCTGGTAAGCATGAAATATCACAAATAATATATGATCAGGAGTGACTGAAAACTATTACATGTGAAAGAAGAAAGAGACGCCTACGTTATATGTTTATTAACCACATACATATAGACTGAGTGTTCTATTCTATATAGTTGAAGTGGTATAGAAAGACTCAAAACACACCCACAATCTTTAAATACTAAACACTACTTCAATTCCAACTCTTAAATACTAAATTCTTTAACTCTAATTACTATACCATAAACCTAAATTTAAACTATGATCACATGATTAAATGGCAGTAAAATGAATAGATAAAATAGAAGATTTTTTAATAAATAATGTATTTTATATCACCGAAATAGTATAAGATTCTAATCCAATACACAAATCCTAAATAATAAACCCAGCCCCAATTTTAAATACTAAACCCTAAATTATTAGGACTAAACTCAAACCTAAATGTAAACTATATTATATATTTATAATTTTTCAATAAAATTAAAATCTGAAAATTACATACAATATATTGTGATATTAAACTATATTATATAATCATTTGAAAATAGTATATAAGATAAACTTGTGTGAATTTACACTTGTATGGATGTAGTTGACGAAAAAAGAAATTAACTATATAAATGCTTAGTTTTAATCATTAGGCATAAACCAAAATTGTATGAGTGATACAATTACAAAAAAAAACACATCATGCTTTTTTAGGAGTTAATAGTATCAATGTTTAACTTTTTTTCAATACAAATCACAAATTTTAACAAACATAAAACAGTGATTAGTACATACTATCGTTCTAAACAAGATAGAACATTTTTCTCAAGCAACGAATGGAATAGAACATGACAAATAACATAATACATTAATATGAACACATCAAATAAGAGAATTTTTGACTTTGAAAGGCACGAGAAACTGTTATATATATTTCATAAATATAGTATAGAAATATGTGTATAAGAGTAGACTATTTCATATATAATATAGTAATCTCAAACAAATATGTATAATATATAAGTATATCCTTCCTCGTCTTCATCAACTACGTTTCTTCACCCACTTCCTCGTCAATCGAAACTAAGCAATCTAAGAGTTGCCTTGATTTCGTTGTACTTTGTCATCGTCTTACTTTGTGTGGCTTTCTCACCTATTTTCTTATCTTCTTTGTCGTTATTGCTTCGTCATGGTAATAAATCATGGCATCCGGATAATCAAATAAGAGTCACCTCCGCGATGATATCATTGTACATGGTCTTTTCGTTATCGGAAATATTCGCCAAGATTAAAGGCGGTGAAAAAGCAGTGGATAAAATTTGAAAATGAAAGGTTATGATTTTCAATTGCCACAATTTACTTTTGTTACATAATAATTTTTTTTTCTCTACAGGTTTTACCGGTTATTTCAAACGACAATATATAAATATTACACAAAATACACACAAAAATAGGGCAATTCGTCATAGACTTAATTATAATTTTTTGATGGCTATACAATGCAATTTATCGAAACATATTGACTGTTTTTTTGCCAACAATAACCATACTAGTTCGAACTAGACACATAATAAGAAATTCAAATTGATGAAACATAATTAACATAAACTATTGCGGAAAGAAGATTTTGAACACCTCGTAAAAATTTGTCCATTATTGTGTCATTGCTCAAGTAAAATGTCGGATTTACACTATTGAAATTCATCCAAGTAGAAAGTAAAAGCCAACTATTTCATCAATGTTTATCTTCACCAGGTAAGAATAGTTTGTTGCAACACTGTTTCTAAGAACTGTAGGATCTTCATGTGTTGTATATCTCAAGTCAAAGCTTCACATTCTATACGTAAAAGTAAATACTTTGTCGAACCATAATGTTTTTTGTTTAGCCTCATGCACTATCGATACATCCTTAACCTGTAAAAATATTTTATTCTCTTCAAACTACATCATACCATCTAACATTTCCCATTTTTTGTTCGATTGAATATCATATTTCTCCTCTATTGCTGAGGCACAAAATCAAGATATTTTTTTAGTCTCATTTTTCTTCTTTTAAACCTTATTAATTATTGTTTTTTCTAAGAAGATAAAACTAAATTAGAAAATTATAAGAAAACTGAATTGTTATTATTAATATTTATATACCAAGCAATTTTATTTTTTCATACTTCATTTAACTGTTTGTATATATATATATATTCTCATTTAACTTCTGGTTAAATATGGTATTAAACGATGAGAAATATTTATAGACAATTCTATAACTAATATTCTACCGCCTTATGAAAATACATGTCTAATTTCTCCACTCCAAACCGTCTTATGAGATCTATGTTCGATGATATGTCATGTACTATGCTGGAAATCTTTTGTAACTCTTTTATAATCTATATAATTTATATTTTTGGAGTTGAAAGCCTAGATTTCATGATATTTAAATATTAATGAACTCTTATTCAATCATCTAGATCAAGAGAGATTCCACAACTTTTTGTTATATATTGACTACGGATCTTGAACAGACTTATTGAAAAGTTATGAACAAATTAATTAACAGAAATTAAACAACAGTTTTGTTCCTAAATATGTACCACTATGGTTCTTAAATTGGGCAAGTTCGTGTTTGCGGCCCTTTTTTAAAATAAAGTTAGTTCTACAACTTTATACAATCTTTTAAGGTTACTGCCAAAATTAATTTAAAGAAGAAAAGATTTTGTAACCAAGCATCAGTATATTCGAAACTCCATATTGTGAATGGTTCTGATTTCTTTTCTAATTTACAAACTTCTAAAACTCAGAGCCGTTCTCTATTTAAAAAGTCCATTGTCTTTTTAAAACTCATATAAGTATGTTTTTATGGAAATATATAATATATCTTTATATAGCAGCTATAATTATATAATATAGTTAAAAGGTCACGGTTTACTATCTTTTATATATTAATTTAGAAATATTACAACATTTGGGATAAAGTGTCATCACTAAGATGAATAGTAATGATTTTTAGAATCCTTAAAACATATTGATCCATTTAAATATAGTATATTTTTATTAAACTAATTCAAATTAGTTGGTAGTGTAAAAAATATATTCTTCATTATTTCTTTAATAAAAGTATGAAATTACCTAGATGATTAATATATATTTGAAAATTAATGATTTTAAATAATAAAGATTTGAAAACAATTTTGAAAAATATTCATAGCAAAGTAACTTTGGTGAATATCAATGAAATTAGCGTTTGGCACACCCCCACAAAAACATGCAAGATACAAGTACATGTCTAGTTTAAATCCGGAAACAAAGATACGGTTTTCTACAATGTGGGAATTATTTTAGGAATGAAACTATAGCGAACTATCTTAGAGATATTTTTTGTACGTACCGATTTCGAAGATAAACAAGTATTCATTTTTTCTGTAAATCGGTTTGCTGATACTTTTTTCTTTCACTTTCTTTTTCCATTTTTGGTCAACATGGTCTACTGGAAGTAGGCCCTAACTGGAAGGACCAATAGTAAGGTTATCTGATCCATGCAGCGGTTAAAGTTATGATTAGTTTCGTATGGTTTCAGTTCAGCAAAGAGATGTCTCGACTGATAGATATGTTTTAAAGTAGAGAATGTATGAGAAAAAGCTGATATTATTTTCAAAACAAGAAAAGCTGATAAATTGAAAAAAAAAACAGTTTAAATAAACATTATTAGTTATTACAATCACACTTGCACAAAACTGAATATGACGAAATATTACATATACTAAATAAGAATCCATATTCAGAAAAAAAAAGCCAACACAAATAACAACACAAGCACAAGCTTGTGTTCAATACGGTACCATATATTAAGAAAACATCGATTTATAATCACATAAACATGCTATTGTCCATCTCCGTTAATTGTGTACGGAATGTCCAATACCAGGGCTATGTCCAGGTACCGTGGGCCTAAAGGTATCAACCCCGTGGCTCGGTGGCGGTTGAAATGGCTCAGCCGGTGGTGACAGCGTCATAGAGCCATCCTCACCGATTTCCTCAACCGTCCTCATGGTGGACTTGGTGAGTGTTCGGCCTTCAACGGAACCAAACTCTTGATTAATTGTCAAAAGCAACATAAATGCAAAAAGGTAAACATTAATTCTCGCCATTGATTAAAAACCCTAAACGAGAATTAGAAAAAAAATTGTAGTTTATAATAAATAGTCGAAGGTGAGTATGTATTATGTTTTGATGCATGTAATCTCTTGGAACATTTGCTCTATTTATAGAGATGAAATATAGTACATCACATGGGCGCAACACTTGAGATGTTATTTTAAATACTTAGTTAAAGAGTCCGTGTGCTTTACAACTATTACTAAGTACTAAATAATTTTTAAGAAAATTAAGAATATAATTTAGTTAATTATATATTTTTCCTTAATTCATAGCTGCCCTTTCATGATTTAACCTTAGTCGTCTTTATCCATGGATATCCCGAATAGATTCTGTTTGTTGAAGTTTATTTTAATATATCCGTCAAGTTATAGTTTCGATTACATAGTATGTTTTGTAACTATTCATAATACAAATGACATATCAACAATTGACTCACAAGTATAAACCAAGAACTAGAGCCCGCACTTACATGCAGATATTTTTTATTTTATAAATATATAATTTTAATATCATCATAAAGTTTTAAATATATAATTTACATTTAATGTTATCTATTGTATTAATTCTATAATGTTATTGTGCTTGTTCGTCATGATTAATATACATTTATTTGCTTTATTAATTGTTATTACTTATATTAATATATTTTAGAGTTCAGCACAATACAATCTGAAATAATCAAATTACACAATCTCTTTTAATATAGCTTTCTAATTTCTATAGTTTGTATACAATATATTTTAAAATTATTTAGTTATACCATAAATGGATATTTGTTTACGATAATTAATATTTTGATATCGTGTTTAATAAAATATACATGAACATGTATCAATTTTTTGCATTTTGCGAAATTTTTTTGAGGCAAGATTTTGAAAAACAATTGGCTCAGAAATTACTTCGCACACCTAGATTGGATTATCTCTCCTCACCATCAGCAAGAAATAGTACTCCAATTAACTCTCTGACATCTCATAAAGGGATAAACACAAAAGAAGACATTATGAAGTCCTTTCGACACCATCAACCATTGTCAAACTAGTAGAAAAACTCTATTATTATTATTATTATTTTTTTTTTTAGAAAAAAACTCTATAATAGCATATATTAAAACATAATTATCTCTATAATAGAGATCTAATTTAAAAAAATTATAGAGATATATTTTAGAGATGCTCTAAAAAATTTAATACATGTTATTGTACAATATGCTTCTCATATCTCAGGAAAAGAATCAACTATAGCCTATGTGGTTAAGTAGAAGAGTCTCATAATCATTAGAGCATCATTATCCATTAGAACACCTCTAAAGCTCTCAACAAAATAAAAATTTAATATTATAATTTAATAAGGCTGAAATTTTTAATTTTAATTTAGAAATAAAATTTTGATTAATAGAGAGTTGACAAATGTTATTTAGACGATCTCCAACCCACCTCTATTTTCATCTCTATATTTTTTCATAAAATAAAGAAACTCTATTATAGAGGTGGATTTACTCCAATATATGCCTCTATAATAGAGTTCCTCTATTTATAAGTGAAAATATAGAAAATTGCTATTTTAGAGGCAAAAAATATGATTCCTCTATATTTTTCTCTAAAACTGAAAAATTCTATTATAAAAACATACATTGAAACAAATACATCTGTATAATAAAAATTTCTATTTAAGAGAAAAATATAGAGATATTCATTGGAATGCTCTCAAGATTTTCTCAAGAATACAATTGTATTCTTTTACTTAGTTTTTTATTATGTTTGTTTTGTTTAACAGTGAGAACACCCATGAAAATACCCCAATGCAAGTGCCCTTATATTTTACCTACAGTTGTTGTAGCAAGATTTTGAGAAAAAGATCTGTCTCAAAAATTACTTCGCACACCTAGAATGGATTATCTCTCTTCTCACCATCAGCAGGAAATAGTACTCCAATTAAACTCTTTAACATCTCTTAAAGGGATAAACAAAAGCAGACATTATGAAGTCCTTTCGACACCATCAATCATTGTCAAACTAGTGGAAAATAAATTCATCACCTCAATACGAACATGGAATACAAGGCTTTATGAAGTGATGTGCATTAGTATGCCTGGCGTACCAACCAATAAACAATAAAGATGTTTTATAATAATCATTATTTTCTATGGTTTTCAACAAATTACCTCTTTTTGTTTTCAATCTTAATGCACGGTTTTATCTTCTTCTTTTGTTTTGAAAACTTAAAAACAATGAAACAATACGAACTAAACATTAACGTTGCTATGAGATTTGATATACCAAAAAAGAAAAGAAAAGACATATTTAACTAGTGCCGTCAGCTCACTTTTAAAGTTTTATCAAACATGCATGAAAAGGTGTAAAATCACCCCAAATTAAATAAACATTATTAAGAACAAAAAGACCCCAATTTTTTTTTTTAAAACTAATCTAATTACAATTCCCTCCATCAAATTTTATATTTTTATTTTGTTGGTACATGTAATGGCAAATATGTGATTTAGCGACAGATGGGAGGGTTTATTAAAAGTAGTTACACCACAATTATTACGCTACCTTATTCCCGTCCCGTTAAGTCACCGTCGAGAACCGACACGTGTCACTCAACCTACTCAACAGCATGCGATCCAAATAACGGCGCCTTCAGTTACCCCGTCAAAGATTCCCCGTCACTGTAACGGGACCACAGAAACAACGCCATTTCTCTATCACGACACAAACTCAAAACTCAATCCTGACCGTTAAAGCAAAACTCCATCACCATCTTCTTCTTCTTCTTGCTTCTGTTTTTCGTCTTCCTCTTCCTCTCAGCTCTAATCATCTCTCTCTCTCTCTCTCTCGGAGACATTAACGTCACGGACACGCAATGGTGAGAAAATGCAGAAAAGCTAAAGAGACGGTCGGAGCTTCGTCTACATATATGCAGCTTCGCAGCCGGAGAATCTTTTACCGATCGGAAAAGGAGAGCTCATCGTCTTCTTACTGCGCAAGTAACAACAATGGAGTCATAGATCTGAAGGTGATTCAATACAATACTAATAAGTAGTATTAAATACGGATTCTAGAATCTTGTAACTGTAGATAACAATCATTAATGTCTATTTATTTAATGTTTTTCTGAAAATTTATGAGGATTTCATTTACTGCTCTCGAGCTAGATCTTCGGTTTGTTTTTATTCTTTTTCGAAAATTTGAATTTTTATCTTATTTGTTGTTGTCCTAGTTGTTACAGGAGGAAAGAGATGGTGAGACCGAAACGTCGTCGTGTCGACGGTGAGTTAAATGTTTTTAAAACATTTTGAAATTTGAAGGTTTATGAATTTTCCCGGTTCTTGTGTTTATTATATTAATTCACTCTCACTTCTCATTGTTATTTTTTTCAGGACTAGTAGTAAGAGGAAGCTATTTGAAAGCCTTACAGAGAAAGAGTCGAGCAAATCTATGGAGAATTCACAGCAAACCGTAGCTGGTTTCGATTCCGCCGTGAAAGAATCATCGGATTGTTGTTGCAGCCGGAGAACATCTTTGTCGACGACGACGGAGGAGAAGGTGAAATCAACGACGGAGCAACCACCAACGGCTGAGGAGATTGAAGAGTTTTTCGTGGTGGCTGAGAAACAGGTCCATGATAAATTCAAGAAGAAGTAAGTTTTAAAAAAAAATTACAACTTTATTTATTTTCCATTTTACAACTAAGAGAGAGTTTAAGAAAAAAAATAATTGAGTATTATATACCATTTTGATTTTTTTTTTTTGATAAACTACACAGAGATTACAACAAGTAACTGAAGACTAAAAAGAGTTTGATTTTTGTTTGTTCATTATAGGTATAACTTTGATTTCGAGAAGGAGAAGCCATTAGAAGGACGCTACGAGTGGGTTAAATTATCAGAGTAATGAAGGAAATGAAGATGGTGATGAAGCATACGTTTATTAACTTTTAGTGTCTAATTTTCAGAGAATAATTCCAATTTTATTATTTGTTTCTAAAATAGAAGCTTTTGTGAGGAAAGACTTGTAGCAGAATGTTTGAAAGTACGAATCTGCACAGAAAGAACGGTTTTTTTGGGGGTGTTTCAGAACAGATTTTGTTTTCTGCAAAAGTGGAAAAGATAAACCCAGAAAAGTCGTGTCTTTTTGCTTATCTCTTTCTCTTCTTCTTCTCCTCTCATGTTGTACAGTTTTGTTTTGTTTTGTGGACAATTTATTTCTGCATCCCCACTCATTTTTTTGTCCTCTAATTATTATGATCTTTTCGAAAATTCCTTAAGCGTTTTGGTCTTTCGGTGCGTTTTAAACATCCCAAAAGCTTCTCTTAAATTTTGAATATTCTTAGCCAAACAAAGACAACTTAATTTTTGATAAGAACTATTAACTCAACCAACAAGTTTACTTCTTAGTTTTCTGACTTATTTTTGCTTTAGTGAATTACTAATGCGAACATAATATATTAAAAATAAACCACTCGAATGAAATTAATTATTCGGGTCATTTTACCAAATAATTTTGTGAAATTGATTAATATTTAAAATAATTTTAGTCCGCTTGTCGACAATTTAATTACCCTTTTGTGCACCAACCCGTACCAAACATACCAACTGTTCTACCAATCAGAATATCAAATATGAAGATGGACCCTGATTGTCTTAAACAATTACTCTAATATATGCAAGATTAATAGCAAACCATCAGCATTCCTTCTCACGGCACTTTCGTTGAAACAAAAAGGAATTGGAAGCAGGGGCGGACCCACAGCAGAAGGACCTGTGGCACATGCCACATACACATTTTTTATTTTTCTTTAGTAGCTAATTTTTTTTTTTGTTTTCTTTAGTTCAAACCAATGAAAAATGTGACGTGCCTCACCCAATTAGAATCAAACGGAAATGTATTACAACCTAATTAAAAATAAAATCTGTGTGTCACAGCCAACAAAAATGAAAACCAATTTTAGATACAATTTTTAATTATACAGTTCAAATAATTGTGTCTAATATTTAGAAAATCTAATCTTCCTAAGTTTCTGTGGAAAAAAACTTCTTTATTTTACCTTTTTCACAAATATCAAAATAAAGAAATCTTATTTATAAAAGTTATTTATCTGCCATAAACAAATTTATCCACCATCTTTAATATTTTATTGTTTATTGCTTACAAATATAATCTTTTAAAATAACTGTGGAAATCTATACTAAAAATAGTGTGCATCAGCATCAAAAGTTAATTTAGAGAATTTACTTCAAGTTCTTCGGTATCAAAATCAACTTAGAAAATTTTATTCTTTTAAAGTTTTATGGTTTTAAGGCAATAAACTATTTCAGTTTATTGTTATTTTTAGTATTTTATTTAATATATATAATAAATATATTATGTTAACTATTTTATCAATTATAATTAAATATTTATGTGCCACAGTCTAACTAAATTTCTAGATCCGCCACTGATTGGAAGTATAACAAATCACTACGCATACGTCATCCTCATCCGTCTCGAGATAACTGTTCCTTTACCAGGTTTCATGCAAATTATAAAAATAAAATATTTGCTTACACTCAAACAAATACATGTGACTCCTTGAACTTTTGTTAAATTTCACTTTTTGTGACTAAAATCACAGAATATGATATATTGTCCATATAAGTTCCTACATTAATCCTAAGAAGATACTTTTATGTAACAAACAATCAGCATTCCTTCACTTCATATTAAATGTTGATGTAAAGTAAATTTTTTATTACAAACAAATGTCGTTTTAAAATTTTAATGCAAAATTTATTAATTTTATATGCTATAGATTTTTTTTCTATTTTTAGTTAATTTTTATTAGTTGAAATATAATTATATGTATATGTAATGATGTTTTCATTTTAAAATATATAAAATTAACTGTTTTTTTAATATGTGTGTGTCCAAATCTAAAACGATAGTTAAAATGAAATTTAAAAATATTTATCAATATTTATTTAAATCGAGAAGAATATTAGGATATAGTGGCTCGAGTAATCTTTTAAATATTTTTTTCTAAAATACCTATATTGTTTTTTTTAAACATTTATTGTTGTTTAAATCACATTATTACAAATGATACAAAAATGATTTTGGACTAGTGTCCGGGAACTTGAAAACAAAATTTTCCTCATGGACCATTTGGGTACGTTTGTCTAAATTTTTCCCATGGACCATTTGTTTTCTTTTCTAACTCGACGTTGTAGTTTTCTTCTTAAAAAAAAAAGTAAGCACCACCCTTTAAAAAACCCTTTGTTTCTTATCTCGATAAATTTACATTTAACCCAATAAAAACCCTTTCCAGGATGGAGCTACCCATAACTAGTCAGGGAAGGAGCTACAATGTTTCCAAGACGCACACATATGACACGTATATAGTATAATCTATAAACGAACAATAGATGATAGAAAATGTCATAGGTTACATAAATATGTAGCCACAGGTTGGTGGGGTTCACTGATAGGCAGTCTAGTTGCCCTGCCCTCTAATCCACTCCACTCAACTCCACGACTATTTGTACAAAACGAAATATAGTTCATTATGGCTTAGCTTTGGCCATTCTTAGCAATTAATGTTAGTGTAAAATGCAACACAATAAAATACCGCTCAAGTTATATCAAGAAATAATGGACATAAGCAAATCAAAAAGCGAACACTGTTTGCTATATTAAAAATCACATTAAACAATTTATTACTATGTACTCCCTCTGTTTCATTATAAGTGTCGTTTTAGACTTGTGCACACGGATTAAGAAAGCATTTAATTTTGCATATTTTCAATATAAAAACATCATTACCGATACAATTCAACCAATAGAAAAATAGAATGGAGAATAAAGTTAATAAATTTTGCATTGAAACTCTAAAACGACACTTATTTTGCAACGAAAAAAATTCTCTAAAACGACACTTAATATGAAACGGAGGGAGTATATGATTTGTTAACACCATAACAATCGCTACTAAAAATATTCTTAAGCTACCTAAGCTACTAAATAATCAATTTCACATTAAACAATTTATTACTATGTATATGATTTGTTAACACCATAACAATCACTACTAAAAATATTCTTAACCTACCTAAGCTTAATACTCTTTGGGCTAATACATCAACCTCTCACGATATAAAACTATCAAGAGCATTTACCAAGACATTCTCACTTTTTCTTAATAAAATCACTACTTGGTGTTTACCGATGTTTGATCGATCCCTTGGCTATTTTATTATGATCTCCATGTTCTTAAAATTCTAGTCCAAAGATCTCGAAAGAATCTATAAATATGTATAACTCCCATATTAATAAGTTAGTGTGTCTTTTTAGAATTTTAAACTTATTCATTTTTAAGATATAAATTTACCTTCTAAGTCTATCTTATTTTTTCTTCTCTAAAACATATTTTTTCTTCAAGTTACTTTACTCTATCTCAGTATTTTGCATACATATGATATCTTCGCTCTGCATGATTTTTGTGCTAACGACGGATGCACCTTCATACATGACTTTGTCACGGAGTTCATGAAGATACACTATTGACATCTAAATGTTTTGACTTGCATCTTCATATATTCTTAATTTGATTTTTAAGGTTCGCTATATGTGATATGCATGTGAGTTGTTACAGGAAAAATTAACAACAATATAGTAGTTAACTTAACTATGATTCGACTGCATAATAAAATGTCTTCTTGCTTTTGTTCATTTTAACTCTGTGATTTGTATTGCCTAATGCCTTAAACGAAGAGATTCTTCCAAATCATTGTTTTCACCGATTTTTTTTTTGTGCACCTATGTTTTCACCGATTAAATATGATATTTTAATCGGCAACCACTGAAATATGCTGAAATTCATTTCAACTATTAATATGAATCAAATCCAAAACAAATGTCAAATGAGCGCAAAAAGTTTCTTTCCTCTTCAAGAAGATGAAACTTAATGCGACAAAATACATGAAATCAATCAAATGTTTGTAAAACAGAAAAAAACAATAAGTGAAAAACCTCTTATTGCACGTCCTAGTGATGTGGTATAAATGATATATACATTACTCCAACCAAAACAAGATTTATCTTCTTCGTTTTTGGTCGTCACTGCAATTCTCTTCTTCTGTGGTCGTCACTGTAATTCACCAACAGGTGCCTCGTTGAGCCATAGGAAGTGAATGAAATCGTACAGCTTTGCGCTGACACTAACCTGCAACCACGGAAAAACATATCCAAAGGGGTTTTGTCATAAAAACGAGAACATGAGTTTTTTTTTCAAACCTTTTTGTTTGAAGGAGAGAATGAATATAAACCTTGTAAGGAGTTGGATTTAATCTTCTCATATGATCAGGTCGCATGTTTTCAAGCTGTTTGATGCAACGGTCTCTTATCTCTTTCAATGGTGGTAATTCTTCTCTTGCTTCATCTTTTCATCATACAGACAACAAAATCAGTTACAAGATTCATGGCTTTTACAGTGATGAAATATATTTTTACCTGAACTTCCACGCCAATAACATTTGAGAAGCTCTTCAACACGTTGTGGCACTACATATGCTCTTTTGGATTCATTAAAAGGATGTCGACACAGTAAACGCTCACCAACCTTTATAATCCATATTTAAAAAAAGAAAAAAAAAAGAATAATCATGTAAAATGAAATAAGGTAATAATGTTACTAATATCTTTTTTTTTTTACCTTTGGAGGTGGTTCATTCTCTCCTGTCATTATATCCACTAGTGGGTAACCTTCTTTTCCGTACAATCTGTAACTTCGCTTTTTACATGGTATTGATACCTAAGCAGATGAGAATGATAAATCATATTAAATGCAATGTTACATTGAATGATAGAGAGAGTGTTATATATAACCTTTGTAACATCTTCAGAAAGCTTGATCCGAGGCTGAGTGTTTATCTCCACAAGTTTGAAAACGCAGCCTAAGGCAGCTTGCGCATAGCAAGTGACTAAGTAAGTCCCAATACCAAAAGCATCCACCTCATGTCCCTAACAAGATTAGAAGAAGCCTATGATTCATACAAATATATCATATCTTTCTTATGGTAGCACTTGGAAGAAAAAGGTTAAGGAACTCACCTGTTTGTTTAAAGCGTCGATAGTCTCTTCATTTAGATCATTACTAGCGGTGACGACCATCTTCCCAAAACCAGGCACTTTTAGTTCTCTCTCTACCGCGCAGAAGAAACGTCTTGCCTCTGTAGATAGATATGCTAAGTCACCTGAGTCCAGTCTAATACCTAATGCTTTGTATCTGCACATCAACAAACACCTCAGTCATTCTCGTATGCACCTGAAGAAGAAGAACAAAAGATAAGGTAGTGATGAGAGATTCTTACA
The DNA here is from genome assembly GCF_000801105.2 of Raphanus sativus. NCBI lineage: Eukaryota > Viridiplantae > Streptophyta > Magnoliopsida > Brassicales > Brassicaceae > Raphanus > Raphanus sativus. Next base: position 43,001,256 of record NC_079516.1, read on the forward strand.
CACCCTAAGTCATTCAGTGCTAAAGCAACTGCACAGAAGTTAGGGACCCCACTCTTCATCACCTGTGAGAACACGTTGACAACAGTTATTACTTTGTAAACGTTAGCACCAGGCAACAGCTAAGCTATTATTACTCACATCGTATGTATCTACAAGGGCAAGAAAGGCTTTGGGGAATGCCAGTGCATATGAGATGAAAGCTACTAGCTCGCTTTGATTCGTCTCAGAAAAAAATCCACGTAGAGAAGGTGAATACTATCATCATCATCCACAAGTAACCAAAAATAAGAAAAAAAACAGCAAAAGAAAAATGTAACGGGAGAAGTAGAACAATGAATCCTGCGATAAACCTGAATCTTTGTTAACCATGTCTGAACCAGGCTAGCAAAGTCATCACACGTGGTTTTCCCATCAGCACTTTTAAGCACTTTGTCAACAATCTCATCAGTGCTCTGCATACCAAAGTTCAAGTAACTCTATATTATAAACTGCTAGTGATATTGACACAACATAAGATCAAAAGTGTATATCAGAGCCATTGCTAACAAAGTTCCAACACAAAAGGCATTGATTCATTCAAAACCTTTCCTTGAAATTTACATATTAACAAGAACCACTTGTTTTCAAGAAACTTCATATTATTTTTCAAAAAAAAATTGATTTTTTTTTTTGTTTTGGTGAAGAGAACTGACCATGAAGGAGCTAACAAAAGCATGGGAATGTGTGCCACGGAGAGGTATCCCAAAAAGTTTTCCAGCTGCTACATTGCTGACATTGGCATAATATAATATATACATAAAAACAAAACGCATATCATTTCTACTTTTATAACTGTTTTAAGAAGAAACAACAAAGATCAAAAAACACTTTAAGCTAAGACTTGCCTTGTTGCATCAAAACCTCCAAGATAGCAATACTTGGATGCACTTATTGCGCCATCCGGTCCCTAAGATTACCAAAGAAGGTTAGAATCAAATATGAAACCAGAGGGACAGATTTGAATTAAAAAATAAATAAAGAAAACCTGAGCTCGTCGAGCACCAAACTCAAGCAGACTCTTAGACTTTCCGGCAACAAACCGGTGTCTTGCTGCGTTGGTAGCTACCAAAGATGCAAAATTCACAAGATTGAGGAACGGAGTTTCCAACAATTGAACAACCTATATGATTGAGAGATTTTAACAACCGTTTTATTTATAATCTTCTGAGAAAAAAAAAACAGAGTTAGGAAACTCACGCCAACAGGACCTTCAACTCTCATGAGAGGCACTTTAGGGAAAACAACAGACCCTTCAGGTATTGCATAGACTTCAACGTCAGAGCAATCAAGCCCTCTAAGATAATCACAGAAAGCTTCCTAATTTCAAATCAAAAACAACAAATCAGACAGAACCCAACACGACAAGAAATCAAATTTCAAAACCATATACCTCAGATCCAGGCAAGGAGTCACGAACGTAATCGATCTCTTGATGGGTCAATTTGAAACTGGCGAGGAACTTGATACACTCATCTAGCCCAGCGAACACAGTGTACTCTCCACCAAATGGGTTCTTACGAAAGTACAGATCGAAGCTGTAAAGATGACAACTTTATCAGATAGGAAGAGAGAGAGAAGAGCAAAAGGGAGGATGATGAAGAGGAGGTTTACACGGATCGTTCGTTTTGTTTGCCAGCTTTCCAATAAGCGTAAGCCATGGTGAATTGGTAGAGATCGTTGAGGAGCGGTGTGACCATGGGGTTGGTGGGTCCTTCCATGACCCGACCCAGTTGGTTTCCATTCTCTTTAGGCTCCATTGTTGTTGTTGTTGTGTCGTGTTCGTTTTCGTCGTGTGTTTGTGTGGTTATGAGAGAGAGAGTGGAAACGGAGGAAGGAAGGAGAGACTGGTTGTTTGGTGGTCAAAGGAAAAGAAAAAAAAATTGGAGAATTTAGAGAGACAACGACAGCCACATAAACAAAAACCAGTTTTGACCTAGTCTTTGCCTTTAATTGTGCAAATGAATTTATTTATTGTTCTTCTTTTCTTTTAGTAAGTAACAAAATTGGTTTAAAATTCAGTGGAAAATTTTGGCCAAGAAAAAGAAATCATTAGGAAGATGATTTTAAAACTTGTTTTTCAAGGAAAATGTTCCACAGTCTTGCTAAGATTCATTGTTGTATGTGTGGTCTTTGTACTAATTTATGGGAGAATAAAATAGTAGATGTTTGAGCAAAAAAACTTCTTTGACCAGGTGGGTGAACTGGACTCAATGATTTCAATATTCAGCACTCTCTTTTACATATTTTAACATTCCAAATCTTTTTTTTTCCACTTCATTGTTCAACATACATTTAACTCTTATTCAATACAATGTAATAAAACTCAATATTCTATTTTACTGATTAACAATTATTTTTATATCTAAAATTAAATAAAATTATTTTCTATTTATAGAGAACTCGAAATAATAAATTTTAGTATACTCATAAATAAAATAAATTATTTAATTTATAATAAAAATTATTAGTTTTAAGTAATTATAATGATATGAAATATCATACATATCTAAAATTTGACATGTGTCATCAACAACTCTACATTTTTGGGCATTCAATTCTGTTTAATCCACCTATGCAATTTTAGAAATTCAGTAACCATTTGCAATGGTTTTAATAGTTGAATATTTTATTGTACATAGTCTATAGTCTTATTCAAAATGACACCACACAATAAAATTTTATCTTTTTAAATATTACCCATCAATATGACTTTCTAAACAAACTTTTATTTATTCAGTTATGTCGTCTTTATATGCTATACATTTTATTTATTAGAAATAAATTCACATACGAAGCTAGAAAAAAATTCATATAATCTATTTATTACTAACCGGTTTTAGATTGGAAATCCATTTAATATAATAATTTTATTAGGAAACAAAACTATCTCTTGATACATATACATTACATTTCTTAAAATAAGTATGAGTAAAAAAAAAAAAAATAAGCATGAGTATTTTCATTTCTATATAAACAAAGCTATATAAAATCACATTTATGGTTTTGCTGAAATCAAAATATAAAAGTAACAAATGAAAAATATTATTTTAAAATATATTATCTCTGCTGTACATCGGATAATTGTTTATCCGGTGAAAATGACGGTCACGTTGCTGGGCCTTTAAACCCTAATATATGGGCTTTATTTGGGGTTTTTCTTTACACAATGCGTCTTCTCTGTACTGTACGACTGTATTACCATCACATCGGAAGAGAAACAAACAATACGACGATCGGAAAAACTTGAAGAGATGCACTGCGGCGCGGTAGTTAACGGACGGAATCGACGGCTGATACTTGGCGTAGGCAGGAACTTCGCCGCCAGATCATTTTCCTCTTCTTCTTCTCCATTATCTGGTGATTGATTGATAGTATTTTTCCCCTTCGCATTTCCGCTATTTAGTTTTCAACGTCTAGAAATGTTGCTTGAGAATGTTAAGATTTGATTCTTAATGGATTGAAGTGATTATTCGTTTTTGCAGATCATGAATGTTTCATCAAGGAGGTAGCCAAAGCTGAGCCTCCTCAGCATTTGAATCAGCTGATTAGCATTTTCACAGCTAGAGGTTGATCAAATCTTTTGCATTGACTTGGTTTGTGTGTGTGTGATTTTGTATTGACTTGTTTTTTGGTTTTTATGTACAAAAGGCAAATCCATAGTTTCTCCAGGTGCTAAGCAAGGTTTGTTGCCTCTTACTATTCCATTGGTGAGGATGAGCCCCGGTATGTTACAATACAATTTTTTATTCATTTGGACTTATAAGTTGGAGCTCTGTGATTTTTGTGCTGACTTTAATCTTTTCATTTTTCAGGTTCTTCAATCGCTCTACTACGGTGGCCAACAGCTCGTCCTAGGTCAGAGTCTCTTTTCTATTGCTGTGTCATCCTCTTTGATCTCATATCATTGGTTCCTGTGTTTGCAGTATGGAGATGCCTGTGGTGGAAGTTCAGAAACATGGGGTTTGGTTTTTAGCCAATAATGTAATGAGATTGCCTTGAGCTAGGTTCATTTTCTGTTTTAGCATGGCTGTTCATTCTCATATTAGAATTCATTGGCCAACGTTTCAGGTTGATCAGTTCATTCACAGAATATTGGTGGAAGAGGATATCTCTAAACCCGTGGAATCCAGCCAAGTGATCTTCGATGCTGCAGGTGAAGCTGGGAAGAAACTTTACAGTAAGGGTGACTTTGCCAGATCAGAACTGATGGATTTAGATCTCTATCTTTTAAGAAAGGTACATATGTTGAACGTGTTGATATCATACTCTTTCTCGGCACTTGGATGTTTGTTGGGATGATTATTAGATTTGTTGTTCAGGTTGGACTGTTTCCAGATTCTCTAGAACGCAAAGTTATTCGACATATTGAGAATGGAGACCATGTAAGGCTAGTAATAACATCCCTGTTGTTGGTTGACCTTTTTCTTTCTTAATTAAGTTCATGTGCTACTATAACACAAGGTTTCAGCTTTGGTGGCTGCCGAGTTTTATACAAAGAGAGGAAACTTTCCCGGATTTGCTCGGCCTTTTGCTTTCAACGCAAAGGTTTTGCTAAAGTTCGTATAATCCTCCCTCACCAGCCCTTTCTTTCTTTCATGTTAATGTGTCTAGAAAGCTCTTAAGAGACCTTTATGGTTATGTAGACTTGGGCGTAGCCTAGAAGCGAAAGATGCGGCTAGAGGTGCTCTGAAATCTTCATGGTGGACCTTAGGATGTAGATATGAGGTATAAAGAACTCTTGAATGTCGTTAAATCATTTCGGTAATTGAAAAGAGAAGAGAAGAGAAGAAAGTGTTGAATATATGAAATGGTTCACAGGAAATTGCTCGAATAGCAGAGTTGGGAGAAGAGCAAATTGTGCAGTACAAAGAGAAAGTTACAGGAGAAGGACGACAACGGGATATATCTAGGGGAAAGCCAAGGGCCCAGGTTTGTTCTTTACCTTGTATTCATATTCAGATGCTCATGCTTTTTTTTCTTTCTGGATACAAGGGATTGAAATAATAATTGTCAGGCGTCTTACGACGAGGCTGGGTTGTTATTGGACCTAGCGTCACTTGAAGGGACATGGGACGAGTCACTGGAACGGGTTGCTCAGTGCTACAAAGATGCTGGACTAAACGACATGGCCAACTTTGTTCTCTACAGAGACTGAGATATCTCTTTTCAAGGTCACTCGATCATTACTCCTGATGTTTGTTTTCCGAGACTTAACAAGACGTGGAAGGCGAATGTGATTTGCATTGTGTGTCCACATTTGAAATTTACATAAACCCTTAAAGCTAGATTCATTGGGTCAGAAGATTACTGATTGTATCTTTTCTGAGACTAGAGGTGAAATGAAACAGAATGATCATCTCATTGGGTAAGCAAGCTACGTAGAGATTTATATATATATATATACTGCCAAAACGTTCTATGAAAATTTTCCAGTTTTAGTTTGCTTAGTACGGGTAAAAATAGAAAAAACATGATCAAGGTATTAGATGATATAGTCTAGATGATGTTGTCTTCTCTAGGTAGCAAATAGATTAGGGAGCTTCTTGCTCTTGCGGTTATTTTTCCTCCCCAACAGCCTTCTCCAGAGGCTCCTAACTCCGCTGCTCTTCTTCTGGGGAGTAATGGCGAAGCAGTTTGATTCAGAACCTTTGCTTTTCTTGTCTGAGAGAAGAATATGTTCTAATGCGTCAATGGTTTCATTGTAGACAGAACCGCCTCCTTTTCCGTTTTTATCAGCTGTTTCAGGTTTCTTCTGATGCGTGGGTTCTCCAGTGTCGTCATCTTCTGCCTTCATCTGATCCAAAAGAGATGATCTCTGAGTGGTCAATCTCTTCTCTGGTTTTATCTCTTGTGAAGGTAGTGCAGTAGCTAAGTTGTTCGATTTGTCGGTATGCTGAGGTGTGAGTTTGTCTGAAAGTAAAGCTGCTTCTTTTGAGTTAGTCAATGCTTTGAGCTGCTTTCCGAGGTTAAGAATCGTCTCTTGACACTCGGCTAGCTTTTCAGAAGCTGCAGTTATCTCCAATTCCTGTGTCATCAAACACAGAAGAAAACCTCAGCCTCTCGTCAAAATGTAAGAATTTGATCTTGCGCTGGTTACTTACAGTTCGCATGTTCTGTTGTTCCTCCCGCTTGAGCTCGTTCGCTGAAGCACTGCAACAAGAGTACCACAGGATGCATCATGCATCAGAGATAAATCTATGATTGATCAAAGTGTTCACGCATGCACATACTGTACCTGGCCATCTTGTCCTTTGCCTCTTCTTCAACAATTTTGCTTGTCGGCTCGTGATCTTTGCAAGCTAAAGAGGAAACATCGCTTCCACTCAGCGACTCATCCCATTCGAACTGCTTCTTGATCTCTTCTCTCATGCTTGAAACATTTTGAAGAGAGAAGCAATGGTTCACCATCCATTCCAACACAGAGCTTAACTCTTCTGCAAACTTCTTCATGTCTGCTTTTCTGTCTATTAGATCGTAACAAGTCTGAAGAAACCGCTGCAATACACTACTTAGCTCTGTACTTCTCCACTGCAAGACACGAGCAGTGTAACCCGAAAGCCTTTCATCTTTTAAGCTGACTCCTTCGATAATTCCAACGATTCTGCGGATCCATTTGCTGATATCACACTCTGTGTCTGGTCTACCCTCCACAGTGAGAGTCTCGGTCTGTTTTAAGCTTGTATGGTCTACATCAGTGTGCCTCTGAATTTTCATTGCTTCTGTTGAATCTTCATTAGATTCGTTCTCTACCGGACCAGTAGCTGAAATGGAATCAGAAGAGAAGATAGGAGAGCTTCCAGGTACTGTACTTGTAGCCATTGCAAGCTTCTCCATTTCAGCAAAGTCATCCATCAGTTTCATCTCCGAAACTTTAGGGATCGAGCTCATTTGCTTCTTCTTCTTCTTGAAATTCTCCAGGTCTGAAAGCAATGCAGAAGCCCAAGATTCAGAACAGCTAACTTTATCATCATTGTCAAACTCTGGAAACGATGCAAGAGAGACTTCATGGGACACATTGCTCCTCCGGCTTGGCTCAATGTTTGTTGTTGTGCTTTTAGAAGATTCCTCGAGTTCTAGTAGTCTAGAAGCTGTTCTCGAACACATGTTTCTTGAGAACTGAAGCTCACTGGCTTTCTTGTTTAAGGCATCCCTCAGAGTCTTGTTCTCTTCTTCCAGTAAGCATAACTGCTCAGTGAGGTTATTGATCTTTTCTGAATCGATCGTCGCGCCAATAAGGGTTCTTCTCCTTCCTAACATCTCTACTTCGTGTCTCGTTTTGGACAGAGCAACAGGTCCCGGTAACCGTTTCCTGACAAGTATCCGTAACCTTTGACACTCTTGTTCTAGCTTTGCAACTTTCTTCACATTCTCTAAGTTAAGTCTATGAGATGCTTCAGCGGTTCGACGACTAAACTCTCTTTCTTCATTCCGAAGCTCCAACTCTTTCTCCAGCACTCTAATTTCATATCTCAGCGTAACGGTTTCCTTTTCCTTTGACTCTAAACTACCCACCAAAGCATTGAAATCAGACACGATGCGGTCCCTCTCTCTGTTCAAGTCTTCAACTGTTTTGTTCTTTGCTAACAAAGCCTTTGAGAGCCGAGTGTTCTCGCCTTCTGCTTCTGCAAGTTTCTTACACGTGTCCGCCATTTCTGTCTTTACAACATTCAATCTTCTTTCGTATTCATGTGATGCTTTTGTCAAAGCATCATGCATCCTTTGCTCCTGCTCGTCCCGGACAAAACGTAGCTGCAGCATACATTCTTTTAGACCAGCATCTGTGTGACTCGACCTCTCCTCGCTCCTGTGTTTCTCAGTCAAAGCTTCTTCTAGCTTCTTCTTGAGAGATGCTGATTCAGCTTTTGTCTTCTCCCATCCTGTTAACATAAAATGCATATGGGAACAAGTACGACTTGTGAAGAGAACAAAAGGAAAAAATAAGATTCGATCACAAGAGCTTAAGATTTAGTAAAGTTACCAATAATTGCTTCTTGCATCTCAGACTTATGCTTACTGCTCTCAGCTTCGAGAGAGGTAAGCTTATCGTTTAGACTTGTAAGGCGATTCTCCAGATGTAATTTGTCAGCGACAAGCTTCTCAATCTAGTTTTAAGAACACAATCAAGCTCATGATCAGCAAAGCTGTATAGGTTTCTCAATCAATGGTGCTTCAGATTTTAGTACATCTTTAGCAAAAAAAGAAGCTTGAAGGGCTTTGCTTTTGTCTCACCAAGAAAGACAATTAAAAACATAGTGAAACGAAAGAGTTGAATCTCAAACCAGACCACACTCTGGTATTCAAGTAGTAACGGTAGAAACATGTCTCAAGAAGGGTACATAAGAAGATACATTGTCCAACCTAACAACAAGAAAGACACAAATGTCACATCATTAATGTCCACCTTACCTCTTCATTGGAGGATATGCCATTACTTTGGACAAGGGTTGATTTCTTCTTCCAGGACCATGATGCTTTATGGTCCATCTATTACCCACACAACTACTCTTCAAGACAATATCTTATTACACAAGCAAAAACGAAAGACTTTTTTAGTAACTCATTTGCATAACTTATAAGAAGATAAAATAAAGTCCTGACTTTTTTGGATCCCACATTTCTAAAAAGGACCCACATTTACAGGTGAATGCGACTCAAAATCAAGATTAAGACTGAAGAACAAAACCCCCAAAAAAGAACCCAAAAAAAGTTCCCAAATATAGAATAACAAATCTCCCAAAATGCATAAAAGATAAAGCTCAATCGGTGTGGCTTCTACATGCACTAAACAAAAAAAAAGTTGAAAGACTTTAATAGAAGAAACACATGACGAATCAATAAAGTTAGATTTGTTTTTAACCCACATTAAGAAGATTCGTAGAAAGAAAGCCAAGAAAGAAACCAAAAAACAAAACAAAACAAAAACTCTACTCACTTTGAATCGAAAGAAACTAGCACCAGACTCCTCCGATCGTCTGGAGGAAATAACAATGGAGATTAGTAAACAAAGGAGGAAGAGATTGAACAAGACAAAAGAAATAAAGATAACAGAGGTATTGACAAATGAAAGTGTAAGGAAAAGGGACTGTTTGACGAAGTTTAAGAGAGAGAAGAGACAGTAGAGTGAGGGAGTGACGTGTCGGGTAGCATCTGATCGAGATGGTCCACGTACGCTTCATGAACGTTGGATCCTACGATACTAGTTACTTAAATGTAAACATGTTTAGAAAAAGTTAATTTGTATTTAAATGTAAACATGTTTATGAATTTAATGGACCTCGGAATGCTTAATACGTTGAGCTTATAATTCTATTTTTATTATTTTATTGAAAGAGTGAGTAGTAATTAGCTAATTACTAGGAATGCTTTATGCTTACTGGAATAATTATTTGGTTTAAGCGTGCAATCTAATCAACTTTTGAGCAGAGCTTTTGTTTTGTAGTTTACCTTACGATCTCTATCTTAAGACTTAAACTACTGGTATCTTTTAAATGGAAATTAACTCAAAACTAATAACAAGCTTCTCGAATCAAAAAGCATACTAAATTACTTCTTTTTTGTAGGAGGAATATAACCTTATTTGTATTTTCTTTTTACATAGATGCCTTAACTTAAACTAGCTATTAGCTAATCACTTAAATTAACAAGCAGCATGCGCCTTCTTTATTCAGAGACTTCATACTGGGTCAAATAAAGATTTAATTCGCAAACTAGGTGATTTGTCTTTGTACATGAATCAACACTACTCAAAAGTTTCTAAGATGCTCACTCAGCAGTCGCAAATCAGTGTAACTTTAATCTACTTCAATTTAAATCCAATTAATGATGTTACTTTTTAGTGCAATTAAAACCAAAAACTCGAGTTCAGCATCTCAGATGCTCACTCATCAGTAGCAAACTTTTAGATGATGATGCTTTTTTAGTGCAAGGGACTTGTTGGCAAAGCTGATTTAAAAGTGAATCATAAAAGACTTTTCACCACTCGCAAATTTGCAATAGTAAAAGATAATCCAACCCAAAAAAAAACATCATTCCAAGTCTTGAGTGTGGTCCAAAAAGAAACAACAATCATAATATCCAGCAAAAGTCTAGAAACGCAAACCAGTTCCCACAAAAATTTTAGTCAATCAGAGATAGAAAGAGAGAGAAAGTTAAGAGTACGAACTCAGACAAAAGCTTACTCATCAGTGATCATTAATGGTAAGTGAAGCCAAGAGATCACTTGGGCTTGCACTCACCTGAGTTGGCTGATTCACGTTTCTCAGCACATCTAATGCCTCTGAAACTTTAGCATTTAGAGCCTCAGGCGACTCGAGCAGATGCAAAACTTCGGTCTGATCCATCTCCAGAAGCATACCCGTCACTTTGGCTGCGTTCTCGTGCTCTATCTGATCCACCAATGGGTATAGAGCCTCTCCCAGCATCTACACAAACCCCAAAAGAAAACAAACCATGTAAGTAAACTTGCTCTTCTCCAAGCCCTTAAAAACTCGATTTGAATGACCATGCAAGTAATCTTACAGTTCTCTGCTGAGCAGGCGAAGCTTGAGCAAGGGAAGAAGCCAGTGAAGCAGTACCAGCAGGCATATGCTGACCAAGAGGCACTCCATTAACGTCATAAGGTGGAAATGGTCCTGGCATTGGACCTTCGTCGGGCATGTTTCTACCAGGAGGGTAACGGTGTCCACGTCCTCTTGGCATCATCATCTAGACAAGAGAACAAAGTATAAGCAAATGGCCTCAAGGATCATAGTTTTTTTCTTTTTTTAAAAAAAATCTAAAGCACTAACTAACCTGTGGCTGCATAAAGGGCATTGGTTGCTGAGGCTGATGGTGGCGTATGGGTCCATCACCGGGCCGCCTTCCACCTGGTCGTGGGCCTACTTGCTGCATCATCGGCCCGAAGAAGCCTGGCCTCATTCCAGGAACCATCTGAGGCGGAGGCGGATATCCGAATCCAGCCTGGTTCAGAGGGATGACTGCTGGAGGCACTTGACTGTAAAACATGGGTTGTCCAATACCTGGAGCAACACCTGGGAACATAGGCATACGAGGACTCATAGCAGGGATAAAGGCAGGTCTCATCTGAGAAAACTGTGCCTGAAACAACACCATAATAGGTCAAACCAAAGTAAACTGATGATGATAGGTTGGTCAATTTAAGTATAATTAATACCTGCAGCTTAGCCCTTCTTTCTTCCTTCCTTTGTGCAAGAGCCACATACAATGGTTTGCCACTAACCATTTTACCATTCATCTCGTTCAGCTGCAAATAGCCCCCAAAAAAAAAAAAATACATAAAGAGCAAAAAAATAGAGACTGAACTGAAGTGATCCTTTAAAGCTAAAGTTGTCTTACCACTCTAGAAGCTTCACTGGTAGCAGAAAAGGCAACAAATCCTGATCCTTTGCTAGTACCACTAGGGTCTCTCATAACCTAAAGTAAAGAGATTCAATATCAATCAAGAGACAAAAAGTAAAAAGAGTATGATCAATCAAATCAAATGCAAACAAACAATACTGACCTTGCAGGAAGTGATTGTACCAAACTCAGCAAACAGCTCACGCAACTTTTCATCCGTGACCGTCTCGTCAAGGTTCTTAACATACAAATTCAAACCATCAAACCTGTTTCCGTTCTCCCTCACGCCTTCATCATGTCTTCTGCTCAACTCAAGCTCCCTCTCAGACTTCTTCTGAGCTTTCCCCACATACCACTCCTTGTCATCAAACTTCTTCCCGTTAAGGGCCTCAACAGCACGAGCCGCGTCATCAGCGTCCTCGAAGTTGACGAACCCGAAACACCTGGACCTCCCATCTCCGTCCCTCATCACCACCGCGCTCGAGATACCACCGTACTGTCCGAAAGTGGTCTTCAGCTCATCATCATCCGTCGTCTCCGACAGATTCTTGACAAAGACATTGGTGAACTTCGTCTTATCACCACCAGCAGAAGACTCTCGCTCCTCCTTCTTGAGGAAAGGTCCAACGAAAAGCTCTTTGCCGTTGAGGGCTCTACCGTTGAGCTTCTCGATAGCGGTTTTAGCCGAATCCTCGCTCTCGAACTGCACAAAACCGTATCCTCTGGACTGGCCCATGTGATCAGTAGCGACCTTGCAGGAGGCAATGCTTCCACACTCTGAGAACGTCTCGTGCAGTGTCTTGTTGTCAACTGACTTGTCCAAATTCTGAAAAAAACACAAACACAAACACAGAATCAGGGCATCACCAACCAAAACAGAACATAAAGCTGGTGGTGGTACAGAGGTAAAAAAAAGTAAAAAAGAAAAAAACCTTGACGAATAAGTTGCCAACGCCACTTTTACGAGCAGCAGAGTCACGAGTAGAGTAAGTAACCCTGATCATCTTCCCATTCAGACTAGTGTAGTTCAGCGCCTTCATTGCCTTTTCAGCTGTCATCACACACACACACACAAACACACAAATAAATAAATAAATAAATAAAACTTCAAATTAGACGCAAAGAAACATACTTTTACGCAATCTAATTATGATTTGACCCAATTATGCATTCTAAAGCCCTAAAGACACAACCAAGACTTGAAGAGACATACTTTATGCAAACTGAGACTAACCAAAAACAGATCATAAGGATAAATGTGGGAGTGATGATAATAAATATCAAATCAAAAAAGGAGGAAACTTTAGGGCACAAAAGAAAAAAAGAACCATGATCGATGTTGGTGTAGTTGACGTAGCCGTATCCAAGAGAAGCATTGGTGGCTGAGTCACGGCAAACGCGGACGGAAACGACCGGGCAGACCTCGGTGAAATAGTCGTAGAGCTGAGAGTCAGTGACGCTGACATCCAGATCTCCGATGTAGAGCGAACACATAGAGCCCAGATTCACTCCGTCGGGAGCAGCCACCGTGCCCTCTGTAACCTGAGGAGGAGGAAGAGGAGGAGAAGCCTGTGCCATTTTTTTTGTTTTTTGTTTTTTGTTTTTTTAAATAAAAGAGAGATAAATAAGGACGACGGCTATGGAGGAAGACGAAGTCGAGGTGTTGTGGGCAGCACGGCGAGACCGCAGCGGAGAGAGATGGAGAAAAGTGTTTGAGTTTATATACTTTGGTCCAAGTCTCTCTCTCTCTCTCTCTGTCTTTGCTCGAAAACCCTAGCCCTCAGTTAAAAAATATATACTATTATTTTATTTTTGACGGTTCAGATTAATAAGAAGATTGTGCTCCGCTTTCTTTTCATCCGTACGATTCTCTGTTTTTCTTTTTTCAACTCGGTTGAAGATAAAATTATAAGACATGGTATGTGTTTTGTTCTCAGCCGTCCGATTATTTTTAAGAAGTAACGGTGGGTGGGGTCTCTGCTTATCTCACGTGATCACCTCGTGTCTTTTTCTTTCCAGTGAGAACTTTCTTTGCCACTTTGGAGTGTGTTTATATTCCACTTTTATGGATGGGTATCTTTACATTCTCTTGCCTAGAATCTAGATTGTTCTTTAATGCGTGATTGTTTATACGAACTTTTGAGTTGGAAAAAACAAGAGAAAGTCCATAAAACAAAAAAAAAAAAAAAGAAGAAGAGTCCATGGTCTATCTCTGGACGACTGTCCTCCTAACTGCTCGATCAGAGGTCCTTGACAACATTCAATGGGAGTGCCAGTGCAGCAGCACGAAAGATCTAGTCGCAGCGCCTAATATAGGGCTGCCAATGATGGTAGAAACTTATAGTTGTAACGATGATCTAGGAGAGAAGAATGAAAACAAGGAAATCAGAATCGCCTATTTAAAAGATAAAAGATAAAAGATTCAGAAAAGGGAGATAGACATAATATGTCTAGCTCTCAAATAATTTGGCTCTATGCTCTATTGTTCTAAGGAGCTCAAATATGTATCAAAAAAAATTTTCTCGTCAATACACTTCATTTAAACGGAATCACTAGCCCGTTCTTTTCTGTTAATGTTAACTTGTTTGTAGATTGGTGCACGAAGTCCTGGATGCAGCTCAAACATCATATCATAATCGCACACTGGCCACCACTTAAGGAACCAACACATCAATCATGACATGTTCTCAGACAATTGGTGTGAGTTAGAACGGCTCTATGACACAGCTTGTATCCTTAGATAAATTCCAAAGAAAACTACAAGACATTTCTATACGAACTCATCATTCACACAATGCAAACCATAAAGGTAACCAGCATAAAAGGAAGGTGATATGAGAATCAGCTCTGCTTACTACAGTTGCTAAGGTTGTGAGGGACCATCAGCGGAGGAGACATAGAATCCAAGGTCACAATGTCATTGAAGATCTCATAGAAACTGTACGAGGCAAAATGGAAAAAGAAGTGGATATTTATCTGAAGAAGACGATCAGATCTCAACAAAAAATTATCTATGTATGAAACATGGCATATAACATGGGTGGTGCATCAGAAATGTGGTTGGGCGAAGGCATTATGGTTCCCTCAGGCTACACCAAAATACTTTTTTTTATTGTGTGGCTAACAATACATAATATACTAGTCACAGCAGACAGAATGGAGAAGTGGAACAAAGATACACAAAACTATGTGTTCTTTGCCATGTCTGTGACGAAACACGTAACCATCTATTTTTTGCTTGCCATCCCGAGTAGGTTTGACATCAGCTCACTGGTGGGATCCTTTCCTAAAACTATTCTATGGTAGAGTATGAAATTCTATTGATAACCTTGGATGATCAACTTGATTTTCAATATGTGTTTGTTATAAATAACAAGCTTCCATTCACATGATATAGACTAAGAGGAATAAGCGATTACATGAAGATCAGCCTCATACCTCTGATGGGATCCTTCACAAGATCATTGACAAGAATATCAGAAATTGTCTAAATCTCCTTTGTTGCTCAGCTAACAAGAAATATGAAGAGTTACAGCGATTTTGTTTTAGCACCTTGTTGTAAGCAGAAAACTTAAAGGTAAGACTGAATTTGATTTAATATTGTACTTGGTGTACAAACAGTTTTTTTTAATATAGTTTAACATTCATTCAAGAGAAGAAAAAAAACAAAAACAAAAACAAAAAGAATCGGGCAGTTAACCATGCCCTTATGACCCCAAAGCATATGCAAACTGGATCCATTTGTTGATTAGTCTATAGCAACATCTGTCCTGAGTGAACAATATATGTATCTTTTCACATAAACACAAGTTTTATCACCATGTTATTTGGGATGTGACCGAAACTTTACGGTTCTATTTGTATTGAGAGTGTTTTCTCTTGAAATAGTTAAATTATAGGGTTAAGATTTTCGTATGAATATATGGTATTAAAACTAAAAATTAAATTAAACAACATTAAATAATACACAATTACTTTATTTAAACTTATAATATTTATGTTAAATCAAAACTTATTATGATATTTCTTCCAATGTTCACTCATTAGTTTGATTTGTTTCCTTTCGGAAGGAAACTACAAGGTAGTAATTACTACGATGCAGAAGAAATGATATTTTTAGCTTGCGACGCAAAACGAAAAACGTAGCATGAAATGTAGGGTTTGAATGGGGTGCAAAATCAATGCAGATAAAATACAGATCATTTAGCATGCAGATCAAACTGCATTTATTTTTCATTCATGCTTTTAAATACATAACAAAAAAATAAAAAAAAATATAATTATATGCAGATTAGTATGTTCACATACACTTATTTATATTCTCATTACATATTCATAGTTTTTATATAATAACTATTTATGCTGTTATTTTTGTATAATAGAAAATATATAACTTCACTAAATATATAACCTTATATAATATTTTGAAAAATATGAAAACATATTTCTTATAATTTCTTTTATTATTTCGATGATTTATAAATAAATTAATAGTTGTGTATAAAAATAAATCAGTTAATGAATTTATGCATTTTATTGATAATTCATATATTGTAAAATTTATAACGAACAAAAACTAAAACTAGAAATTTAATGAACGCATACACAATGAATCAAACATAATCTTTGCTTTTGAAAGATTTTGAGATTCAATTCAAATATTCTAAAACTTTTGAATAAATGAAAATCGAGTTCGATCATTACACTAAGTGTCTTAGTTGAAGTTGCTGATCACTTGAGTTATGTCTTGTCTCCATGACCATGATGGATGATGGATCGTTTAAACCGCGTATCGAGTTAAGGCAAACAAGAAGCGTTCCACCTTCATGTAACAGCACCTGTGATTTAGAGTAACTCTATGAGTCAATAGAAACAGTTTTAAAAAAAGCTTTGGAGAAGCAATGACTGTTACCGTTAACCATAAAGGAAGATATCCGAGAACTGATGGGAGAGCAGCCAAGAATATCGAGGTTAACGCAATAGCCACGTTTTGCTTAACCTGCAAAATGATGTTAACGAAATATAAACCTGACAAGTTTACATCTGGTTTTCGTGTTATTAAGTCTTTTGTTAGAGTACCAGAGTTGTTGTTTGGCGGGATTTTGCTATACAGAAGGGAACACCAGTGATGTTGTCTCGAAGCAGTAATACATCAGCAACTGCTATAGCCGTGGCACTTGCACGTTGAGCAAGAACAAATCCTACCGTTGCAGCTGCTAAAGCCGGACCATCGTTAATGCCTTCACCCACCATGATTAATCCTCCACCTAAACAAAAATTCAATCCTCTGACTTCAATTTTCGGCCTCTTATACGGTTCTAGCTAGGCCTTCGAGTTTGGTTCAATTGGTAGTTCGGTTTAAATAGTTTGGTTTTCGGTTAGTTCGGTTTGCCCAAAATCTAGCCAAATTTAACCAAATAAAAACTCGGTTTAATAATCGCTTAGTTAAATATTTTAAAGTTCTGCCGAATTGAACCGATTACCGTTGAAAAGAATCTACCGAACCTGAATCGAAACCAAAATTTTAGTTCAGATAATATTTGCAGGCCTACTTCTAGCATTTATTTTAAGACCATCACCTGAATCTCTGATGGTTTTGACATGATTCAGTTTGTCTTCTGGTTTCAGGTTACAATAGACTTCATCAATACCCACAGCATTTGCAACTCGCAAAGCACTTGACTCATGGTCTCCTGTTAACATCATTATCCTGAGCCTACCCCAAATTTTAAGTTCTTCTATAACTTTTGATACCTCCGGACGAGGCTGATCCTCGAGGTGAATCAATGTTACCTAGTAAAAAGATTTGGACAAAGGTTTTTAACACCACTAGACTTTCAATCCAGAAAGAGTTATGGTGTAGCTAGCAAAGTATACCTTTCGATCAAGCGAAAGAACGGCATGGACAAAGTCATTTCCGTACAGAGAGGAACTAACAGCATCCTTGACCTTCCTAGACTCATCTTGCGATTTTAAGAGTGAAGTGATGAATTCTACTGAACCAAGTGACGCTTTCTGCAGTTTACTGCCTTCAGTTACGGACTACATAACAAAGCAATAAAAGTTAGTGTTGAGAGAGATTGGTTGCAATTATTAAATGAATTGAATATAATCTAAATTAAATAAAATTGCTTGCACCTCATCACAGTTAACTGTAGCAGTAAGGCCTCTACCAGGAAAATACTCAAAGCTTTCAACGGAAACAGAAGGCAGGTCCTTGCCAATACTGTGGTCTACCATGGCTCTGCAAATAATAAGTTAGCTAGTTCTAGCTTCGTTCTTGGAGTTTGAATGTTGAAATGGACACATAGTTAAAATCTCAAAGACTGGTATACTGAAAGAATTTGAGATAAATTAATCAAGCCGTAAAAGAAAACTGATTCTTTTAGCAAGCAGTACCTTCCAATAGGATGCGTTGTACCTTTCTCCATAGCAGCTACAACGGCTAATGCTTCTTTTTCACAATTTGGCATACAACAGGGAGTTACACTCGCATTATTTACTTCTTCATGCCCATAAATGGGTTCAATTGCTTTGCATGTAAGGCCACCAGTTGTTAAGGTCCCGGTTTTGTCAAAGCCAATAGTATGGCAAGAAGCTAGAGCATCCAGTACATGTCCACCTTTCAGCAATATTCCCTATAAAAAGAGCACAGCTTAACATGAAGATACATCTATGCAGCAAATAAATTATGAACATATATAAATGACAAATTTCAGTTTTCGGGCAAGCTTCAAGGATCAATTTTTTTTTTTTTTTTTTGTAATATTTATGGTTGGAATCTTATTGTAGAATATGTCAGACATGAAAAGTGATTTCTCCAAAACTTAAGCATAGTAAGATACCTTTCTAGCACAGGAGCTAATAGCAGTAGCATAAGCTAATGGAGCAACTGCCAATGCACACGGTGATGCCGCCATCATAAATCCTAATGCTCTGTAAACAGATCCTCGACATGCTGTACATCATCAAATATCAACCATATTGGAGACTTTAAAAGCAAGTATATACTCGAAACCCAGCTAACACAAAAAAAAAGGAAAGGAATGGTATACATACCTACGGTACTGAGAAAGGGCCAATTGAACAAAACAGGACCAAGGAAGGCAATAGATACTGATAAAACAACCACCACCTTGCTGTAAACCTCACCAAACTCATCCAGCCATCTCTGAATTTTGGGTTTACTAGAGTTTGATTCCTCAGTCAACTTCAGAATCTTGTTAAGTGTCGACTCATTCCATGCCTTTGTAGCCTATAGTCCATCGAAGAAAGATAAGCTAGAGGACATAAGCTTGAGTACTCTATATATCTAGTCAAATTATTATCCCTAGACTATATTTGAGAAGTGATTTTGCCACGTGTCTTCTCTACAATCGTTTTCACAAAAAAAATTGTGACGTGGCTATTAAGATTGATGACATGTCATATGGTTAAATATGACATGGACAAGTACATTTAATAATGATATATATTTTTGGAAATCTTTTTAAAATATGGCAATAACTCATATATTACATTTAATATTGATTTATATTTTTGGTAAACTTTGTAGAATATGGTAATAACTCATAAATCATCACTAAAATAAATATATTCAAATCTGACATTTTTAATTTCGAAATATTATATAATTTTACTTCTATAGTTATAAAATTTTATCACCTAAAATTTTCTAAATTTCTGAAATTTTCTAAATTTTCTGAATTTAAAAAAAAAAATCGTAATATCATTAGTTTTTTTTAGATATCTACAAATTATACTAAATATTATTTAGTTTAATTTTTGATAACTATACAATTTTATATGATTTTAGTAATTTTGTACAAGTTGATTTAATACATTTAACAAAAAGAAATAAATAAATTTTTATCTAAGATTTTAACTTTATATATATACATATATATTCTTAAATATAATTAAAAAAAAAAATTTTCTTTTAACTTTATGCTTAATTAGTGATATTTATATTAATTATTGGCCAAAATAATAAATAATAATATATAATAAATTACATTTTAAAATATAAAATATAACTTTTAAAAATTCATCACTACATATGGTGTAGGAAACACCTAGATTAATAATTGTGACATGACTACTAAAAATTGTTAACATGTCTTATAGATTAATACGACATAGACAATTATATTTAATGTTAATTTATATTTTGGTAAACTTTTTAAAATATGGTAATAACTCATAATTATTATATTTTGGACTTTTTAAAAATATTGTAATAACTCATAAATCATCATTAAAATAAATATAATTCAATTATGGTATTTTTAAATTTCGAAATATCATTTAAATTAAAAATATTTCAAAAATATATACATATTTTTATAAAATTATAAAAATTAAATCATAAAATCAAATTAAATCGTAAAATCATTAGTTTCTTATATATATATACAGATTTTATAAGTATTGTTTAATTTTAATTTTTGTCAATTATGCAATTTCACATATTTATTTAATATATTTA
This sequence comes from Raphanus sativus, assembly GCF_000801105.2. Classification (NCBI taxonomy): domain Eukaryota; kingdom Viridiplantae; phylum Streptophyta; class Magnoliopsida; order Brassicales; family Brassicaceae; genus Raphanus; species Raphanus sativus. The sequence goes on from NC_079516.1 coordinate 43,021,141, forward strand.
ATTAAAATAAATATATAGAAAAATCTACATAAAATTATAATTTTAAAATATACATGCACGTTCTTAAATATAATTCAAAATAAACAAAATTGTTTTTTATCTTAGTTTTAATGTTCAGTTAAATCAAATTTATATTAAATATTGATAAGAAAAAAGAAAATTTATAATATTAATAAAAAATTAAATATAATTTATATTTATCTATTAAAAATATTTTAAAATTCTTTTACTGCACATGGTGCAGGAAAACACCTAGTATATATATATATATATATATACCTTCACAATTATTCTACCATCCAAATTCCTTGCCCCACCAGGCACTCTATCTCCAGCTTTTGCTTCCAATGGCTTCACTTCACCAGTCAAATGCTCAATTGTTATGGTTGCATTACCTTGATAGACTTGGCAATCCACAGGCACAATCTATATACAAATAACAACATATAAGATTTTAAAAAAACGGCAGAAATGAATTTAAGTGTTTAAGAATTTCAAGAAATGGAAAGAGACAGAGATTTCACAAACCTCACCAGTTCCTACCAAAATATAGGATCCAACTTCTACATTGTGCACATGGACGCTTTTGTACGACAAATTGAAGAAGTTAAGTGCATTGTCATTATCCACATCAATCACCAGTGCAGTCTCTGGATTACTCTCCTTCAACTCTCTAACATCCACCACCGAACGGCTAGTGAAGAACTCCTCAGCTGCAGAAAATCAATGTCAAGATACAGACTCAAACCAGAACCCGAGCTGAACTCGTCAGCTGCGGGTTTGGTTTGAAAGGTTACTTCGGTTCGGGTAGTTCGGTTTTGCACAAATTCTTCTTGAATAGAATAGAACCAAACAAAACTTTGACTCGGTTTAGGTTGGTATTTGGTTAGTTCATCTCATGAACTGGTGAGGTTTGAGTTTTTCTTTTCTTCCTATGAGCTTGATTTGGTTTAAAATTAAGGCAATTTTGGGTTTTCGGTTACATCGGTTCAAAATTTTGGTTAGTTCGGTATGGATTTTTAGTTAGGATTCGCATGATTTGGTTAGAATTTTTGTACAATCAAACTAACCAACTGCCAAACCAAGAAGTTTTGGTTTGGTTTGGCGAGTTGAGTTAGGGTCAAAATCCCACCCACGAACGAACTACAAGTAGGTTCTCACCGATATGAGCAAGATTGAACATGGATAGAAGCAATCCTCCCTCTAACGCGTTTCCCATAAACACAGATGCAAAAGCTGCCAACGCCATTAAAACATGGATGTTCACTCTTCCTCCAGCTACATCCATAAGTGCGTCTAAAGATGCTGAGATCTAATTAACACCAAAACGACTCTCTACTCTTTAGTAACTAAGCTTCTACAAAAAAAAACAGAGTATGGAGAGGAAGAAGAAGCAAGAATCCTTACTCCAACAAGAGGGAAGGCAACAATCATGAAGGAGTTCTGAAGAGGTTTGATGTAAGGCTTAGGAGTCACGCAAGGGCAAGCGGCGGCTGCGAAGAAGAGTAGGGCGGAAGTGCAGCAAAGATGAAGATTCTCTCTGAGGAAGTTGCCTAGTCGAATCCATCCGATAGATTTAGCGAAATCGATCAGCACTTTCTGAGGATAATTCGATGCCTTTAGTCCCACGGAACAACAATGTCTGTGATGATGCACTTGCTCGTGCTCGTGGTGGTGGTGGTGGCGATGGTGGTTTTGGCAGGCTGATTTCGTCGTCAGAAGATGAAATGATCGTCGGGGAGAGGCAGAGGTACGAATGGGTTGAAGTAAGAAGGAGTTGAGTCGAGCGAGACGGAGCGTGGATTTGAGAGGGGAAGGGAATATAGTGAGAGAAGAAGAATGTATAAGAGCAGCTGGTTCCATAGTTAAGATTGCTACTGTTTCGCTTATGATCAATGGCGATCAGACGGAAGTGAAATAAAGAATAAGAAGGAGAAAGTGAAGGGAAGGGAGCCATTTGGAATTATACGAAAATGTCGTAAAATGGCCTCATTATGATCCCATCTTACAGAAATATATGCATTTTTTTTTGACAATTTTGCAAACTGTATTTATTCAGGAACCGAATAACAGAAACTTGTTTTGGTTCTGTTCAGGTTTGGATTCTATCTGAAAAATTAAAACTGAACCAGAACCAAACTGAAAACTAAATCAGTACCCAAAATTACTATAGTTTAATTTATATACTTATAAATATTAACTATATTTAGTTTTAAAATAATCAAACAATTTAAAAATATTATTTATAAACTGACATACCAGAAAAAATGAAGTACTGTAATACTTTTGTCGGAAAATATTTAAATTATTCAGAATTTTATCCTAAAACCCAAACATTCTGATATTTAATCTGCAAAAACTTAGATTTTATGACTTTTTAATTTATATTAGCCGAAAATTCAGAATAAATCCAAAATTAACTTCAAGATTAGCCAGTTCTCAACTTTGTTAATCGAAACAAACCGAAATAATCGAACCAAAACCAAATTCAATTTTATAAATATCTGAACGGATTCTGGATCTCTAGAACTGAAGAACTAAAAGAACCAAACTGGATCGAAATCGAGAACCGAATACCCAAAACTAGTTTTACATAATAAATCATTTTTGTTTTCATCTTTGTTAGCCAATTTTCTCTGCCACAACACCATCTACTCCGCTAATCTCACTATATTATTTAGGCCATGTTCCTTTTTTGTTCCAAATATTGCATCTTGATTTGATTCAAGTGTTTATAATATATGTTCGATTAGACACATATTTATCTTGATGATGGATATGGATGCAAACATTTACGCAAAGAATTTGGATTCAAAATCTACATTCCAAAATTTACAAGACATATATACTCCTTAATACAAATATTAAATAAGTATATTTCAGTAAAATATTTTTAAACCACAAAATCATGTTTTCTGTTTAATTTTTAGGAGACAGCTAAATCTTATTTTTTCACTAGAACTGCAAATTGGTTTTGTTTTGCCAAAACCTTGAAATAATATTTTTCTTTCAAAACCAAAGAAAAGATAAATTGAACGATTTTGTTTATTTTAAATTATATTTTTTAAAATATATGTATATGTTTTTAATTTATAATCTTAGATAGATTTTTAATCAGTTTTTTTGGATAAAATAAATTAAACCAACTTGTATAAAATTAATTAAAAACATTTGGTATAAAATTTGTATAATTACCAGAAAGTAAAACTAAATAACATTTCTAAAATTTGTAGATATATAAAAGAAAGATATAAAGATTAAAAATAATAATTTTAAAAAATCGTACAAAAATTGAAAAATAGAAATAAACAATATTTGAAAATTTAAAAATATAACTATATTTATACTATTATATTATTTAATTTCATATTTAAATATATTTTTAATAATGATATATAATCTACTACCATATTTTAAGAAAAAAAATACCAAAAATATAAATCATCATTAAATGAAATCATCCATGTTACTTTTTTCATAAACCATATCATATATCTTATTGTGTCATGTCACGTTTTTGGTGAAATTGTTTATGGAGATGAACATGTCATCATAATTTAAAAGATCACTTGGCAAATAATAACTAAGGGATTGTACTTAGTGTTAAAAAAGACATGATATTTTACTTCTGCATTGATATGCTTTGTTGCCAACGATTACATGGGCTGATCTTTTTTTTAAGCTAAAAACTAAACTTAAAAAGAATTTATTATATTAATGAAAATAATCAAGGTTTTATTACATTGTAAATTGTTTTAAATAAAAATTTGTAATAAAAAATAAACCAACATAGAATAAAGTGAGGTTCTACTAATTCTTTATTTCCTCCATTGTATCATGTATGGTAAGTAAAGAAAAAGTATTTCCTACAACTAGTCTGAAAAGTACAACAAATAAAAGAAACGAAAGAAGTAAGCACATTTTTTGAAGTTAGATCGAAGTGGCCACCTTAACCAATCCGGTAAGAACACTGGAACCACGGGTTTCTTAATTAGTGACCCGGTCCACTCGGGCTGGGCCCGGATTGCTTAACATATACAAGCGGCTCACTTCGATTCACGAACTTATGACCCTCACCACCAGGGCTAGGACCCGATTCCTTGATCGCTCCAAGTGATAAACCATCAAAGAACTTAGCCACTAGCTTCTCTTCGGCCTTCGTTAAACCCAAGGGACGAGCCTCCACTACAAGAACCGAACCCACCAACATGAAAAACAGAATCGAACTCAGAACAACTTTGTTCATCATGATTTTCTTTTAGACGCTTCTAAGTAATTACAGAAAGTCTTTTTCCTTTATTTTTTTGTATATACACTTTCACTAGTCAATATCGAGATAATGAAATTTGTTGTGAGGAGTTTGTGAACTTGGAGTTGGATTATATAATGGTGTGGAGAGGCTGGAGAGCCTTGAAGGAGAAGAAAAGTATGCATTTTTTTAGAGTTTTGACTTCATAAGTTTAGAATTCAACAGAACGCTACTTCCTGGGAAGACACCGAGGTTCCCTCTTGTTTTAAGTAGCCTTATCTTTCCACATAATATAATTTAATTTGAAGAATCAAAAAGCCATCAAGGAGGAATGGAGATCATTTACGTTTTCCTGGCTGAAGAAATAACTTGATTTTCTCTCAAATTGTTTTGAGCAGAATTTTAGTTGTAGATCATACAAAAGATGTTGGATGTCAAATCTAGTGTATATTATTTTATGTCTAGCTTTGGCTGAGAAAAGTTCATTACTTATTCATATCTCTTATATATGAAAAGAATCATTACAACATTTTATCTATGGCACTTGTCATCATTAGAATATTTTTCAGCATTCCTAGAGAAATATGTTGATTCACTAAATATATTATGATTTTCACTAAACTAATAATAAAATAAATTAATAATGTACAATTATTTTTTTTTTCTTTTCTTAAGTAAAATTTATTGAATTACCAAATATGATTATAGTATATATATGACAACTAATGATTTAAATAATAAATATTTAACAATAATTTATGTATTCTCCATCATTTATTTTTAAAATTATATTATTAACATAAAATAAATAATCATATCAACCATATAACAAAAATATTTTTCGTATATGTTATAATTTTGTTTTTAAATGACGATAACTTACTATAAAGAAATACTCTTAGATAGTCCTGAAAAGTTTTTGTCACAAATATATTTCATAAGGGTCAAATGACCAAAATGTTTCATTAAAAAATAAATATATACTTATTCTCTATGATTAACTAATCTAGACATTAGGTTTAGCGTTAAGAGGTGAGTTTGAAATTAAAATAATAAATATTAAACGTTAAAAAAAATTAAAAATAGTTTCAAAAAAACATTTTCCAATTTCAGAAAAGAAAATTTGAAAGAAATTCAAAAAGCGAAAAAGTGAAAATTTATAAGAAGTTCAAACTTGAAAACATATCAAAAGTATAAAAATTCATTATTATTATTATTATTATTATTACTATTGTTATTTTTATTATTATTTATTATTATTTTTATTATTATTTTATTCTTTATTTTTATTCGAAATTGCTATATTAACAAAAAAATAGATTTCTAAACGTAAAATCATTAGTTTCTTATATGTAAAAAAAGTAATAGTACATAAAAATAACTTTTATATATAGTTCTCATTCCGTACAAGGTTACAAGGTGTAGATCTTAAACTAGTATTATATTAAACGACAAAAAGATCCTTAAAAGTCATACCTTTCTTTAGCCTATGACTTCCTGAAAACAGATATGGGAACAACCAGATGGCTAAAACTCGAGCATTCTCGCTAAACCTCCTTCTCTGGATTCAGTTGGTCCAATTTGATTATGGAAATACTCATCTACAAAGACTTGGAAGCTCCTCCATAAAACCAAACTAGTGGTTGAATGGCATCAGATGATATGGCCATATACCATAACATTCTTCCATATCTTTTTTTTTTAATTCAAGAAGTTTAGGCCCAGGAACAAGAACCGGTTGTTTAATCTCCTCTCCGCAGTTACTGACTTGAACCTTGCACTTCAACCCTTTGGGAAGAAAGCTCTACCAATTGAGCTAGCAACTACGGGTCACTTTTCCATATCTTGGCTAGAATTTTCCATTAAACTTGCTAAGGGTGATCGTAGTAGACAATGGTAATTGTATCAGCCGCATCTCTTATAATTAATTAGATTTTGGTATATATATTACTAATTTAAATTAGTATATGCGTTATAAATTAACTTCTAGTTATCATCAGTTTCATCAGATTTTGGCATATATATTATTAATTGAAATTTGATACAATTCCCATTGTAACACATTTATATTTTATAAAATAAAAGCTGAGTGCACAATAAAAATAATACTCCCCTGTTTTTGTATATATATATGACGTTTTATACATTTCATACCAAACAAAACAAGTAGCACAATTCCATTATTAACCTCTATCATTAATTGACGTGAAGAACAAATGAGTCTTTAATGTTAATTAAAAAAAAATATAAAGGGCAAACAAAGTCAATACTATAATATTTTGTCTAATTTTCTGCAAAACGTCATGTAAAGTGGAACTGAAAAACAGTGTGAAAACGTCATATATATATAAACGGAGGGAGTATATTTATATAAAAATAAAATTTGTATATGAAAATCATCGACATTAATTAACATCGTGAAAAATTCAACTCTTATATCAAATTAACAGTCAAAATAGTTTTTAGTTGAAAATTAGTATTATTTGGATATGTCATAGTCAACTATATCAAACTTGATCGATGTTTCAAAAGTTCAAACACCAATCTGCCTACTTTTTTATTTGTTTCTCACGTTTTTTTTATTTCCATTCAAAGTAGCATCCTTTGGTTTACAAAAAAAAGTAGCATCCTTTGGAAAAATCATGAGCGACGTAGATTTTGATTAATCAACTTTTGAATATCTTTTTCGAAACAAATAAGAGAATTTGACCTGTACCCGAGTTAAAAAGCAAAATAGAAGGTTTATGTTAGTCGGTTTAAAATCTCAAAATGTGTCTTTTTCTGTTTGGGTTTGATACTCACTTGAGCCTGAGTTTTATTTTTTAAGGAAAAAAAATTACATTGTATAGCTTTCAAACCAATTATAATTCATTTAAAGATATGTATAATTATTATACATAAGGTAATGTTTAGAATATTAAGACAGCGAAGTCTCACATGTGATAAATTTTAAATTTTACAAATTTATAAGTTAAAGGACATCGTTTTAAATAAAGCGCTTTAAATATCTAATTGGCCAAACATACTGTTTGCGGTGAACATATATTTAAACATGATATTAAAAATTTATGCAGGTTTTTTAAATTTGTATATAGTTCATTATAAAATAGAGAAATTAGGCTAAATAACCATAAGAACACACATAAATTAAGAAACTAACTGTAACAAAATATAGATGTATATTTATATAATATTGCTAGTGTTTTAAAAAAGTGTTTCAAAAAAAAAATATATAACATTACTATTTTTCCTTTTACCGCTTCCCCCTTTTTCAATTAATCTTATTATTCCAAAATTACTTATTCTGATTTCTTATTTATCTATAAAAATAAAGAGTGTTTAATATGTATATCATATTTTGAATGTTTTAAAACAAACATTAATTTATGAAATTTAATATGTAAAGTTATAACAGCACTGTATTTCGTCTTAGATTTGATTTCCGTTGACCACCTAACCGTACTATATTGATAGATTAGATTAGTATCCGGATATAATTTCTCGTGAGATTAGTATTTGTGTCTAGAAAACCTTTAAAATACTCATGATTATAAAAAACTTATATTATGTTTTATTATATTTATGAAACGTAAAATAAAATTGTAATTATACAATCTATCTCTCTCTCATTTTCCTTCACTCCATTCCCTTCTTCCATCTTTCCCTCTCTCTCTCTAATTTTTACAATAATATATTATGGCATTTTATTATATTAAAATCATAATCAATAACACAATTTATATCTCCATCTCTCTTTCCCTCTTCATCTCTTCTTTTCCTCTTTCTCTGATTTTCCTTCCCTCTTATCTCTTTCCCTCCCTTCTCCATTGTAAATATTTTTTTTTCAAAAAGATAATATTGTCTAAATTGATGACAAATTGTCACATCATTTCTTTATCTATACATATATGTTTAGTTTTTAAAAAAAAATTTGCATTCCTAATGTACACTTGACAAATTCACCCTTTTACTCAACTTCATGTCCATGTGAATGAAGATAATTTTGTTCTAATATAGTAAAGTTCATTTTTGTCTCCTTGACAGAATTTAGCAAATACACATAATCAAACATCATTACTTTTTAAATGTATACCTTTGACCAAACTATGATTGTTTTTTTTTTGATTTGCTAGGATGGGTTCGGGCCTTCGGCCTTAATCCTCCCCTAGGCCCGGTACCAGCCTGCGTCTGTACTCCGTAAAGAGGAGGCCTAAGTCATACCGTGACTAGGAAGAGTCAAACCCGGAACCGTATTTGCAGCTGCAAGCCGTTCACCACCAGACTAACTCGTCTGATTAATTATGATTGTTTTTCTTTGTATATTTTTTTCTTAAGATTTTCTGTTTCCATATTTTCTTGATAAAGATAAAAATGTTATTGTATTCTTACTTAGTACTTACTATTAAGGACTTTGCTAGAAAGCAAATAATATTAACACGTATTATAATAATCCATATTTTGTAATATACTTCTGATGTCTGATGAACATATCCAACTTTAGTTAATAAGATCATCTCCAACCCATTTTTATTTTTATCTTTATATTTTCCTCTAAAATAGAAAATTTTATTATAGAAATAAATTTGCTCTAATGTATGTCTCTATAATAGAATTCCTTTATTTATAAAAAAATATATAGAGATATGCTACTTTCATCTTAAAATATAAAGACAAAAAACTAACATTGCTCTATATTATAGAGATATAGATTGGAGTAAATCCACATCTATAATAAGATTTCTATTTTAGAGAAAAAATATAGAAGCATATATTGGAGATGCTTAGCTAAGATTTTCTATATAAATTGACACATGTAAATCCATATATTATAATTATGTTGTGTGTTAACATATCCAAATTTTTGTCAATCATATAAGTAAATAATTTTCTGAACTGATAACCTCATAACCAAACAGGAGAAATATTAACACTCATAAATCTGATACTGCAACAAATTATAATGATGTTAGCACAAATAAATAAATTATAATGATATTTTCTCATATAATCTTTGTATTTAATACTTTTGTAGTATTTTCTTTTGATTCTAATTAATTTTCATATTCTTAATAAATTAAGATTAATATATTAAGAAAGAAAACTACATAACAAACGTTATAAATCTCATAAAGTTTTTGACACATATCAAAATATGTTAATAATAGTTCTGTACGTGTCACACTACAAAAAAAAGGTTTTATGATAGATAAGATTTGTAACTGACGTAGTTTACTTTTTTCTGGATTAAGGGGCAATTACTATCGAATCTCGATGGATTTTCTTACCACAATTTCATATATTGTCTTTATGAAGCAAATTCTATCACTAACAAACCATCAATATATATACTACTTTTAATTTCAACTGAGAATCAAAACATAAGTCTAAAATCTGGAAAAACTAATACCTCAAAAAAAAAAAGCAATAATTTTACGTTATCATGGGAAGTTCTGAGTGTCACGAAACTCATGTTCTACTGGTAACATTACCATTGCAAGGTCACATCAATCCAATGCTCAAATTCGCCAAACATAGCTCACGATCCAACCTCCGCTTCACCCTCGCCACCACTGATCAAGCCCGTGACCTCTTCTCGGCCGGCGCCACCACCACCGGAAACAACCCATGCAGCCCGGTGGATCTCGCTTACTTCTCAGACGGCCTGCCTAAAGACGACCCAAGAGCCGAACCAACCCTCCTAGAGTCATTGAGAAATGTCGGGGGAAATAACTTGTCTAAAATCATCGGTGAAAAGAGATTCTCTTGCATCATCTCTTCTCCTTTCACTCCATGGGTTCCAGCCGTTGCAGCAGCTCATAATATCCCTTGTGCGATCCTCTGGATCCAAGCTTGTGGAGCTTACTCCGCGTATTACCGTTATTACATGAAGACAGACGTTTTTCCCGACAATCTCGAAGATCTGAATCAAACGGTGAAACTACCATCCTTACCGTTGTTGGAAGTCAGGGATCTCCCTTCCTTTATTTTACCTTCCGGAGGAAGTCACTTCAATAAGCTCATGGCAGAGTTCGCAGATTGTTTGAGATATGTGAAATGGGTTTTGGTGAACTCGTTCTACGAACTCGAATCAGAGATCATCGAATCCATGTCAAATCTCAAACCTATAATCCCAATAGGCCCTCTAGTTTCTCCTTTTCTGTTGGGAGCTAATCAGCTCCAAAGCCTAGATGGTGAAAATTTGGATATGTGGAAAGCTGATGATCATTGTATGAAGTGGCTTGACGAGCAAGCTAGGTCTTCGGTTGTTTACATATCTTTCGGAAGCCTGCTCAAATCTTCGGCGAATCAAGTCGAGACCATAGCGACCGCTCTTAGAAACAGAGGAGTTTCATTCCTATGGGTGATAAGGCCCATGGAAAGAGCCCAAGCCGTGGACGTTTTGCAGGAGATGGTCAAGGAAGGTCAAGGTGTTGTGATAGAGTGGGGCCAACAGGAGAGGATACTGAGCCACGCGGCGATCTCTTGTTTCATCACTCACTGCGGTTGGAACTCAACGATAGAGACGGTGGCGGCTGGTGTTCCGGTGGTGGCATACCCGAGCTGGACGGATCAGCCGATTGTCGCAAGACTGCTAGTGGATGTGTTCGGGATAGGAGTGAGGATGAGAAACGACGCAGTAGACGGGGAGCTTAAAGTCACTGAGGTAGAGAGATGCATCGAGGCTGTGACTAAGGGACCTGCGGCGGCGGATATGAGGAAAAGAGCAACGGAGCTAAAGCAGGCAGCAAGATTGGCGATGGCGCCTGGTGGATCTTCGGCTCAAAATTTGGACTCGTTCATCAGAGATATCACAATCATCTGACTCGTTACAAGCCGTTGTCATCAAATCGATTGTATTTTATTTAATCTGTGTCTCTTAGTATTTAATCCGTCGGATCTGTTTTATAATGATGTAATCTATTTTAAAATAATATATAATCAGTAAGAGTAAATAAAAAGATTAGCACCAAAGCCAACCCACGACATACAATTTAAATTCGGTTCAGTTCGGTAGGATTTTGAAAAATAATTTGGTTTTTGGTTTGGTTCAGTTCGGTTTACGATTTTCAAAAAAAAAAAAAATTTAAAAACCGAAAATAACCGACAATATCCAAAAAAACAAACCAAAATTAACCGAAAAGCCAAAAATATCCGAATTTAACCGAAAAACTGAGTTTAACCGAAAATATCCGATTTTTTAAAAAAAATATACTGAAATTAACCGAAAACCCAAAAACTAAGTTATTTTCGGAAATAAAATTGAAAACCGAAAATAACCGATAACCGAACCGTAAACTTAATACATCACCCAAATAAATATGGGAACAAATAAGATGCAAGAAGAGTGAAGTATTCCGGAATCGAAGTGTCTGGTTTTCTAAAGGTATTGCTGCGATTTTATTGTTTGGTTGGCTGTTCAGAATAGACTCTCTACAGGAGATAGGATGCGGACTTTGGGCATTCAACAAGCTTTGTTCTGTGTGGAGAGAGGGAGGAGACACAAGATCACTTGTTCTTTGCGTGTCTCACTCGTATACTGTATGGAATCGCTTAGCTTGCAGACTTGTGGGGAGAAGAATAAACCCAGATTGGCAGGACATGCTCCAGTTCATTCAAACAGGAGCAGCTAATCAGCTTGATCAAGTGCTCATTCGATTAGTCTTTCAGTTGGTGGTCTATCATGTGCGGAGAGAGGAATAAACGAATTCATCATCAAAGACAGATGGGGACTGACCAGATGATTACCCAAATAAATAAGACTGAAGAAAAGGAAAATAAGACTTAGAGTAGGGGGTGTTATTGGTTTATTTATTTTAGTGGATTTGAAAATCCAAACCAAATCTACTGTTATTGGTTCTATGATTTTAAAATTTATATTTAAATCTACTATTATTGGTTTATTGATTTTAAAATAGATTTTAGAATCAAGTGTTATTCAATAGTATAGATTTATTTAAGGATTTGATTTATAATTGGATTTGAGTGGATTTATGAATGTTTTAAGGGTAAAAATATAAAGGAGCAAATATTGAGCTTGTACATGTTATTTTGACTTGGATTTTAACGTTTGGACAAGTTTTCGTATCTTGTATGTTTGGTCAATATCTCGTATCTTGTTCATCATTATTTTTTTCTCTGGGTACCAAACACATCTTCACCTTCTTCGTTTTACAGTCACCAGTGTTTGGTCATGAGTACCTTTTGAATCCCTAGACATGGTTCTTACCTTTCATTCTTTTTAATTGGTAGTTTGGGTTTAGATCGTTCTTCTCATATTAGCATTTTTTGCATGGTTACTTATGCCTACTTGTCAGACATTATGTAATGGTAATTGAATTTTTTATGTATAATTTTGAAACTTTTGATTGAATTGTCTGTTTTACTGCATATTTCAAAGCTTTGAGCATTAAGAGTGTCACCTTACCACACTAACTAACGAAAACTTGTCACCATAATGGTAAATCTATTTGATTGATTTGTAACAATTCACCTGTTTAATTTTGAAATTCATATGAATTATTCTTAAATCCATTTGTTTGATTTAAAAATCATGGATTTATCAAAGATTTCTAAAATCTGTAAATCCATTAAAATACTAGAACCAATAACCCCCACTTAGAGTACAGATCCCTTTTGATTTTTTTAGTCTTTTTAGATATACAAACATCATAAAAATCTCTTATTCGTTGTAAATGCCTTTTTTGATTAATCAATAAATTCAAAATTTCATCAAAAATATACAATATATCTATATTAGTGTCATTTAAATTTAATTATATACCATACAATACAGATAAAGATGATTACTTAGGTTTACTTATCATAAATGAATGTAAATAAACAAGAGTAATTGTTTTGATTTATGTGTGTGCACCAATTTAATTATACACATAATAGCTAATAGTTTCTCAATTATTCAATATATATTTATTATTTTGTGATTTCATATTATGTAAAATAATATTATAATAAATAATCGTACGTAAAAATAATTTGTATATACAATGTTCATTCCACACAAAGTGCATATCTTAAATTACTTATATATTACTTGAAAAACATTGTAATTTTTAAGTTATGGTATATGTCATGTGTCATCACCATATTAATTCTCAATTGTCCCTCCTAAAAAGATTATTCCAGAATATATGGACAATAGTTCTAAACTAACCATAAAATTAATTATTAATACACAACAAATTATTCATTATTTCTTTAGATAGAAGATACATAATTACTTAATGTGATCAAGATATATATGACGATTAATGAATTTTTAATAATGAATATTTGATAACGATTTTGTATTCTTTATCATTTTATTTAATTTTACTATTAAAATAAATTAAATAATCACATTAATCATACATTAAAATTAAGATTTTTTTTATATTATATTTTGAGCTTTTAAAATCGCCTATAAATTATTAAAACCGTTAAAAGTTTCACACTGAAAATTTTGTGATCTGTAAATTATTTTTTTTTGTTATAAAACAATAGAAATCAGATAACCATATAAATATGAAGTATCATTTAATAGTTTTTCATATTAAAATATTTATTTATTTTAATATCGTTCAAATTAAACTATCTACTATATAAAAGTACATAATATTTCAAAATTTGCGTTGAGTAAGTATTGAGAACTTCAGTTACAAAAAATATCGAAAACTTAATATTTTAATTTTGAAATTTACATTGATTTTTTTAAAAAATATTATAACTTACCAAAATAACTTCACGTCCGATATTGTAAATTTTGTTACTAATGGTTTAAAAAGATACAAACGATCATAAAATTATATGAATATGAACTCTTATTTAATAGATAATCACTTTAAAAATATGCTATATATATGTTAATATCTCTTAAACTTAATTGTATGCCATATAAACTAGAAAAAATTGATTGTGTTGATTTATTTACCATAAGATAATGGAAAATAAACAAGAGTGATTATTTTGATTTATATGCTCATATTAACTTAATTATATACATAATACATACTTACTTTTCAATTATTTAATATATATTTATTATTTTATAATATGTAAAAATGTTAAAAACGATAAAAATACGTTAAAATAATTTGTATACATAATGCTTATTCCACGCAAGGCACATATTTTAATATAGTTTGTAAATATTGTGTTAGATATTTTTCATAACCTAAAGAAGTTAATGGAACAAGGTCAAGACATGTATAAACCTTGAAACTCTTCATTTTTTAATTTATTTGTTTTGATTTTTTTTGGCTTTAACCAAATTACAATTGTATATGTCTTGCATTGTATATGTCTTTCATTTTTTTGGCCGTCTCTGTCACTTTGACAGAGTAAAACGGCAGTGGCCTCAACAAGGAACGAGACAAAACGACGATCGCGAAGGTGATGTTGAAAATGAGAGGTGATGTTTAAGTATTCCACTTTTGTCTCCATCATCGCCTTTTTACTCTTTCGCAATAGCAGCTTTAGTGTATCATTTTTAGTTTAATAAGGACTGTATTACTTTGACCAAAAAAATAACAAGGACTGTATTACAAAAATAAACAATGCTAAACACATGTTAAAATGTTCTAAGAGGGACAACTGGTTTGCACCACTAATGATTCGGTCTCTTTGTGTTTCATACTTGATATTCAACCAATTTAATGGGTTAGAATGTAGTTGGGTCTAAAGTTTAAATGGTACTAATGTTCAAAAAAATTTAAATGGTACTAAAGCTGAGCTAACTAATTGACTAAAAGTTGCAATCAGACGCTTTTTCTACTATAGATTTATTTGAAATGCATCATTCCATGAGATCGTATAAAAATAGGGTTCTTAGTGATAAAACCTCTCAACTATTTTTGAATCGTTAAAAAAACCTTAGCTATTTTTTTTAAATTAACCCATTAATTTACAAACCGTTAACGTCTGTCATCCGCCTTCTCTAATTCTTCTATAATTCTGTAACAAAAAGTGACAAATGTTAACGGTTTATAAGGTGAGAGATTAAAATATTAAAAAATTAGTTGAGGTTTTATTTTAAAATTCAAAAATAGTTGAGGGGTTCAATCAGCAAAACACATTTAAAACCAATTGGTTAAAGAAAAAATAAATAAATTGATTTTCTCTAATTATTAAAAAAAATTAACTAAAACATTTTAGCGTAGACAGTATAATTGTAAACGGGAATTCGGCCAAAAAAATCATGAATTTTGCACGAATTGCCATAATAAATACGAATATATTGGCTGGCCAAAAAAACACTGAACTATATTTGACTTTAAACTTTAATCAGTAAGTTATCGCTGACTCGCCAAATTAAACACACCGTTACAGAATGATTAAATAACGTTTGCAAAGATCGTTAAGTAAAACGACGTCGTTTTGAGATGGAATGAAACGCTGTCGTTTTAAGTATTTTTATTATCAAAAATATGTTGTTCGCGTGGATCGAACCTGAGAACTCATGGCCAAATGACGAGGTTTCTTGCCACGAGACTACTGTCACTTTTAAGAATATCCATAACATACTTTCTTTTATTGAATATCAAACAAATCTCAAAAATCTAAATTCTTTTTAAAAAATTCCAATTTTTTTTTAAATCCAAGAAAATTCTGAAAAGTAAATTAAAATTGAAATTACAAATAAGTTTTTAAAAACAATCAATACATTAAAAATTTCAAAAAAATCTAAAATAATTCAAAAAATGCAACGAATTAAATTTAATGATTAAAAACTTGAAACATATTTTTAAATAAATTAACATATGTAATATAAAATAAAAATGATATTATCACACTATAGATTTTAGTATGAATAATGTATTTAAGATAAAATAGACAAATGATAATTAAGATACAATAAACAAACGATATTATCACAATTTTTTTCTAAAATATGATAATAATTAAATGAAAAACATTTGTAGTGTGATAAATATCATTTTTCTATTTTATCTCAAATATATTAATTTATAAAAAGTATGATTAATGTATTTAAGATAAAAAAAATCAAATGATCTTAGATACATTAATTTTTATTAAAAAAATAATGTTTTGATTTTTTTTAAATATTTATAATTTCAATTTTAATTTTAATTTTCAGAATTTTCTTGAATTTTTAAGATTTTTTGGAATTTTTTAAAAACGAATTTAGATTTTTCGAGATTTGTTTGATACTCAATAAAATAAAACATGTTATGGATATATTTAAAAGTGACAGTAGTCTAGTGGTAAGAAATCTTGTCATTTTGGCCATGAGTTCTCAGGTTCGACGCACGTGAACAACATATTTTTGATAATAAAAATAGGTAAAACGACGTCGTTTTACTTAACGATTGTATTTAACGTTGATTAACTACCGTCTTAACTGTTAGTTAACGGTGTCTTAATATGGTCGGTCAATCGAAGTTTCTTAATAAACTGATAAAAGTCAATAAAAGTTCAGGCGTTTTTTGGCGAGACTCGAATCCATATTTCTTTTGGCCATTCTTGCCATGTTCAGTATTTTTTTGGCCGAATTCCCAATTGTAAACTGACAGTGGAACAATAGTAGCCTTAGTACATAAATAACATGACTGTAAATAAAATGACGAAAAATTGATTATCAGATAATATGGATTCCAAGTAAGAAAGTTTGATTCCCCACAATTGCAAAATTATATGAAAAAAAGATTTGATCGCTGCACAAAGTAGTTTTTTTTGTAGAGAATGAATTAGCCCATTGAACATGTCAAGGAATCCTTACATAGGATTTCTCAAGATTTCTTACCAGGCCTTTAGTGATGGTTTTTATAACTCTTTTTATATTTGGCTTATTCAAATATCACCATCAAATAGCTTAAATTATTATCTAAAATACTTCTTTTAACATGTCAAGGAATCCTTCTTTTCTCTTTTCGTATAATCTCATTATGATGATTGCTACTAAAACATTTTTTATATGGAACCCGCATAATCCGATAAACGAATTATTTTTAATTGGTTTGCAATTACGTTCTTTCTTCATTTAGGCTACTGCAATCATTTTGTCTAAGCTAAATGTTCTTAGTTAGCAGAAAATATTTGATAACTAGAGAAAAATCAATTTGTTTTTTCTTAAACCAATTTGTTTTAAAATGTGTGTTTAATGGTTAAATTCCTCAATTATTTTAAATCGTAAGAAATCCTCAATTATTTTTAATGTTTTAATCTCTTAAATTATAAACCGTTAACATCTGTCATCTTCCCTTACATGATTATAGACGGAAGGTGATAAACGTTAACGATTTGTACGTCAAAGAGTTAAAACATTAAAAATAGTTGAGAGTGTAGTTTACGATTCAAAAATAGTTGAAGATGTTTTTTCATTGCAATAAAATTCTACATATTCCAGTTTATAAACAAATAAATAAATAACATCTTATTAAAATTATCTCCTTTGTTTTACATCAAAGACATAGATAAATGAGTACAGTGAAGAGATTAACCATTCTACTAATTATTTAATTTCGCATTTCATTTTATCCATTTCCAATATAAAAATTCATTTTGTTTTCACATTCTCTTGAAATTAACTAGTTACAGTCAAAGATGCAACAATATTGTCTATATGATGGGATGGTATCTTGGTAACTTTAACTATAGAGGTAATTAACACATAAATACATGTGATGGCATCTAAGGTGTTCATGAATGGCATGTAACACGGCAAATTTTTTAACTATAATTGACCAAGTGACAATTGACCGATGGCCATAAAAATATAACAAAATTGGTAAGAATGCTTTTTATTTTGTCAACAATTTTCCACACACACAAAAATAAGTTTGAATCTATTGACCAGTATTTATTGCGTCAGTAACTACTATATATAGGTTTCCCTAACCAATTTAAATTATTGTTAAACTATGAGTCTATGCCCCGTGATTAAAAAATATAAGTATTCATTTTATTCAAAAATATATACAAGTATTAATTTAAAGAGTTATGACGTTAAGAACTTGCTCTTTTCACAACAAGTTTACAAGTTTGAATTGAGGTAAGATGGTAAATTTTCAATCTATTCAACAACGTTTTACTGGGTTACCAATTATTAGAGCTAGATAGATTTTCTTACCAAAATGGGAAGTATTGAGAGTCAATCTATCGTTAGACAGCCATTGTTATATATACCACTACCATCACAGCTCACAAGTTCATACAAAACTCAAAGTCTAATACCTCTAAGTTAATACTAAAAAGAAGTAATAATGGGAAGTACTGAGAGTCAAGAAACACATGTTCTATTGGTAGCCCTACCGTACCAAGGTCACCTCAAACCAATGCTCAAATTCGCCAAACTTCTGTCACGACCGAACCTGCACTTCACTCTCGCCACCACCGAGCAAGCCCGCGACCTCCTCTCGACCGCTGAAGAAGATGAACAACCTAGCCCGGTGGACCTCGTTTTCTTTCCAGACGGTCTACCCAAAGACGACCCAAGAGATGCAGATTCTCTCATCGTGTCGTTGAGAAACGTCGGAGCCAAGAACTTGTCTAAAATCGTCGAATCAAAGAGATTCTCTTGCATCATCACCGTACCATTTGCTCCATGGATTCCAGGTGTTGCAGCTGCATACAACATCCCTTGTGCACTCCTCTGGATCGAAGCTTGTGCAGCTTTCTCGGTTTATTACCGTTACTACATGAAGACGAACACTTTCCCCGACAGTTTCGAAGATCTGACACAAACAGTCGAGTTACCAGGTTTGCCATTGTTGGAAGTTGGAGATCTCCCTTCATTTCTTTTACCTTCTGCAGGAAGTCACCTAAATAACCTAATGGTGGATTTCGTCGAATGCTTGAGAACTGTGAAATGGGTTTTGGTTAATTCGTTTTACGAACTCGAATCAGAGATAATCTGTTCCATGTCTGAGTTGAAACCGTTGATCCCTATCGGTCCTCTGGTTTCCCCATTTCTGTTGGGAGCTGAAGACAAAACCCCAAATACCGGTGAATGTATGGAGTGGCTTGACAAGCAAGCTAGGTCTTCGGTTGTGTATATATCTTTCGGAAGTTTGATAAAATCATCGGAGAGCCAAGTGGAGAGCATTGCAACGGCGCTGAGGAACAGAGGAGTTTCGTTTCTCTGGGTGATTAGACCTAAGGAGAGAGCCCAAAACGTCGACGTTTTGCAGGAGATGGTTCAAGAAGGACAAGGGGTTGTTATCGAGTGGGGTCCTCAAGAAAGGATCTTGAGCCACGCGGCGATCTCTTGTTTTGTTACACACTGTGGGTGGAACTCGACGATAGAGACGGTGGTGAGTGGCGTTCCGGTGGTGGCGTACCCGAGTTGGATCGATCAGCCGCTTGACGCGAGATTGCTTGTGGATGTGTTCGGAATGGGAGTGAGGATGAGGAATGACGCTGTAGACGGCGAGCTTAACGTCGCGGAGGTTGAGAGGTGCATTGAGGCTGTCACGGAAGGACCCGCCGCGGAGGATATGAGGAGGAGAGCGACGGAGCTGAAGAATGCAGCGAGATCGGCGTTGGAGCCTGGTGGTTCGTCAGCTCGGAATGTGGACTTGTTCATCGCCGATATCACTGTCACCTGACTATGCTTTGCTTTGAATTACTCTCTTTAAACCGGCGTTAACCGGATTTCAGTTTTAGTATTTGAACCAACTGTTCATTGAAATGAGTAATTGGAATAATCAATAAAAGTATTATATCTTAAGTTCTTCATCCAGTTCGATTCTACAAAACCTGTTTTCTACATTGTAAAATTGACTACATAATTACATATCAAGCTTTACTGATCCAAATAATGAGTAAAAACAAGATAGTGACAATAGCTAATTTTTTAAAAACATTTCATATATTTAATCATTACATTTGTTGAAGAAAAAAAAATTTCAACCATTACACAAAACTCTCAGTATTTTTGAGAAGTTTTGAAAACTATTGCATTATTTTTTCAAATCTATAAATTCCAAACGGACAAGTTATATATGATTCAAAAAAAAAAAGTTGGGTATGATTTCCATACCGGTTTTCATTCAAATAAATAACCGGTATGGACACGGTAAGTTTGTGAAACCCGGTTACTGCAAAGCCATTTACTATCTTGCTTCAGAGATCTTCAGCTGGGAGAAAACCTGAGTCTCAGATGAATCTCCAATATAGCTGCTCTTCTTCTGAACAAACGAGTTTTCGCTAAACGAATCACTCACCATCAACCTCGGAACCACCAACGAGTTTCCACCTCCGACGCCGGAGATCGTCATGGTGCTATCCTCATGAGGCTCTCTTTGAACCGGCGTCATATGAAGCTGTAGAACGTATTCAAGATCCCAGATCACATCCCCCATGCTCGGCCTATCTTCCCCGCAATCCCTCAAACACTTCTCAACCATCTCCATGAACTTCCTCAAAGAACTCGCCTCGATTTGACCTATCAGTTTCGTATCTAAGATCTCATCGACTATCCCTTTCGACAAGCAGAACATTGCCCATTCCGCAAGGTTCACTTCCTCATGGGGAAGATCGTGCGCGAGAGCCTGTCTCGCGCACAAAACCTCCAGGAGGACGACTCCGAACGCGTACACGTCTGATTTCTCCGTGAATATGTGTGCCTGCAGATACTCCGGATCGAGGTAACCGAACGTTCCTTTGATGTTCATGCTGATGTTGACCGGATCTTGATCGCGGACCGCGAGTTTCGACAGCCCGAAATCGGCGACTTTGGCCACGTTGTTCTCGTCCAGTAGTATGTTTGTGGATTTGACATCTCTGTGGATGATTCCCTCCGAGCCGCTGTGAAGATAATGCAATCCTCTGGCTGCTCCGATGCATATCTCTAGTCTCTGTTTCCACGTCAACGAAGGCAAACCCGAGCCGTAGAGATGCTCCTTAAGCGTACCTTTCTCCATGTACTCGTAGACAAGGATCATCTCCGAGTTTTCGTCGCAGTAACCTTTTAGAGAAACGAGGTGTCTGTGCCGGATCCTCGACAGGACTTGAATCTCAGTTTGAAACTCCAGTATCCCTTGTCCCGAACCGGGTTTCCCTCTCTTGATAGCAGCTCTGCTTCCGTCAGGAAGAATGGCTTTGTAGACGTTTCCGAAACCGCCTTTCCCGATCAACCACTGGGGGTCGAAGTTGTTCGTGGCTCTCCGAATGTCCGCGAAGGGAATCTTCAAGCCTAAGTTTAAGTTGCGTAAAGGCGAATTATGGACCGGATCGAAAGGTCTATTGGTGCGTAACCGCGAATCGAATAGTCTATTGTCGGAACTCCCACCTCTGTACAACTCCAGAGGAGACCATATAGTTGCCTCCTCCTCCTCTGGCTTCTTCTTCTTTGATCTCCTCCGTTTCAAGAAAACGGTAAACAACAAACACAAAACCAAGATCAAACCAGCAGCAACACAACCAATAATGACGTAAACCTTGGTACTACTTTTATCCGGAGAATCAGAACCAGATTTGTTCAGAAACTCCATCACCTCCACACCATTCAGAAAACCAGCAACCTTGCGTGGCTCCTTAGTACCCACGCTGACGTTCAACAGCCCAGAGCCATCAGAGACATCAACCACATCGATGTAAAACGGAGTGACCAACCTAATCTGCTCCGAAGGCTTCGCATCTCTTCGCACGTGCCCGTTCACGTACAGATAAAAATCGGAATCACTGCTTTGCGAACCGCTCGAAACATCGCAGAAATGAGCCCTGATGAAGTGCTTTGTTTTACTCTTCACCTTAAACGACCAAGTGATGTTCATCAGCATGTCCGTCAGCTCGCTTGAGCTACCGTTGATTGCTTTGGCTGTCTGGTAGACAAAATCAGGAGCTGTGAACTCCGTCACCGACCCTGAATCATAGTTAGGCTTTTGCGCTACTCGAACGATCCTCGCAGCCTCTTTTTGGTAGACAAAGTCATCGTCCGAGGACCAGGTACGTCCCAAGGTGTCGTTCTCCGGTGTGACTTTCTGTCCCCCTACGTTTAATCTGTAGATCGTACGCAGATTCTTGTCGGACTCCGGCGTAATCTCGAGGTCATTGCTAGCGGAGAACACTTCGATGGCGTTGACGAGAGCTACATAGGAAGGTTCGGGCACGAATCGGATTTCGAGTTTCGGGGAGTCGATCATGAGGAGGAACTCCTCGACACGTGGGGTCTCGTTGAAGTTCTGAACCGAGAAGGTTTTGAAGTGGCGAGTGGAACCAGAAGTAGCGGAGACGGTGAAACGTGAAGTTAAAAGCTCTGTCCGGGGAGAGACGTGGAGACGGACAAAGTGGAGACCAGGGGAATCGAGTTGGAACTTGTAAGAAGAAGGGCGTCTGAATATTCTTACCGTCCCGTAGATTCCAGGTCCGGATTGGTTGCTGGCTTCGCTCCCTTTACTGCTGAAGGAAACTGAGTTACCACCGGAGATCATATCTCCGACGAAGGTCCGACCACCGTAGGTGATATTAGAATCGGAACCACAGTTGACGTAGAACTTCTCGGGACGAGAGTATGGAGAAGAGGTAGCAGAGAGAGTGTGACGTGGAAGAAGAACAATAACTGTAATAGTAGTCATGAAGACAGAAACAGAGTATCTAAAACAGAGTTTCTCCATAGTTGTGACAGAAAATCTAGAAAGAGAGAGAGAGAGAGAGAGAGAGAGAGAGAGAGAGAGAGAGAGAGAGAGAGAGAGAGAGAGAGAGAGTCTAAGATATGAAGAAACATGTGGTTGGTTGGATGTGAAGAGGATTTAGGAAGAAGATGAGATTGAAAAATAACAAAGAATTGAGATTATTGGTAGAAGACTCGAGTTGACTTTTCAAGTCTTCGTCTCTCTAACTAATCTTTACCTTACGTTTGCTCTCCAAAACTGACTTAGTCATTCATCTGTTATCTATTAAGTTTGTTCGGTTTCTTTTGGCAAGATACATTTTTATTTATTCGAATTTGGTTTTATATGAAATTTTCACTGTTGATGTAGTAACTTGATTGATGTTTTGTTATCGAATTTTATTTCTTTATGATCTAAATATTGCGAGATCGTTTGTTTATAGTATTTATATGATGTTTGAGATTTTTGTTTCTTAAAAATATTTGTCATGTGTTATAAGTTGTTACCTAATAAGCCTATAAAAACAAACGTATCAATTCATAAACAAACAAAAAATACAATACCGCTAATTGTATAAATCTTGCATTATACTCTGCGAAGTACCTACTCGATTTAACAGTTCCATACAAACGAAAACACAAACATAGAATAGATCTGGCTCCCTTGAAGACGCTCGATCTCCTAAAATAGAAGCAAGATATGTAACTCATAAAATAATTGGACTAGTAACAAAAGCATGGGGTCGTCCTAAATCATGGAGTATGTCCCAGACCGGCATTCACCTGACTCCATAAAAAGTCCGGCCAAGCCCGAATCACAAAGCAAAATCTGGTTTGAGTTTGGGTCTAAAAAATCATCTCGAAAAAAGCATGTTAGGAATCTCACGCCAATAATAAGTTTCGCACCTAATCTAACGTAAAAGAGCAAAGATTTAGTGTACAAAGGCGGCTAAGTAGGGAAGCTAGTTCAGTAGCTGCCAGTTAAGTAGTAACTGAAGTGCTCGTAGACTTAGTCTGAAGACTAAGGTGAGAAGCCAAGTTATCTCGAATGGTGTGGGAGAAAGAATTGTCTTGTAAGATTACAACAAAGTACGATGAGGAAATCCCTAAGTGCACGAGAATATGCAGTTGAGCCGGAGAGAATATCAGAGTCCGTTTTCTAAGGGATGGTTCGTGACGAGTTGAAACACTTCTATGACATCACACTTCCGTGAAGAAACATGTGAGACCTTGGGTGGTAAGACCCTTTGGACATGTTGACCCCAAGAAGTTTAAATTGGATATCTACAGATGATCGAAAATCTGTTTTTGAAGAAGGGATAAAGCCATAAACTGATAAGATACTGAAGTTGTTTCACGTGGAAATCTGTATATGAATCATTTTGTTACTTTTAAATAAATATATCTTTCAATAACAAAAGTTTCTATAAAACCATCTTTTCGTAGATAAGAGTAGCATAATCCTTTACCAAGTTCACACATATGTAACTGAATGAGAACGAAATATATTATGACACCTTTAATATATGCTAATCACCAACCCATCTTCCAGTTTATTGTCTACTATATCCAGTCTGGTCCTACAATATTTGAAACAAGGTCAAGAGATATGAAAGCAAAAGAGATTTACAAACGAATCACTTGAGAACGTCTATCATGCAAAACTTGTAACATGAACACAAGTTTGTTGAGGGAACTCAAGTGAATGCAATTATACACGGTAAATTGCGTCAGTCAAAACAACTTTCTTAGTAAAGTTGACTTCACCCTATTTACTGCTGATAATCTGAATCTGGCAAACGAGACCACTGAGGACAGAAAAATGAATTTGACTGTTTTGAAAAGCATTCAGGTAAAAAACTGTTAATAGGAAAAAAGAGGGCCACATACTTACCAATTGCTGTCAACCTCAGGGAACATGGAATTTTCTGTTCTTCCACTACCTATTAGATAAGCAAAAAAAAGGCAGCAAATAACATTCCAGGGGTGAGAGAAGAAGCTTTTTGTTCATTTCACATTTGAGCGTGCTATCTCTAACGAATGAGACACAAGGTAATCATCATAACATTGAAATTTCAGGCTTTATACTACCATGTGAGCAAGTAGCTTTTTTTCTCCACAATTCAAAGGGAAGAATATCTTCAAAATAAAGGTAACCAAATACACCAAATTAAGTGTTTTACCCGCATATGCAGACACAATTTTCATACGAATATTTATTAGTTTATATATTTTATTAAAATATATATGCTTATTATTGTATTAAATTTTTGAAAACATTAACATATTAAAAATATTTTTGATTTTGAAATCTTATACTTTTGTTATCACTTTTTATACACTTATTTTTACTTATATGTTACTCATATTTTCCATTTATTTTCCATTATTTATATTTTCCATTACATATATTTTACTCATCTATACTATTTAAACATAAATAATAAAAAAATTTACTTACAAAAAGTAATAGTTGGATCAATATATTTATTGTTAGATTGAAATAAAAATAATATATATTTTTTTATTAAAATAATATGATTAATATAAGTTTGTTTTATTTTAATATATTTTTTATTTTTGGATAATTATTATTAATATTAATTTTAATAATTTATCTAATCAAAAAAATTAGAATTCGTTTTTTATGTTGTGGTTAATTTATGTTTTATTCATTAAGGATATAAATGATATTGACCACTCTAAATTTTTTATTTTAAAATATATTTTCATATTTTGGATAATTCTTATCATTATTAATTTATTTAGTTATGTAATAAAAAGGTTCTTTTTATTTTTAGGTAATTTTATATATTTATCCATTAAGGATATAAACGATATTAATCACTCTAATTTTTTATTTTAAAATATATTTTTAAATTTTGGATAATTCTTATCATTATTAATTTTAATCAGTTACTTAATCATAAAATTAAAATTCATTTTTATTTTATGGATAATTTATATGTTTCTTTATTAAGAGTATAAACGATATTAATCAGTTTAACTTTTAACGTGAATGTTCTGTTGCGAAAAATCACTTCGCAAATAATATTATAAAATAGATAGAGTCTACCAGGAAACAAAAACCCGGAGGCCTATGAGATATATAAAAACCAAAAATCTTATACATAAAATATTATAAGAAAATGTTAATAATTTGTACATTACAGAAAACTCGATTGAAAAAAAAAACCATTTTAGGATTCTAATATTAATGATGTGATTTTAAAGTCCGATTTTCTTCTTTTTTCAACTATTTTCTAAACCAAAAAATAAAATATATTACTATCTTTAGGAATATTGCTTTTCATTGGTGCACCGAACTTTTTTTTTCAAAAAAAAGGATATATTTTCAAAGTTTTCACACATATTAATTAAAAATATTAAAATTTGATTGTAAATGAAATATTTTTATTAACTATTTTCCATAACTTTTATCAACATAAATTCATTAAACCAATTAATTTTATTGAAGTTTAGAATTTATTATTATTACATAATAAAATGTATTAAAATATTAAAAATGTATATTTTAGAAACAAGCATTTTTAAAAAACATGGATCTTTTTGTAGTGAAGAGAGAATATCTTATATTCATCTCTAACACTAAGACAAATTAACCAAGGAAAATTGCAACATTCAAGCAAAAGCATCGAGAGTCTTATGGACAATGGGACGAGCTTTACACATGGCTAGCAACGGAGTCGCTGGACGCATCATGGGTGCTTCTCTAGTTTCAATAAATTCTTCTCCAGTCCTCTCCCATTCGAAACACTGAAACATCGATCCGAGAGTTAAGCTCACCAGCCGATGGCTTAGCCCTACCCCAGGACAAGCTCGTCGTCCCATCCCAAACGAGAACACCTTTTGCTTTTCCTTTTCATTTTCGAACCTCTCTGGCTTGAACATTTCTGGATCTTCCCATACAGATGGGTCTCTATGCATAGCCCAAACGTTTACCAATAGCATCGTCCCACGTGGAACATCGTATCCTGCCAACATGCAATCATCTGATGTCATGTGAGGCACAAGTGTTGGAGCTGCCGGGTGAAGACGTAAGGTCTCCAACACAATCCCTTGGAGATAAGGGAGACTTTTAGTATCTGTTTCATCTATTAACCGTTCAAAACCGATCTTGGTATCGATTTCGGTTCTCGCTTTCCTTAGTACCTCTGGATGATTCAACAAATTCAACATGGCCCATTCTAACGTCCCTGTTAATGTTTCAGTTCCAGCAAGAATCATAACCTGTATAAATAAAATCAAGAATCAATCAATGGATATAAGATATAAGTTCATTTAGTGTTCTTATATATAAAGAATGGATTTCTCTTCTTTTTTTTTTTGAATGAAAAAAGAATGGAATGGATGGATGGATGGATGGATGGAATGGATGAATGGATTTCTCAAGACCAAGACATATAGTGTTTTGTGCTAGTGTTGCTATGGCATAACCCGGTATTAAAACTGAATAATTCTCAATTACTCACAATTATGATTCCTTTCAGAGTGACATCTGTGTAATAATCTGGCTGAGTGTCTTGGAGAGAAAGCAAGTGATCCATCATAGTGTTCCCCTTTTCTTTATCAGCACGTTTCTCATCCACCAGACTCTGTAAGAACTCATCGACTTGGCCAGCTAACTTCTTGACCTGTTTTTCAAAATTTGTGAACCAACGCAAGATTGGGATATAATCGTTAGCATTGCCGGCGCCTGCCTTGGCCACCACCTTGTCAATCAGATGTCTCACTCGCTGTGCATTGTCATCTTGCTCTGTTCCGTCACCATAGAATCGCTTCCCAGCCATCATTCTAAGAATGTTATTTATAGTCAAATCCATAAACAATGATCTCATCTCCACCTTCGTAAACCCCTGATCCATAAGTGGATCACCCAAACAAACGATCAGTTCTCAATGTGTTCATACATCAACTTTTTGTTATAGATTATATAAACATTAGAGTTCCTTTGCATGGTGTTATATATAGGACCGAACTAACATCTGCAATTTTTAACCAGAGCCCGGCATGTACACTGAAACATCTTAATGTGTCCCTCATTTTATGGGGTCTTCATTTCCAAAAAGAAAAAGAAAAATAAATAGAATATATCTCCACAACTTAAAATATTTTCAAAAATGATAGATTTCAGAATAATTTATGAAATGTCAAGTTCAATAACGGTGATTTCAAATGAGTTTTTAAAATTGTTTGAATAGCAGTGAATTTGTCATTTTAATACAAATCACATAAAATTTTTCAGTTGAATACACTTCCTAAGAGATTAGAGAATAAAAATAGTTGATAAAATAAATTTGTTTCCATAGAATAAAAATTCTGGATCGATTTTATTTTATTAGAATTTAAGTATAAAATTGTATATCATAAAACTGTGGTTTAAAAAATAAAAATTTTTGTTGGGACAGTTATAAAAAGCATCAGTTAATCTGTAAATATTTTTTTTCTGAATAGATCCTTGGAAATTTCAAGCCAGGGTCTGATTGTAGCATTCGAACATGGTCCTAGTTTGGAAGACCATTAATTTTGAAATTTTGTATATAAATTGAGGTATATAGCTAAATCTATGTTTAGTAAAAAAACAATTGTACATGCTCCTGTAAAATACTGATAGGTAAAAGCTCACATACATGTTGAGAGTTCTTGGAGAGACGCCGTAGCAAGTGTCGGATCTCGTCTTTACGGACGGATAAGAAGCCATCGAGCTTGTGTGACGAGAAGATCTCGAGGGTGCTGATACGTCGCAAGTTTCGCCAGTGATCACCATAAGGCGCACTGGTCACAGTAGTGAAATTGTACTCAATGTGTTTTCCGACAATGAACTCTGGCCGGTTAGCCAAAACAATGTCGTTTTTGGTAAAACATTCTTCAGCGACGGAGTAGGAGGAGACTACAACCGCGAGACGGTTTCCGAGGCGGAGGGAGAATATTGGACCACCGCCGAGGGACTGAGAGAAGGTTAGGAATGTACGGTGGAGCGGCTGCTTGAGTAGGTGAAGGTGTCCAATCAATGGCAGTGGTCTAGCCGGACTTGGTGGTAGGTTAAACTTGATATGCCGTTTACCAAACAAAAGTTTTAGAGAAATGAAAAAGAAGGCAAGAGATAAAAACAGGTAATGGGTTTCCATTAGATTTAAGCTTTTTCTTGTTGTTGGAGATTGGAGTTGAGCGTTATACCTCATTTTATAATGAAAGCGGTATAGTCTTCTTGCTAAGAGCATCTCCGAAGTATGCTTCTTTTTTTTTAAATAGATATTTCTATTATAGAAAAATATTTATTCTAATATATGCATCTGTAATAGAGTTTTCTATTTTAGAGAAAATATAGAATAATATTATTTTTTTATCTTTATATGTAGAAATAGAAATAACATACTTTTATATTTTTTTATAAATAGAGAAATTCTATTATAGAAAAATACTTTAGAGGAAATCAACCTCTATAACAGAGATTCTCTATTTAAAAATACATATATCTAAATAAATAAATAGAGATAGATTAGAGATGGTGAAACCCTAGCCGCCTAGCCGTCAAAGGAGAAAAAGAGAGATTTTCTCATAGTTTCAAGCTGGTGATCGAAGGCTTCTCTACCTCCGAAATCGGCTTGTTTAATTCGTTTTGCATTTTTTTTTGGATCTTTTTGTTTTCAGCCGCTGTTTTATTGTCAATTTATTTTGAATTTGACAAGATTTTTATTGTTCTTTTGGATGCTTTCTCTAAAATAGAATAAAATAGAGAGGTGTCTTATCTCGGTGGCTCCTACTGTAGTAATAAAAAAAGAAAGACAATCATTTTCAACTCACTCTAAAGCGTGGTGCTTTTGGATTAATACGAAGATCATCTCCTTTGAGATTCATCTATTCGAGAAGAAAATATGAAGTTTTTATATGAAAAATCTTTAGTCATTCATACGCAAAATAGATATGTTAGTTTATTTTGGATCCCTACTGGTGTATCTCTTTTCTATGTTGTTTTGTTGGTTCTCATTGTTTAGAATTTTTTGCCTTGAAGAATTAATAATACAATTCAGCGACAAAAAAAAAAGATTAGAGATGATGTAAGCAACATGCATACTGATGTATTTCTTTTCTATGTTATTTTGTTGGTTCTATTGTTTAGAACTTTTTGCCTTGAAGATTTAATAATACAATTCAGCTATAAAAAAAAATTAGAGATGGTATAAGCAACATGCATGCTGAAAATAAGTTCCTTTTTTGTATTTGCATGATAATTGTAACACCCGTCACTAAATTTTTTTGTAACGTCTAATGCAGTTAATGAATAGTTGAATACTGAATTTTTGTAATGTAATAAATGTACACATATAATAATTGTCTGTTTTTTTTTGTTTTTATCAGGGTCTTTAATGGATGGACAACTCTTAAAACTTTTCTTTCTTATAAATTTTCTGAATTTTAAATTTTTGGCTTCCCCCAAAAAATTACTTTTGAAATAAAACAAAATAAAATTTCAGATTTTCTGATAAAATGGAAAATCAAAATACTAGTTAACAGTTGATATTTTTATAATCAAAAGATTGCGAACGAAAGGACACTTGAGTTTGTGTAGCCTTGGTTTCTAGTTAGATGTCCACAGCCCCAATATATATCTACTACCACTGAATCACCTTGTCTTCTTAATAGTCGGAAACTCTCACTTTCCGTACGTTGTTCACAAACACTCACTACGTGAACACTCAGTCTTACCATTTCAATAAATTTATCATTAGAATAGAACATATTTCAAAATATTAACCAAATAATAAAAAAGCTAACTTGACGCGTTAGTGTCACTTTTTTTTTTAATTACTAGGAGGTTTGGACCGGAGTCCTAATCTCTCCCTCCAAGAACAAAATAACAATTAGTTTTGTCCTAGCGGTTTTTAGTTGAGCTAATAACCTCTCGTCGTGTTAGTAGTTACCATTTATTAAGGAAGATAACATAAATGTCATTTACAATTCAATCCCCTATATATTATTTTAGGAGCACTAATAAAGATTAACCTTGTCTTCATGTGTTAATTACAATGTGTCATTTCTTATGTGTCACTCCCAAATTCACTCTCAACCTTAACTTGAGAAAACCCTTTAATTGCTAGGAATATTACATTGCATTGCCATTGCTTTATATGTTAGACTTTTATTATAAGACATGATACAAAATTAACCATTTTCGGAGGTATGTCAATATGAATACGTTATGATGTCGTATGACAATTGTTTCCTTAAATGTTTTTTTCTAGACACGTTATTTACTATGTTTATGTTTATGGAAATATGTTTCCATTATGTCTACCAATTGTTTCCTTAAACCAACTAATCATTGTCGAAAATATTAGAAACAAAACCATCCATGCTAAAAATGCTACCAATTAAAAATTATTGTATTCTTCATGCGTGTTAAATTTACGAATTTTATACAAATCTTCATGCTGGCTGTAGGGTATTATATGGTTACATATATTTGAAGATTTTATACTTTTATAGTTTTCTTTTGTTAATGCACGAACCACTGCGTATATGAGTTTCATATGGTTTTGTAAAATAATAACAAATTTAATTGAATCACATTTGATGCTCATAATGTCCTAAAGATGGTATTGCCTATGACGGATTTTCAAATTGATGTTACCAATTAATTATGAGATTAATCAATCATAATGCGTTTCCTAAAGTTTAAAAACCATAACACTCTAATTTCCAAAGTATCATAGATTGATTATTTAAAGAGTTTTATTCCACCAATTATACTGTTGGTCAAGGCATTTTCAATGCCGAAATTGATATGATATTAATTTTACCATATCAATCACCCAATTATGATTCAATGCCATGAATTATTTACCATATTTAAACGAACCTCTACATATTTAAATACCCCACATCAACCACAGACCTGTACACAACCACCATATTTGGAACACCACCTCTCTCAATCTCGAATGACTGCCGGAAACGATGATGAAACTGAAAAGCAAAATTTTCTGTTTAATACTCCTCGAAAATCAATTGCCGAATTGGTAGACTGTCGTCAGGTAAATGCCATAATTTTTTATGTTACTTTCTTGATTTAATATTAAAGTTTACTTATTTTAAAAGTTGATTATGTATAAAAGGTGGAGAGGTGTACTGTTATGGGCACAATACACTTTAAACGAAAAAAAACAATAGAGATAGGGCTGTTCTTTACTTTAAATATTGCTAACTATTTTTTATTATTCACTTGAACAGAATGATTCAGAAAATTCTCAAACATTGAAGGATTTTCCAACGTAATCTTCCAGCCCAATGACGTACCAGAAACTGATGCTCTCAAGAAAAGGTAATGTTTTATTTCGTCTCATCTATTCCGTTATGTGATTTCTAACTTATTTTAACGTTTTTGATATCCTTCGTATAATGTTTACAAGTATTCTTAATTTGTAGACCCACTTTCTTTTTTTTTATAGGATTGCAAATGAAGAGATATTTTCTGAACAATTGGAAATGACTAAAGCAACTTTGGGAGGGATTCCATTTTTTAAATTATAATTAACTTTTATCGTTTTTCACTATTATGTTTCCTATTTTCTGGACCTTATATTATGAAAACAAAATAACATCATCTATTTTCGTTTTATCTCAACTTATTTAAAGTTGCGGTTTAATTTGTTTGTTCATTTAGTTTATTTACATTTCTAAAATCTATGCAACCTAAGACCTTATACAAATATTAAAATAATTTGCCTAAAATAATAGTAATGCAAATTACTTACTCCTGAACCAAACTGCTACATAGGCTATTATATGTTATGAAATATATGTCTCAAACTTATATACTTTATGTAAATATGTAGTTTAAATATTAAGGTTATATTAAGTATACTCACTCCGCGCAGAGCGCGGGTTATCACCTAGTTATTTATTATTATTACACTACTAAAAGGAGAATATAAAGCTCCCTTAAAGTGTCCACATCACTTTTTAAATCGACTAATAGCATTGGAGGTAAGTCGCCACATCAGATTCGCCACTTAGATCAATTGGGCTTCGAAATCACCGGCCCGGATTGTTCAAAGAGACCAAATAATCCTCTTCGTCTCTTCATTACTCCTCTGTGATATCGGGCTTCCCATATTCAAGAGTCATAAAGCTTCATTATTAACTGCAACAATCGATGGTCATGCAACTGTTACGATTCCCTCAACCTCAACTTTATATATACCTCTATTCGGAAACTCTTGGTCTCACCTAATTCACCATAACCAAATATTCACAGCAGCATATGGCTCTAGTTGGCTACCACTGCCAGAACGGAGCAATCAACCGGCATGGCTTTTTTCTTCGGCTATTCAATTGAGCAAAGAGATTTGGGTTTCATTTCTTGGGGAGATTTTGATGCTGATTGCGATAACTTGATGATTCGTCTTTAGGCCTAAGGATTGTTTGGAGTAAGCGTTCAATGCAGTATCTTCCTTCTCTTATCTCTATTAATCTGATTACATAGCATTCTAGATCTTTTTCTTTGTTTGTGATGACTTTTAGGGATTCCTTGTGAAGAACTCTGATAATAATAAGCTTTATCGGCCGGTGACGCTGTATTTGAGGTCATGCAATGTTGGTAAGGCCCGGAATTTTTTTTTATTTGGCTTTGAATCCCAAAATATGATTGAGCTTTGTTTTTGTTTTCTTCGTCATAAGGTGAGATTACAAGTTTGGATCAGACAAGGTCATAATTGATGGGCTACAGATATTCAAATGGTCCGATTCATTTTTTTAAGTTCAACCACAAGAAAACATTCCACAAATTGTTATCACGGACTATACTGCATGGAGCAATCGTTTGTGTAGGAGACAGCCTGAACTCTTCTTCCATCTATAGTTTCTGACTTTATATTACAAAATTTACATTTTCTTTTCCTTGACACAGAAAGTTTAAGAATTCAAGGTTAACATCAATGCTTTATAGTTGCAACTTGATGGACTATGTGTGATGGTAATTCTTGGCCCCATCATCCTGTCATGATCTAGGTGAGATGCTCAGAGGTGTCAACTGTTTCGTTTTGTTATAAGTGTGATGGTTATACATTACTCCCAAACGTATCTGCTTATTTTTCATGTTTGCTCATTCCAAAAGGTCTTACTTGGAAACAACAGTCTTTGCGATGTAGAAAACCATGAGCTTCATAGGCTGGTTTATCTTCTTGTGAGGCCTGGACTTGACCATCGTAAGAAGGCTGGCGCCATGAATTCGTTGGTAAATAATTATGCTTAATTCTTGATTGTATATTTTTCGATGAATGGTCTCTCGCAAACTTATTGATTCTTTCGTATTTTCATGCTGTGCTATTCAATTGAAGATACAAGTCTCGGGGGTTCTATCAATTGTGCCTTATCTTTTGAATGTCGGTTGTGATCACTACATCTACAATAGCAAAACTCTAAGAGAAGCAATGTGTTTTGTGGTAACTTCTAAGTCGGGAAAGGACATTTGTTATGTTCACCACTACCCTCAAAGAGACGACAGATACATTAATGGCAACGTTGTATTCTTCGGTGTAAGTACACAATACTTCTATCACCAAAAAGATAGAAGTATTATAGTTCTATACAACCTTCAGCTTAATTAACTGCAATGGAATCACTACATCTGTCTGCTGTGATCACTACATCTACTTCTATCCCGACAAGATGTATCTGGATAGATGGCAATAGTCCACATCCTTTTTTTGGTCAAAATGTTAAATATTATAGTTCACATCTTCACAATGAGTTTTGTAATTGTTCAATGTGACAAATGTATCGCATATATCATGTATATGCATGTTACAGACACAAGTTGATGACTGATTTATTTGCTGATACGTGAGCAACCTTTTTATGATAGGTTTTGTCTTTCTCAACAGATGTATGAACTTATAGAAGTTGTCGAACAATCTAACAAAATAAGGTACTCTTTAATTTAATAGATAAGTATACAAGCTGCGTGAAATTATTATGTTTTTTCTGGTGAACAGTATCATGTTTTATTGATATATATATTTACTTTCTCTTTCTGTATTTAAATTGATGTTACAAGTTTTTTCACATATAATAAATATTTTTTATTGTTTTGGGTTTTGTTTTACAATTTATTTTAATTTATATTTAAATATAAAAATAAAATTCATTACTGAAAATCTAAAAAGTTTATAAGAACAATAATTTTATTTAAAATTTTTGCAACTGATTATTTTCGAAAATATTATTTAAAATTAGAGATAAATGATTAAATGCAAGTTATCTAATTTAATAAAGACCATTACAAGGAAAATTTGGAGGAAAATTTGATGAAATCTAATTTATGGTATTTTTAAGTAACAAAATACATGCTAATATTTTTTAAAAAAAACTGCCAGCCATGCCAATTTTCGACGGTCACAAAGTATGAATGATCGGAAAAAAAAAACAAATCCTTGAGAACAAACATTAACAGAAAATAACTAAAGGTGCGAAAAAATCATAATGAAACTACCATGCACGATATTTATAATTTTTAGGAGACTTTTCTGAAACATACATAGTAATTGTTTATTTTGTTTTATGTGTGTTATAGCGATAATAGAAAAATATTATTTTAAAATTTATTTCTAAATAATTAATTTATATATACGAGTTATTGATATGAAAAATAT
Source organism: Raphanus sativus (assembly GCF_000801105.2). Lineage (NCBI taxonomy): Eukaryota > Viridiplantae > Streptophyta > Magnoliopsida > Brassicales > Brassicaceae > Raphanus > Raphanus sativus. Next base: position 43,056,632 of record NC_079516.1, read on the forward strand.
TTACGTAATTGATTTTCATATTCAACTATTTCATTTATTAGTTTAACATATTTGTAGTAATTTTGCCATTTGATCTCTTTTGTTTAGTCAAATTATTTTAGTATTTAAACTAATTGTATTCTATCATTTGGATTCGATCATAAAAGTATCTAATATAACTAGGAGTGGACGTTCGGGTATCTACTCGGGTTTAGTTTGGATCTATTCAGGTTTTGGGTTTTCGAAGTAAAATATTTCAAGCTATTTGGATAGTTATAAATTTCGGTATTGGTTTTGTTTGGATAACCCATTTATTTTTTTTTTGAAATTAATATATATTTTATATTTCTAAAAATCTAAAAATAGAAATAATATATAACATATAAATTTGAGTAATGTATGCTAGAATAACTAATTATAACATAAATTAGTTTGGATTGAATATTTGGATGGAGAATCAATATATATTAAGTATTTTGGTGTTCTGGGTACTATTTAGCGACTTTAGAATTTTGTTTTTGACAATTTCTATATATTTTTAAAAAGTTATGGACAACTTCAAAGTATCCTATACATTTTCGATATTTTTTGGATATTAAATATAAAAATAACTAATATATTTAAATATATAAATATAATCCAGATATATTTGGATATCCAAAATATTTTGATTAAGATCGGATTCATTTTCTGTTTTCTAGATATCAAAACTTTGAATCCGTTCAGATATTTAAGAAGTTTCGGTTCGATTTTGATATTACTTTTTCTTATCAGATTCAGTTTTTGGGTTCAATTTTTTTGCTCAAACCTAAATGTTACATAGAAATGCATTTCAAAATTGAATTCCAAAAGAATGTAACATAAGATGGCATATACACTCATATACTAAGTTTTTACATATAAAATAATTAATATTTTCTAATAATACACTTAAAATAATAAATACACTCATCCTAAAATACACAAATGTCTTCTATAAAAAAACTCCACATTTCAACATAATAAAAGATTCTACTTAAATATAACAAAAAAATGAAATATTTCTGATAAATATGACAACAAAAGACTAATAGAATACATAAGTTGATTTGTGTAAGTGTTTTTGGATACTACATTATTTAAGATCCATACAACATAAGAGAATTATGTCATTTTGTCTGAATAATGTATCTCATTGAAAACAATGCTCAAGTTAAGATGAGCTAAACATATATAAACGTTAATTAATTGTTTATAATAAGTTATTGTATTTTACTTTAATTTATCAAATATTATATTGAAACAATTAAATGATATAATATAATGCAAAAAGTTATTATAAAAATTAATCTTTACACAATATTTAATATATATATATAAAATATATAAATTTCGTAGACAAATAAAGAGTTAAGCACTGAGAATCTTATGAACAATAGGACGAGCTCTACACATAGCTAGCAAAGGTGTCGTTGGAAGCATTGTTGTTGCTTCAGTAGTGTCAACATATTCTTCCCCAATTCTCTCCCATTCAGAACACTGAATCATCGACCCGAGAGCCAAACGCAGTACCCGCTGAGCTAGCCCAGACCCCGGACAAGCTCTTCGTCCCATCCCCAAAGTTATCAACTTTTTATCTTCTCCTTTCTTCTCGAACCGCTCTTGCTTGAATTTTTCTGGCTCTTCTCCTATATTTGGGTCTCGGTGAATGGCCCATACATTTGCAAACACCGTCGTGCCACGCTGGATATTGTAGCCTCCAACTAAACAATCATATGTCGCCCTACGTGGAGGTAACGGAGCTGCCGGGGAAAGTCGAAAAATCTCTGATATGACACATTGGAGGTAGGGAAGATTCGTAGCATCTGGTTCATCTATTAACTGGTCTAACTCAATTTTGGTATCGATTTCAATCTTTGCTTTCTTTAATACTTTTGGATGGTTCAACAAGTTCAACATCGCCCATTCCAACGTTCTTGTTACTGTTACATTTCCAGCGAATATCGTATCCTATCCAAACATAATCAAGAATTAGTAATTATATAAATCTGATGTACTAAATAGATTCCTCAATACTTACAGCTATGAGTCCTTTGATGGTGACATCCGTATAATAGTCAGGCTGAGTTTCTTGGAGAGAAAGCAAGTGATCAATCATAGTGTTACCCTTTTCTCTTTGTGCACGTTTCTCATCTACAAGTCCTTGAAGAAACTCATCCACTCGAACCGCCAACTTCTTGACCCTTTTCTCGTAACTAGCAACCCAACGCAGGAGCGGAACATGGTCAGAAGCATGTCCTACACCAGCACTGGATACGGCTTCGTCAATCAATTTCCTCACACGTTTTGCAGCTTCGTCAATCAATTGCCTCACACGTTTCATGTGACTACACGTCTACAAAAGTATAGCATAACGTTCAGACCAAACGACATCTCTTAGTGACCATGACTTTAAGGCCTTGTTTCATGTGAAGAATAATAGAAGGAACTGGCTCAATCTTGTGTCCTTCAACGATCTTTATGTCATAGTTTTGTATGATTTTGACAGCCACTGTCTTCATCTGCGTCATAGCCACTTCTTTCCCCAAACAAGTTCTTGGACCGGCATTGAACGATAAAAACTTAAAAGATGGCACATGTACGGACCTTCCAGTTTCCGAAATCCATCTTTCCGGTTTAAAGTCTGATGCATCTTCTCCCCATACCGATTTCATTCTCCCTAATGAGTACAAACAAAACACAATCTTCATACTTGAATCGACTCTGTGTCCGCTTGGAAGAACGTCGGGTCTTGTAGGAGACTTGTGCTGAAATGGAACCGGTGGATATAGCCTGAGAGCTTCACACAAGGCGCCATGTAGATAAACCAACTTGTTTAGTTCTTGGGGATTGAAGGAAGAGAAACGATCAGAATCATTATAGGTTCTTGGAGATATTTTTGTGTTGATTTCTTGACGAATCCTGGTCGTTACTTCTGGATTCTCGGAGAGAAGCCAGAAGAACCAAGTGAGAGCAGAACCTGTGGTATCTCTACCTGCTAACATGAAGCTTAAAATCATGTCTCTGAGGAATTTGTCATCACCTGGATTCAGCAGCTTGTACTTGGTGGTGTCTACCTCCATGTAAGACATCAACAAATCTTTAGAAGAAGAGTCAGTGCTAGTAACGCCACGGGTTATTTTATCTGCTATGCACTCGGAGCAGACTCGATGGAAAGTGGAGTGAGCAATTTTCATCTTCAACTCATCACCAAACCCAAGCAACCTTTGCATCTTCCAAACAATCTCCGGCTTGAAATGTCTCAAAAATATCGCTTCCTCAGCTTCATCTAAAGCTCTAGCGAACTCGATATCCGGCATTTCGATCGAGAGACAACCAGGATCAATCCCGGTCGCTAAAACAAAGGTAGTGTCGAAGGTGAATCTTTGGAACACATCCTGTAAATCAACTACTAGTTTCTTCTCAGCAAAGTGATCAAGAATTGGGACAAGCCCTTTCTCTAGCTTACTCATGTTTGTTTTTAGTGTAAACCTTTGAAACTCCGGGCTACTCATCATGCTTTGAGCTGACTTCCTCAGATCTTTCCACAAATCGAAGTCGGCGTTGAAAATCCCATCTCCCAAAACATCGAACAGCTTCTTGAACTCGGATCCTTTTGGGTAGTTTGTGAAGTTTGAGCTCATGATGTGATGAATATTAGCCGGATCTACGGTGAACAACATGTCGAGGCCACCGAAACATGGGCCTCTGAAAGGAAAAGTTAAGTTTGAGGCCTCGAGAAGCTCGGTTATATAGTCGTAAACACGAGGGATCTCTACGAGTAGGCCAGGAAGCATACCGAGGAATGGCCAGTTGGTGGGAAACGAACGGTGAGGTTTCTTCATAATCAACAGATATCCAAAAAAGAAGGAGAAGCTGAGGAAAGAAACTGAGATTTCAAGTAAGCTTATCATAGCGCTATTAGAGAGAAACGTAAGAGTTCAAGGAGAAACTGAGATTTTCAAGATATGCAGACGGATATTGAAATTTCTCCGTCGTTTGGATCATAAGATGACATAAAACCTTACTTTTGTCGTTTGCTATTATTGGTCCTCACCAGCTTTGGTCGTTATCTAGCTCTGTTTTACCCACTTTTGAAACCATTAAATACCATTAGTATTAACTAGTTAATTTGATATGTATAACCGAAGAACTCCGTTTTTAATGCGGTCCTACTTGCAATCGATCAATGTCCTTCTTTCGGATTGATCAATCACGGCTAGGATTAGGGATGGCAAACTGGGTACTGGACCGCGGGCCCGGCCCGTTAGGGGTTGGTGTGGAGCGGGTTTGGGCCTAAGAATTCAATACCCGCAAAAAAGCGGGCCTTGCGGGATGGGCCTTGTGTGGTACCGGGTTGAAAGCGGGAAAGCCCACCTTATCCGCGGGATCCCACCTGTACCGCATCTAGAATCCTCGTCTTCTTCACCTGAAACAAAAAGAAAGCAATGAAACCTCGTTTTCTTCACCGAAGCATCTCTTTGTCTTCGCGGAACCACCGGAGCTTCTCTTCTTCCTCGAGCCACCACTGGAGCTTCATCGATCTACCATCGCATGCCGTAGCTTCTCTTCTTCGTTGAGCCACCACCGGAGCTTCTCTTCTTCACCCAGCCACCACCGAAGCTTCTCTTCTTCCTCAAGCGACCACCGGAGCTTCTCTTCTTCCTCGAGTCACCACCGGAGCTTCAACAATCTACCACCGCATGCCGTAGCGTAGCTTCTCTTCTTCGTTGAGCCACCACCGGAGCTTCTCTTCTTCACCGAGCCACCATCAAAGCTTCTTTTCTTCCTCCAGCCACCACCGGAGCTTCTCTTCTTCCTCGAGCCACCACCGAAGCTTCTCTTCTTCACCGAGCCACCACCGAAGCTTCTCTTCTTCCTCGAGCCACCACCGGAGCTTCTCTTCTTCCTCGAGCCACCACCTTCTCCCGTCACCGACCAGCAGGTATATATTTTCTTCCTCGAGCCACCACCGTAGCTTCTAGACTTTATATATTTTGATTACAATTTCTGCATGTGTACTTCGTAAATGATAAAATAGAATGGGGCACTGAAACATGATTTTAATCTGATATTAAGTTATTGTTTTTTATTCTTTGAAAAGACGATTAGGAAATAGAATGGTGCGTTGAAACTGCTTTGTTAATACATGTCTCGTGATTGTGTGTTACTGTCTTCTCTTGAGCATGTCTCTGATATGTAGGAACTAGTAAAATTAGTAAGCATTAGTAGCAACTGTTTGTATTGAACTGTGCAAGTGTATTACTGATATGTCTTTTGACATAGTCTCTGATATGTCTTTTTTTTTCTGGTGTTCTGTATATGAATATGTTTTGTCTCGAGCTGATGGTGAACAAGGAGGAAAAGAAGATACAAAACAGAGCTGAAATCGTTGTAAGTTCAATATACTCTTATCATCTGATATGTCTGAATCGTTGGAGAACTCGATGTATTGATAGGAGAACATGCTTTGGTGCTTTCTGTTCCATATCTGATTTGTCTTCTTCTCTTGTTGTCTTTATTTGTGTTCTGTGGTGAGGTGATGGAGCTATGGTGAACACGGAGACGCCTGGATTTTCTGTTTTAGTTTATTACAAGTTGGGATTTCATGTTTAAGTTTCTTGCATTTGTTTCAGTATTATAATTTGGTGTTCTTGCTTTGTTACATTGTTGTTACAGCAACGAAAAAGACTACTATGATTTGGTATTTTCTTTGTTTTATTACATTGGTGTTTTGTTTCTGGATAACAAGAAAGAGATTTTATTTAATCATTGGTGTTTTTTGTTTTGTTTTTATCAAGTCAGCAACGACACATTAGATAGCAAAACAATGCAGTATTACTTTGTTATAACAAAGTCGCATAAAGGGATGTTTGATACAAGACTAATCTTGTTTACTTTGTACTGTCATTAACTCAATGTTCTGATCGTATAACTCTATGGTAAATGACGTTTATGTTTGTGGTCTGCTAAAATTCATTATTGTTTTCGTGTGTTAGTGCAGGAAGAAGCAGACAGACTGTCTGAGAGAGTGTATTATCCATTATCCCGCGGGACGGCCCGCGAAGACTTGCTAGGAATGCGGTACGGGATTGGGCAGCTATGTTGAGGACCGCATCCCGCGCGGGACAGGCCCGCCGTGTACCGCCAGAAGACGAACCCGCAGCGGGACGGGACGGTGCGGGACGGAAGAGCCCAATTGCCATCTCTAGCTAGGATCGTTTGATCCGAACCAGATTCAGCACGAAGAAAAACTAGAAAATTTCAGCAACAACAAAAATGGTCTGATTTTATCTAGGATATCATTTCTGGTGAGTTTTGACCTCTATCTACTTTTTAAAGCTATTGTTGAGTCTAATTTCCTTTTCGAGACGAGACGTTCAAGTTGTAGAGGTTTGGGAGATGAATGTACTCTTTCTCTAGAGAAATTTTCTCACCCCATCTTTTACTTTCTTATTAATAATGCATATTCTTCATCAGTGTGATAATTGATAAACAAACTTTTTGCCATTTCTGACTATGAGTTTTGGTGTTTCTAAGTATTTTTGGTGTTCATTGAGTCTTTTCATGTTGAAACATGTTGGAATGGAGTTTTAGGTGCAAAGAGTGAGGATCGAAGTAAAATATCTATGACGCTTGATCATATACTTGAATTGGTCGATCAAATGCCCAAGAACACGCCATAAAGCCGAATGGGAAACAGATCGAAGAGAAGAGCAAATAAATTGGTCGTCTCTCACATACTTGTTTAACCTCATGGCTTAGCATCTCGACTTTTGCAATAAAATCACGGTTTCGATTCTGATTATTCTTAGTTAGCAGTTTAACGACACAGAGCTAGGATGATTGATTTCTACTTCAATCTCTAATAAATAATCGTCAAATGTGTTGGACATTGAAATTGTGTATTCATCAATCAAATAAGTAGCCTACACATCTTCTATTATGATCCAACACATATTTGATCATTTTTCTTAATTAATTCACTCGCCTCTAAAACCTCAAAATCCTTGTATTTTCGAGAGAGTCACAACGCTAAAAGCTTGACCAAACCTTAGATTATATATTGACAAAATATTATCTTGTTAAACAATATATTTTTTTTAAAAATAATTTAGCATCACCAAATCTTCTTTATTCCACAAAAGTGTGTCACACACAACATCTTTATGTGTAACAAAGTTACCACAAACCAAACTCCATCAACATATGTTAAATCATTGTCCATGTAAAATAACATGTCAAGCTCACTTAAAGTTACACGGACCAAACTCCAACGAAGCAAATCTTTCAACATCCTTTTTGTGTACATATTGCAACGATAGATCAAACTCCAATTTCTAGAATTTAAAGGAGTGACCTAATCACCTCTTATCTGACCCAGACCCCTCTCAATCATTGTGGTATCAAGGATACAACTATTTTCTTTTCTTCTTTTATTTTTCTTTTAATTTCCGAAAACCTTTACTTTTTAACGGATTTCTTATCAAAACATGTTCTTACTTATCAAAACTTACTCTCTATAACCAAATCACAATCACGTTTGTGGAAACACCGTAATCTTATGGTTAAGATTTAAAGGTTTTTGTACTCAGATTTGGGATTTGAATCCCAAACCATGTAAATTATTGCAGATTGCAGAAAATCTATATTTCAAGTTTCGGAAAACGATTTATTAAACAATTATTATACAGGTAATAACGGTCTATAATATTTCACATAATTGTAGTATCATAGTAATAAATTAGCATTAAAAAAAAAACCCAAATCACGTTACTGGGCTGAGGCCGTATGCGTATCATCTTCGGTGAATTGGTTGAACAAAATTGTTTTGCCAAATTGGGCCTTTTATAAGACGAATTCTTATCAAACCAAAATATCATTGTTTCCAGTTTAGTACGTGGTGGATATGATTGGTCCCGAGGGATATTCATTCTTTTTTGATAAATGAACAACTATTCTATTATTCGAATATTAATTTTTGTTTTTAATCAGTTTGTTGACAACAACAAAAATTCTTATTTTAGATTAATGTATGAGGCCGACCATATTCTAAGAAGCGACCACAGTCGTACTAAATAATTATTAATCTTAAAAATATAAAAATAAATCTCAAATTAATCTCTGATTAATCTCCACTTAATTTTCATTTAATTAATTTAACTCTAGGCTCTAGTCGACCTATGCACCTTGCGTGTTTCTGAACGAGGGGCCAAATGAATACAAATGAACTGCTCTTTGTAATTATTCAATAGGCTCATGTTTGTAAAACCGGCTCATCAAAATTTAAATTAAGGAATGATGATGCTTATAAAAGAAGAGATAATAATAATTATATTAGGGTGTCAAAATGAATTAATTCGCGCAATACAACTCATCTCATGATGACCTTAGATCTTTGATGAACTATTCAGTTCGGTTCATTAACTACATGTAAGTTTTAATATGTAAAATCAAACTTAGGTCATCATGATCACAAGTTAAATGAGTTAGATCACAATCTATTAAAAAGTAAATAAAATCATAATATAACATAAAATTTTAAGATATTATAATAAAATTTAGAACATATATTAATTAAATATTAAAATAAGTTTTAAATGTGAAAGGGAAATACCTAATTCAAGATTAATGATTTTGTGGAAAAAGCTATGGCCTAATATGTTTTCATATAAGGTTATTTTGATTTAAGAAAATTTAAATAACTTTAGAATATAATAATATTTTTCTAAAAAAGTCTTAGATAATGTATTCATCTTATATAATTACAATTAGGTGATTTTCCCGTGCTCATGCACGGATATAACTATTTATAAACTAAATATATTATAATAACAGATTTCTATTTACTTTTAATTTTATTAATTTATAATTTTATGCATAATTTATATTAATAATATTATATTAATTTAATTAGACATGTGATTTTAAATATGTTATATCTAGTTTGTTTTGTTGATCAGTTATCATTTGGATATATTAGATTGCATCTATTTCTCTAAATTCAACTATAATATTTTTATTCTAAATATATTAAAAATTTGATTAATTTTCTTATTTGTATTTAGTTAGTTGTTGTCTTAGATATATAAATATATTTTAGGAATATTATGTATACCTTAAGATATATTGTGCTTAGATTGAAATAAAAAAAAACTAAAGTGTCTGATTCCAAATTACATGATTTAATATAAACATAATATTATGAAGTCTCCTACATATATATATAATTGTTTACAAAAAAACTAAATTGTAGTTGACTATTTTTATTTTCATTTGTTAATATGTTTTTAGTTATCCTCTAATTTATATTAAAATAAATTATTATTATTATAAATTATAAAATTGTTATTGCAATTAATTTATAATTTTGGATATAAGTTGGATTAGTCGAGTTATTCATGTTGTGAGTATATTGATATACATATACAGTAGAATCTCTATAAATTAATACTCAATAAATTAATAATATCTATAAGTGAATAAATTTCTTCGGTCCCGAGTTGGGCTGGTTCAAAATATAATACAAATCGATAAAATAATAAGATAATATTTTTTTAGAAAATCCTATGTAAATATATAGTCCCACTAAAATCAAAATAAATAATATATCTCTATATATATTTCATATAAATACAAACTAATCATTATATTGTTGGTTTTATATTCACAATGAATATACCTCTATTTTTTCTTAACATTTTATTTTGATAATGTTTAGTAAAATTATATCGAAAAATCATATATAAGTTAGGGATATGAAACATAAAATATAACCAAGTACAGTATAATTTAAATTAATACTCTATAAATTAATATATAGTAAAAACCTATATAAAATAATATAGTTTTATAGTTCCAAATTGAGTTTTTGGTTCAATTAATATATCGATAAATTAATCATCTCTATAAATTATAAAAATATAGTTTCAGTATAGTCTCAACATTATTAATTTATAGAGATTTCACTGTAATATAATAAAATAATATGAAATTCAAATTTTTAAAATTTTATAATTGTACAAACGATAAAATAAAATCTATTTTTATTTATAAAATAAAAATAGATAAAATAGAAAAATCTTAAAAATAAAATATTTGTAAATTAATATCTCATTAAATTAATAAAATTTCAAAGTACCAACATTATTAATTTATAGAGGTTCTACTGTATTCTTTCCAATTTGAATAATCAAACGCATGAGCTAACTCTTGCTTATTAAAACTCATTCATATACTTCAAAATATAGTTCATGCTCATTAAAAAAAAGTTGAACTGAGTCAGTTCATGAGCTTATGGCTCATTTTGACATCTCTTGTTAATAAATGGTATAAGTATTATTGTTAAACAAGAATAGTTATATGTTAATCCATAATATATGTTAATCAACGGCAGAAAAACATAAATTACTGTTTGATTTTTCCTTACTTTACTTATTTTCAGTTTATATTTCCTATTTACAAAATCCAGTAATTTTGTGATTTTACTATTTTCTTATAAAAATACTAGTAATAGAATTATTTATATTAGTGTTTTATTAGAGAAATATATAGTTCTATTTTACTTTTTTTATAGTTTTTATTCAAAACACATAATATTTCCTTTTGTTTTTAGAGAAATAAAAACATTTGAGAATATAATTATTACAAAATATATTACTATATTAATATATAGACAATACTATACATTCCAATCTTATGAATAATCTATTCTATTAAAATAGAAGTACATTTTAAAAATATCTCTTTGTTTTAGTATTATTTACAATGATATGCCATTGAGCATTTAATTAATCTTCATATATTAATGCTTGTCTTTTTCAGTTATTTAATGTGTGTTTCTTAAAAAAAATTTGTCTTTTTTTTTAATTAAAGTATTTCCAAAATTAAATTCTATTTAATGTGTGTTACCTTTTATGATTTTTTAATCTTTTTCTGTTTAATTAATACATTTCTAAAATCGAATTCGAAATAAAAAAAGTTTGGCAGCAATAATTAATAAACCTAACTTATATTATTCATTGTTTTTCATATATTCTTATATATGTGTGTGTGTTTGGAAATAGTTAATAAACATAGCTTTGAATATTTAATAAACAATATTATTTTTAAATATGTAATTATATTTTATTATTTATTAGTAATAACTAAAAATAAAAGTCACATTAAAACAATCATTTATATAATATATAAATATATTATGTCACATATATTTTTCATATAAATAATACCACAATGTAAGTTCAGCATGATAAATGTTGAAAATATAAAATATATAACACTATATATTTTAAATAATATATACAACAATTTTATTATACATTATCATAAGTTTTGATCCATAAAAAAATACATTTGTACGGATATATTGGGTCATATTCTAAAAGTATGGATTATACAATTGATGGGTTATAAAACAAAATAAAATTACTCAATATAAATTATAAATTATTATGTTTAAAAATGTCATATAAACAATTATTTAATCGGGTAAATTTTAAAAATACATATTATCTCTTATACAGATAAATACTTATTACAAATTTAGATCATATTCCTAGATTTTTTAACTAATTAAAATTTTCAAAAAAATCTATATTTTTTGAAATTTTGCTAACGTGATTTAAAATATTTTCATAGTGCATACACCTTCTCTATTTTGAAAACTATTGATACCCGCTCGGTCGAGCGGGTCAAATCTAGTAGTATTTTACTTGCTAAACTCCGTTTAAACTCGGTTATTTTTATTGGCATTCAGACTTTGTTAGTCATTGTAATATAAATTTCTATAAGATAAACTAATACTTGAATTAATCAAAATGATCTATATTAATATCCGCTTACTAACTTTTCATACTAATGACTATGATCGATCTGATCATCATCATATTGTACCAAAAGACCAAATACATCTTCAATTATTTTATAGGAATATAAATGAGATACATTATTTTCTCATTCATCAAATTAATATTTGAGAGATATCACCTCTGAATGAAATCTTTTATCGTTAAGAGAATCAATTCTAACAGAAAATATCAGTATGTGTTATTTAAAAAAATATCCGTAGGTGTATTATTTATGTAATTACGGTAATAGGTGGAAACCTAATTAAGAGTCTAGAAAGATTTGTTTGAGACATTATACAAGAAACAAAATATATAAAAAAAAAAGTTATTATAGAAAAAGCAAAGCTTTCATGTTTAAAGAAAAAGAAGGAGAAAAACAGACAAAACCTAGAAAAGAGAAGAAAGGAGAAGTGGAAAAAAAGTTATAAGAAGAAGGAACATATTAATTGCGTTTCGAATCGACGAAAGCTAAAGATACGAGTCTGTGTGTCCCACGTGACGTTTCGTTCAACCAAACCTTTTTTCTTGAAACTGTTCGTTCGACCAAACTTTAAAATGTATTCTCTTTCTTCAGTGTTTTCAAAGTGCATGTATCTAATCAAAATGTATGTTTTTTTATAAAGGGTTTTCTTATCAAAATGTATGTTTTTTTTTTGAGAAAGAAATGTACATTTTTCTTATCAAAATGTATGTTAAACTCTTCAAGAAGGATAGATGTTCAACATTAAATTGTAGATTTCTTAAGGAAATTAAGAATGTTTGAACAATGTAGGTTGAAAAAAAAAAGAATAATGTAGCTTGTCCACGTTGTTTTTTCTTTTAACTACTTGTCCACTTTGTTTTTTTTTTTTTTGAAACTAAAAACAGTACTGTTTGGAGTATAACTTTTTTTTTCTGATAAGGATGTGAGTTTCATTTATCAAATGAGAAAGATTGTAACTAGTACAAAAGTTTAAAAGGAGAAAGCAATCCCAAGCCAAAAAAAAAATGGTAGCTTAATTAAGACAGAAGAAGCTGAGATGATCCATTAGTCATGCATCAACCAGGTTCTCATTAGGTGCTTGAAGTTCCTACGGTTCTTCCTTGCCAAAATAGCATTCCTGATCTGTCTGTCAATCTCTTTGAAACAAACTTGTGGAGGTGTTGACGGTCCGTTGTGAAGGCGTTGATTTCTTTCACGCCACAATCTCTAGATCACTGCTTGGACTGTTAATTTGAAGTTTGGAGTATAACTTATAAGAGAGTTTCAAAAAAAAAAAAAAAAAGAGTTTCAAAAAAAAGGAGTATAACTTATAAGCAAACCTTTACATATCCTCTTTAAAACTCAGGTAGATGCAACAGTTTATTTAATTTAATGTTGCATGTAACTAAAACTGATTTAAATACAGAATAAACACATTTATCTCTTATTATTTATTTGGTTTTTCTGTTTCAAAATAAATGCATTTTTCTTTAACATAGACTAGATTCTGACCCGCTTGCACAAGAATGAGTATATTTTTAATTTTATTTTAAAAGATGGTTATTTAGAAAGTGGTTATTTAAATGCAGTTACCAAATAACTGTTACACTAAACATATATCAATTTTTAGAAGGTGGTTATGATTATTAAGATGCAATTATAAAATAAATAGTTGAAATGAACATATATCAATAAGTCATGTTCCTAATTTAATAGAATAAATTAGATTTTGATCTGCTCTTTTAAATGCGGGATTATTTAGTTTGTAATCTAATTTGTTTTTTATAAATAACCTATTGTAAATAATATAAGTCCATACTTTATATTTTCTTATATTTTATAAGTCAACTATTATTTGGCTTTTTTAATGAATGTTAAATTTATTCATCCGAAAAACTGTTTTTACAATGAATACATGTGTACACTGAATAAATAATTTTAGATTATGTTTGAGACCAGTAAAACAGAGGTTGAAAAAATAATAGGTTGTTGTGTCACCGACTTCCAAGCCACACTCCCATGGTTTTTTCATGTCGGTTTTCCCTAATATATATATATGTGTGTGTGTGTGTTTATAAACATATAAAAAATCAAAATATATGTTTGTATCATTTTAGGCAAGTAATAAGATTACAAATATTTTTAGAATATTTTTATGACCAATTAGACACGTTTTAGGAAGTCGGAATATTTCAAATATTTTTAGAATATTATTTTAACTGAAATTTTCTAATGAAAACATAAGTCGGAATATTATTTTAACTGAAATATGTTTTCTCTTTCTTTTCATAAACAAATGTTTTATAATGATATACTGTTAAAATATTAGAAAAATTTTAACCTGAAATATAAGATTTATAAAATTAGACCATAGAACTCACTAAAGAAGAATCATGGGAAGACGACGTATTTCCCCACCAGAACTATGGCATAGTAATAAATGTACACAAAGTTTCGAGGTCGTCCTAATTGCACATCATCAAAGTTTGAAAACCCGTTTCCACATAATAGGAAAGTTCGAACCTCGTTTCCACCTAAACTTTCGAAATCGAACTAGTATCAACAAATGTCGGTTTAAAATTGGTTAAAGTTTCCTAAACCTAAGCTTAACCAATCGCTTACTTAACTAAACCAAAAACTACCCAATTATAACCCGATTAGAGAATAAAACCCCGATTAAACAACTAAACCAACCAACCCAGAACCCGATTAGAAGCCCTAAATCACCAATCTGTCATGAAGAAGAACGGCCACTCTCTCTCACTCGATTGTGCTCCTCTGATTGTCTCCGATTGTGTTTAGTCTAGGTAATCTCTCGACATCTCTTCTCTCCTCTTCTCTTCTCTCCTCTTCTCTCCTCTCCTCTCCTCTCCTCTCCTCTCTCTCTCTCTCTCTCTCTCTCTCTCTCTCTCTCTCTCTCTCTCTCTCTCTCTTCTCTCTCTCTCTCTCTCTCTCTCTCTCTCTCTCTCTCTCTCTCTCTCTCTCTCTCTCTCTCTCTCTCTCGTTGTTTCTTTGTCCCTCTGTGTCTCTCTGTTTTGATCTCTGTGTGTGTCTCACTCTCGTTGTCTCTTTGCAGGAATCAACAATGGAGTCATTCACTGATGTGAATGTAGAGTGGAATGATGTACCTGAATTCAACCCAGGAACACCTGATGATGATGTCGACTCTGATGGTGAAGATCGAAGAGAGCGTAACGATTCATGGCTCATCAATTATAGATGACTTATAAGTAACATGGATTTTTTTGGTCGATTTAAATAGGTTTGTATTTGATGATTATGCTGTATACAATTTATATACTCTTTGAAATAAAATCACCCTTTAAAAAATGATGATCAATGATTTAAATGATGTTATTAATTATTGCAGGAAAGAAAATATTTTGTCATCAAATTATATACTTAATAAGTTATGTTAAGCTGGCTTCTTATGATCATTGAATAATTATGGTAAAATATATACAAAGCAACGATTTCACCAAAAAGATATTTTTTTTTGTCATCGGAGTATTATAAAAAAAACTTAGTTTGCATCCATATGACTAGAGGTATCTAGCCATCTTGGTGCATAACCATCTACGAAGGGACATAAGAGGTCTCGCGTTCTTGTGCCTTTAGCTAAGCCATCTGCTCGAACATTCAGAACTCGGGGGATGAAAGATATCGAAATTTCCAGAAACCTAGCTGCATAAGTTTTAATCTCTTCCAGCTCCATCGCCATTGCAGGCCAGTCTTCCTCTTGGTTGATGATGTTCACAAGTTGCTGACAATCAGATTCAAAGTGCATGACGTTTTTACCAAGCTTTAGCATCTCTTGCATCGCCCAACTCAATCCTTCAGCCTCTGCATGTAATGGTTATTGCGCTTTCCCACCTTTTGCTCCATATGACAGTATCGCGTTCTCGTGTAGCATAACGAACCCGAGCCCACATCTTTCTTTCTCGTTTATCCAGGAGGCATCAACTTGGCATCTCCATATATTTTTATCATGTTCCTCTGTTTCCGCCAGAGCGTTAGGTGCTGTTACTTCTTCGTCTGCGTCGATCAGCCTCCGGATAACTTGGGCTAGGAACCAGCTCTGTGACTCATTCTCAGCGAGTTGCAGTGTCTCCAGAGGTGTAATATCTTTGTCATTGTAAAGCTTCTCGTTCCTCGATTTCCATATATACCACATAAGCCATGGGAAGATCCTTGTCGTTTCTGCGCTTGCGCCTTGTTCTTGTGCTCTCCATAGTAGGAAGTCAATGTTGCCATACACAGAGTTACACGGGAACAACCCCGGAGCTGTTGGTTTCGCAGATAGCGCCCATACTTGCAAGGCTGGCGGGCATTCGAAAAGCATGTGGTTTATAGTTTCTTCCTCCGCTCTGCATCTTACACACGTACTGTCCGTTGTACAATGTCGTTCTTTAAGTCTCTTAGCCGTGGTTATGTAGCCAGATACAGCTTGCCATATAAAGTGCTTAAGTTTCCTAGGTGCTTTTGTCTTCCATGTGGCCTTTTTCAGGAGAGTTAAGCTCGGTTCTATCACTTCCGGGGACCTCAACGTTTGTCGGAGATTGCGTGCCACTTCATACCCGGACTTCACCGTGTAGATTCCAGATTTAGTGAACTCCCAGCAATAACAATCTGGGCTTCCTATTTTACTTACTTTGATGGCTAGTATGCTTGGTATATCCTCGGGTTTGATGAACACATTTAATCTGTCCAGATTCCAGTCTTGGCGATCATGGTCAATTAGGTGATGAACTCGAAGATCTTGATCCCGTATGAACTTCTTGCTGCGTGCCGGGCGTGCCGGTTTTATAGGTAGCCAAGGTTCCTCCCACACCTTTGTATCATGTCCATTACCTATTTTCTTTTGGAGGTCATGTTTCAGAACCTCTTTAGCAGCAGTGATGCTTCTCCACCCATATGATGGGTTATTCGCCTTATCGACAAACATTGGGTTCTTTTGAAAGGAAGGTACCAAAAAGATATATATCTTTTGATTCTATCTATAATTAATAAAAGTGTAAAATAGCATAGTTGTTCTACAGATCAAAATATTCTGTAAGAGGATAAATCAGACTATATTTTTTTTTAAAAAAACAACCAATTAGTGTAGAAAATATATAAAAAATACTTGACTCTAAAACGGATAGATAGAAAGTCAAGTAAATTATAATTTACTAGGGTAAACCCGCCCTACGGGCGGGCGAATGAATAAACTAACAATACAAATTTGAAATTCTAATTTAATTTTAACTGAAAATACAATTAAGGTTCATAATTGTTTTGCAACAATCTTAGCTATGTATTTTAAAGTTTATTTTAGAAATTATCAACTTATCGAATTGTAGTAAAAATTTTAAAATAATTATTTAATTCCTGTCGGAGTTTCTTTTAGTTTAACTATGCCAATAAGACACACAGTTTTTTAAAATTACAGAAACTATGAAACATTAGATATTTATTAAAGTTTATGTTTATATTATAACATTTACTAAATGTTATTTTTAAATTGTTATTTTCAATTTCTCTTATTATGTTCATCTCTGACGGTTAAAATTGTTTGATGTTATGTTATTCAACTTCAAGAATTTTGCATAATTCAATAATTTTGTTATTATATTTGTTATATCTTGTTAGTTTTCATTTCTCTTAGAATTTTCTGATTATGTATTAATCATTGATTGTTGTTTCATCATTTTTAAATTGATTTTTCAAAGCTAAGTTTTATGACTAAAAATGAAAAAGTCAGTGGTACAGTCTATTTTAAAATTTTTTAACTCTCAAGTCAAGAGTTATAGTGCATGTCGACAGTTCTTGAATTGATTTTTAACTCTCATGTAAGCTTGTTGTTACTGCCATCAAGGGACCAACTTGACTGTAAACCAAATCAGACAACTCACCCTTAACAGCTGGACTTATGCTTATTTCTCGACTAAGTTTGATAAAACATGAACACTTATGATGATGATAAAATTGACCTTCATTACATTTACACGAAGCTGCCTGTGTAATTTGTAAAACATTTTTTTGTTTGTCTTTTTCTTTTTTTTTTCTTACTGATATGATCATCTTTTATCTATGACATTTGAGAACAGCCACTTTATTATAAGCTTAATTAACAGCAATAGATTCAATGAATAAAATTATCGATAAGAAGTGGAAACTAAGAAGCCTTTGAAGTTGTTCAAAAAAAAAGCCTTTGAAATAGAAGTGAGAACAATATAAAAGAATCATGTTTAAATTCTTCATTTTGATTCTGAGCTTTCTAGTGACCTATGATGCTTTTGGATGTACCTGTATCTCGTGCTATCAGCAGTCTGTTCTGCTCTCACCTAGTTTACAACTTAGAAAATCAGAGACAGTGGAACTTGTTAACATCTGCATCACCCGTGCCTTTACACTTCTTCATCTCCTTCTCCAAAGCTTTTTCTATAAACTTTATGAACCAATTTCCAGCTTCTTTTTCTATCTCTTTAGTCAACTTCATTGTATTCCTAACCCGGAAGGAGGAGCAACTGATGATTTCCTCTTCTCATCGTTTGATCTGATCAACAGATAAATCATTGGTATAGTGCATTTTAAGAATTTTTCGAACCAGTCTTGAACCGGTGTCGTAAAGTCGCGAGCATGTGAACCATTGACGATGGCAGACATGAGGGTCGACTGAAACAAATGTAAAAAAGCAAAATCCACAAATCTTTTAAGAAAACAAATTCAAAATCAAGAAAGTAAAATCTTAAATAATCCACAACCGACCTTAAAAATCTGGAAAGTTCGTAGAAGAAACTTATGATGAACTGGCGAGGATATCCTGGAGGAGACAAAGTAGTGTGGTCGCTTCCTGAAAGTGATTCTTTGCAATTATTTGAGAAAATCTATAAATCTCAATCCATGTTCCACTCTTTGTCATCAAATTCGGCATCTCAATCGGTGGGGAGCAGGACCTGGTTTTCAAATCAGAAAAGGAAGATGGATGAGTTAGTCATTTCTGAGAAAGTAAGCTTACTGCTTGATTGATTCAGAAGATGGTTTTCAGAGAAAGAAGGCTAACCTTTTATACTCGCAGTACACCGCCTCACATTCAAGACTACATCTGATTGATTGAATTAACTGGAAGCGTTTCAGTGATGAAGATCAGACGTCGCAATCGAACAAAAAGAGGAGATGAACCCTATTTTTTTTTAGACGACCTAGAGAGAAGATTAGGGTCGACTCTATTGGGCTGGCCGGGTGGTCTCATCCTAAAGCTCAAACACATTGTAAAACCCGTAACAATAAATGTTAGTTAAATGAAACGCTGTGTTTTAGTTAATGGACACGTGTTGCGACCAGAATGATCGAATTGATGATGTGGCGTCCTAACTGTCGCAACAGAAGAGATACACCATACTTTATAGTAATAGATAAGGGTGATCGATTTACATTCGCCGTTATGACATGTACCTAAAATATTCTGACATCAACGTGATTGTTAATTAAAAACAAACTAGCAGTAGGTATAGGAAACTCTCATTGCGAGACAAAAAGCCACATGAACAAGTACATTAAACACACATGTTTAAAATCTAAACACACGTGCACAACAAGTGACAGGAAAATAATTGAACTTTGATAATGGACGACTCTGAAAAACAACACTCGACACATCATTCGTTTTGGGTCATTTCCTCCCGACAACGAAAACGACTGAACAGAATTGTTTTAACACTGCTCCTGCCAAATTCATCAGTCGTTATATTCGCCGAACTTAGTCTAATTTTATTACTGCACTAATAGTAACGTGTACATGTAACGTATCCCGTATACTGTTACTCTTGTTATATAATCCATATTATATGTTATGTCCTTAATCGCACGTTCATGGCTAATGAGCCGCAAAAACCCATTCATTTAGCTCGTGAGTTTCACTCCGTGCGCGGTCAATATGCTAATTTTCAAAAGTTCACAAACTTTTTTAACTGCAATCACACCATAATCATCCTTACACGATATTGCAAATGACTTCTCGATAGATAACACAATATTTTAGTATTCTGGTTTTAGAACGTTTAACTCTGGAACTTTATCTTGATAAGTGACCAAAAATAAGTGTATTTTGATAACATAGGTAAACAAACTAATTATTTTTAACATCTCCAAATATGCACAATCAGTGGCGGATGTACGTTCATAGGAGCGGGGTCACGTGCCCGCAACTTATTTTTCATTTTCTTCAACCAATCCTATGATAATTATTTTTAACTGACTTAAAACCTATAATAGTGATCCCCATTAGTTCAAGTTCTATGCTAGTGCCCCCAGCTATAAACTGTCCTAGATCCGCCACTGTGCACAATAATATACCAATTTTAAAAGCTTTCAGCAAGAGCTTTTTACTGAAAGCTCTTTGTTAAAAAAAGACACATTTTCTCGTAGCTTTTTGTTCTGTAGTTTCTTTTTTTTTTGGTAAAATTGTTCTGTAGTTTTTCTCTGCTCTTGATGTGCAACCTGAGCTTTGGTTGATCAAACTCTTAAAAACATTTTATAACTAAAATTTTATAAAGTAGGTTGAAAAGAAAAGGTTTTTAAAACATTGTTTTATCTTAAGCATTACGATCTATTCTCAAGCGAACAGACAATGCAAATCTGAGCTTTGGTCGATCAAACTCTTAGAGAATGTGGCTAAGCACGAGCTTCTCTGGATTCCTTCCTAGGCCGGCTATGTGCCCCACACCTACTAAAGTTCAATTTTGTTAATACAAATAACAAACACACATTGTACTTCGTTCTGTTATTACAGCCACACCTTAACTAGTGCCCCCCCCCCCCCCCCCCCCCCCACACACACACACTTTCCTTTATGTTAACACATTACTAAGATGAATATATCGTTTCTCAACTGACTTCGATGATTAGTGTGCGACTCGGCCAAGATTCCGGTTATCTATATAAAATATATGCACTAATCTTTTTAAGTTAGCAAAAGCACACATCAAAGTTCACATTCAACGAAAAAGTAGAACCGCAATAGATAGACAATAGTAAAGAAAGAAAAATGACAGTGTTTGCCTATAAACCATCATACTTTCTCTTTTCGATTACAATGTTCAGTCTTTTTTCTGCAAACATATGCAAAGTTAAATAAGATTACAACTTTTAAAAGGGTCCCAAAAACGAAATCATTATAATTAAAATTCCCCTAAATTTGGAAATTCTTAGTGGCAAATCAATGCAAAGTATGTGCATACTTGTGTACATGTGCGGGTGTGTCTGTTTGTAGGACCATAAGGGTGGGGGATATTATCCGCTGTGGTGTACTTACACGCATCAGGTTAAATACATGATAAAATATTTTACTCAATTATTGACAAATAATTATTGAAACACTATTACAAAACATGAAGAGCAAGATGTGCATCTTGGGGTTTTGGAATTCTGTGGATATATGTTAAGGCTAATAACTATTCACTCCGTTTCAAAAAGATGTATATTCTAGATTTTTCACAATTCTTAAGAAAATACGGAAAATTTTGACAATATATGCATTATTTTCTTTATTTAGTTATTTTTTATGATTTTTAACTAATCAAAATTCAGTGAACACAATTAATGTTTTTGAAATTTACAATTTGCTATTATTACATACATTGAAAATGTAAAATATGAATCGTTCAGAAATATTGTTTTCTAAAACATGGATCATTAGTTCTGAAACAGAGCGAGTATATACTAGACTTTGATATGTGCCCCGCGCAAATGAATTTTTCAAAAATATGTTTGCTATTTATTTTTCATGTCGCTATTGTATATCATATAAGTGTTATCATGTAATTAATCATATTTTATACATACCATCATATAAGTAATCACATAATTAATAACATTTTATATGTATCATCATATAAATAATCATATATATTATATTTTAAAAATTTAATGTAAAATATAAAAATCATATTTTAAGTTGGTGTTTGAAATTGGGCTTTGTATTGTATTTTTCTTATATATACTAAAAACATCTTTTATGATGGTTATTGAAAAATATTTTAGTAAAAATTAATTGTTGAATATATGTATATTCTGAATCAATTTTTGATATAAATCAATTTTAAATTATTATTTGATTTGAAATATGTATATAAATTTTCAATTTTGTTTTATGATTATTTTTAAAAAATATATTTTTATATAATTAGATTGAGCTATTTTGTATATTTTTAAAATAGTCCATATATATATAGTTTCTCATAATATAACGTATTTCCAATTTTTCTTAATCAGATAAGCTATTTTTTTTAATATATTGCTATTCATGTTTCTAAACAACATTATAATCTTTATTTTCTATAAATGTTTCCAAACAATTTACAAAAATAATCCAGTTTAAATAATATAGATAGATGTAATAATCTCATATCAAACAACTCAATACAAATCATAAATGTTATACTCTATTAGGTTTGTCACATATATATATACGAAATGGAATAATAAAAAAAATGAATGTCCCATTGTAAAATCGAATTACTAACACGAAATACATTTTGAGAGGCGAAGCTCTTTCTCGTCCTCGCATCGCGTCGAGCTACTTTTCCGCAGGACCTAAAATTAGAGATAGACACTTCGTTATTTTATAGGTTCGGTTTAGGTTCACTTCGATTTGGTTAATTCTACTTTAAAAAAATTTCCAGTTGAAATAAACCATAATTAGTTTGATTTGGATCGGTTTTGGTTCGGTTTGTATTTCGATTCAGTTTAAACGGATTTTTTTAATTTAGTTCTTTTAAAAAAAATCATGTTTCGAAACATCAATGCATGATGACAAAAAATAAATAAATTATATGAACTAAATCCAGTACATAACTATATCAATAATTTATTTGTGTTTAAATGTAAAATCATACGTAAAACCAAACATTAAAATATAATATATTTATTTTAGATTATTATTTTTGAACATAATTTAAATATTATAGGCGGTAAGAATACACTTCGGTTATTTTGTAGATTCAGTTTCGGTTTGGTTCAATTCGATTTGGTTAATTTGGTTCTAGAACTTTTCCAACCAAAATAAACTATAACTAGTTTGGTTTGGTTTGAATCAGGTTCGAGTTCAGTTGCTTTGATTTGACTAGGTTTGGTTCGATTATTTTGCCCATACCTAAAATATTGTTTCACGATCTTTTATACGGATTCTTCTGCAAAAATTCATGAGAAGTATTGTGTTCGTTACTCTCTCCAATTTTCGAAAACGTAATCAAAAACAACAACAGAACATGCAAAGGGATCAAGATCCGATGTTTATTCCGCGACTTCTTCAAATGCACGACTTCGCTCTTTACTCCATGCGGCTGATCTCATCAATTTCCCTATGTGCATAGATTCAGGAATATTTCTTCTTACAAGTAACATATTCAAAGTTTTCCCTTTTGCTTTAACTTTGGATATAAATTCGAAGCTGATGAATAACATCAAAGAAATGTGTAAGAAGAAAACTTAACAATTGAAATATTTAAAGCCCTTTGTCAAAAAAAAAAATTAAATATTTCAGTTTAAATAATGCATTCAGTGATTTTTTATGTATATAATGAATTCGTCAAGGTTAAGGAAAACTACAAAGATTTTTAAAAAAAGTTGTTTAAACAAAACATATATTAAATTAGAATGGATAAAAAGAACATTATAATCTTCAAAAAAATATTAACGTGTGCAATATATATAGGAGGGGTGTATTTTGACATCATTTAATTAATTTTTACATGATTTAATATACTGACTATAGTATAGATTGTTCTTGCGCACGGAGATATTAACAATGATTTAAGGTCTATTATTGACAAGTCAACAAACATTAAACGTGCACCTACTTACTAACTAGTGTTGTAAATAAAGTAGAAAAGAGAAGAGAAGATAGGAATTGGTGTGTCTTATTCCATGAATAATGATCTCCTTATATAGGATACAATAGCTTGGAGACAAAGCTTAACTTGGAGTGGGGAACAAGTATATCTAGGACTTTCCATATGGACATCACTACAATATTTATAACACTTCCCCTTGATGTTCAATATGTCGAAGTGCTTTCAAAACGCCGTAGATGCTGCCTCGTTAAAAACCGAGATTGTAATGCCATAACCGTCTAGAGTTTGTAATGCGTTTGGAATACTGCCTCGTTAAAACCTTTCCATGGTAAACCCAAAAACCCAATGTGGTAAAAATGGGAAGCCATGGATAGGAAAAAGAGTACAGCCGCATTACTTCCCCTGAAGTGAACATCACTGAAGGCTTCTCAGTGATCGCATACCAGTCTGCTGCATAAGCTTCCTGAGCGTGCATGTTGGTAATGCCTAAGTGAAGAGGTCGGCTGAGTTCTCGCTGGATCTGACTTAGAGTACCTTGACCTCTCCTTCTTTCTGAAGATCGTGGGTGAAGAAGAACTTGGGGAGAACATGCTTAGTCTTGTCACCCTTGATGTAACCATCTTTGAGCTGAGCTATGCAGGCCGCATTGTCTTCGTAAAGAACGGTCGGCTCGTCTTTACCATCCGTGATCTCACATGCTGTCTGAATATGGTGTGTCATGAGTCTCAACCAGACACACTCTCTGCTTGCTTCATGGATCGCCAATATATCCGAGTGATTGGATGATGTGGCTGATATAGTCTGCTTGACTGATCTCCATGAAATGGTCGTGCCTCCATATGTGAAAACATAGCCGGTTTGGGACTTAGCACTGTGTGGATCGGACTGGTAACCTGCATCAACAAAATGCTTTCATGATATTCATGGTCCATTCGGATCATATGGTTTACCTCTCTTAGATAAATTCGACCATGAATGTCTTTGTATGTCCATGATCTGTCCGGATCATGACATCATCCATAATCCATCCGGATTATGTTCTTGTCCACTATATATCTTATTCATATCCTTTGACCAAAACTCTTTATGAACTTTTAGTATATGTCCACGGCCTGTTCATGAAGTGGCTATTGTGTTATAGTTTGAAGTTTAATCAAAACTAAGCCACTTTTTGGTCAATAGGACGTTCCTCTCACTTGGATGGTTTAGGTCGGATTTAAGACCTAGAGAAACTGGTCGGAACAAGCTGGACGGGATGGATTGGTCAGGACCAATGATGATTAAGGTCGAACTAGGTCGGACATGATCCTAGTCGGTATGGTTCCCTTTGGTCGTGAATCTGATGGATTCTCGGACCATTTGATCTATCTATTCTTGGTACGTTGGATCATAGATCCCAACATTCATATACGGCTAATGATCTCTATGGCCTTTCCAAGAATCAATCATCTTAATCATCCTTTCTTTAAATATAAACACAAGGAATATATTGACTACTATATGGACTGATCTGAAACGTTCTTATAGAACTTTCTATTAAGCATCACTTAGTCTTATCATATCGTGTGTATGCGGCTGCATTTCAGTCCATGAACAACGCAGGAACGATGTTGTTCTATGAGAACTTCTTTCTCATCTTTTAAGGTATCTTATATTACCTTTATATCCAGTGAAATATCCAATGTCTACTACATCTTTCTTAGATGTCCAGATCTTTATTAATCTCGATATTAGGTAGTAGTATTCACCACATAGGAATTTATTTCCTTGTTCCTTAGTCCCTGTGAGTATCCTTGTGTGATTTAGCCATTCCATTGAATGCTTCATGTAGCAACATGTACGACCACTTGTCTGTATTTTCATGTTCTACTGCTCACGATTTTCTTTTCCTCACAAGACTCATCTGTTCACTGGTTAGATGGCGTCTATCTTATGTATTTTGCCAATACGCCCATCATATTCATTCTTTACTATAACTCCACGTCCCATTCATTTCTCTATGATGAGTACTCTTACGTGGGTTAGTGATCCTCGCATATCTCTTATGCTCAAGTGCTTTCTCTTTATCACTTATTAGTGTGTGTATGTGTCGACACCTTATATAATGTTCCATCGCGTTCTAGACATGATACAATCGATTGAGATTTTATTATTATCAGGATCATTGAATACTTTGTAGTTTGCAAGGCTACATTGTATGATACCTGTACCTTAGGACCGGCCGGTCTTATCTCATTGTCTAGTATGGTTTCTCTTTCATGAACCCGGATCTATCATTATGAGCACCTTATCTCTTTCTATCCGAGGTTCCTTGTATATGGAACATACTGGTCTATCTTGTATAGACTTCTACAGCAACTTGATTATGTCTCTACTAGGACATTTATATAGTGGTGCTAAGCTGGTATGACTTAGTCATTCTTTCGGGTCTGTCTGGCTATCATTCTTTCTTTGTTTATGGACGTCCAGTACATATATATCTGGTCCGAGGATCTTTGCCAAGACTTGGATGGTTAAAACCATTCCACTTTTACTTTCTATTTACCAGCTTATAGCTTTCTCCATGATGTTGGATAGTCGGATTCATCTTGTATGTAATCCGTGTACCTTGGCCACAATATGATCACCTTTGTTTGGCTCATGGTCTCACTGAATTCGTGGGAGAAAGATCATGTTCTCTTATCCAACATATATTCCCGATTTTCATCTCATCCTTAGATGAGGTATTCCATCCTAGATGGCACATAGGTATGTGGTGGTTTATTCATAGACTCTTAGGATGGTCTATATCTGGATTATGACCCTTTATCATCTTTAGACGGGAATATCTATGCTCACTTTATATGGCCTGATGTAACTTATCTTTCATACATGTATTCTTGTGGTGTACCCAAGCTTATAGACTTTTGAAGTCTCAACCTTATAGGTTATGCCTTTTACGGCCAAGCTATAATGCCTTATGGCCTTCAGCCATGCTTATCATGTTCGGGTTTTATAGTATGGTCATGGACCACACGGAGTGTTTATTCTCCCCCTCATGAACATGCTATAAAGTACGTTTGTTTGTCCTCACTTAAACGTAATGCTTGGACGGTCAGCATGGTTTTAGACCATGATACACGAATTTGTGGTCTGGTCATGATCACGGGTTTTGTTCTTACTATCCTCATGATCAGATTATACTTTCGTGTTGCTTGGAACAATGAAGTCTACTGAGTTTCCCTTGTGTACATGTTTCACAACGTGAGATCTTATGGGATAACTCTTTGTGCCTTATTAATCAAGTTCAGACCAGGATGGCTAATCCGGTCATGCCATAAAGTGTATAAATTCGTTGGTGAACCTTACTGGTTACCTAGGCTTTTATGCCTTATCACACCGATCCTTAGCATAGTATTAGATCAGTAGGGAGAATGTAGTCTCGACCTCTTTTATATGTATGCCTTTGGCGATTTTCATAAGCTAAAAGAAACATTTCCTTTTGCTTTGCTCTGCCCATTGGTTTATTATTGAAACCATTTTGATGTGGCTTGTAATGCCATTTCGACCTTTACTCCCTCCTCGACCATGATTGGATCTACAACCACGGTTATTGTGGTATCCTTGTCCACGGCCAGTGGGGATTTTGGGTCTCTCTCAATGGGTCTTAGGTGATAAATTTCGTGCCTCTTAAGGCCATGCCTTAGGTGTGGTGGTCTAGACATACTCTTCTCGAGTTTTCATTCTCATTTGTCAATCAAAAATATTTTTCAAGCAAATCAATCAAGATAAAAGAAAAACTTTTATTAATGCTATGAAATTTGAATGACAAATTATATTTAAAAGAAAACACCAAATCATAAGTATGAAATCAGAATGTCAAAAGGCTTAAACAATAGCCGGCCAGTCCATAATAACATCTTGGACATGGCTCACATTTGGTTCTCTATTCAATGAATAAACCAATCTCATCATCTATATGAGTCCACCCGAATTTTCTTTTCTTAGCTTCTTCAGCATCACCGTATATCATCTCACATTGATACTCGGCACTTATCTCCATAACATAGTCGAGTTTGTCGAGGTTGACTTTCCTTTTCTGCTTCTTTTCCTCAAGAGCTGAAAGGTATGAGAGAAGGTCGTAATAGGTTGTGAAACCTTTAGCCTTCTGTGATAACAACACTTCCTTTGAATGGATCGTGTCACGAGTCTTGCTTAACAAGTCATAGTTTGTTATCACTTCACCACATAGTTTAAGACTATAGGTGATTCTCATAAGATCAAAGTGATAGTCATCCACGGATTCATAATCCTGGAACCTCAGAGCCTTCCATTCTTTCATGGACTCATCTAGTAATGGCTCCAAGAACATGGTGTTCAATCTCGACCAGAGATCGTAAGGATCGTTGATGTAACTGCACTCATCATACAGATCCTTCACGAGATGCTTTCTCATTATCAAAACAGCTCTACGCCTTTCATATGCAAGGGTATTATTGCCGTATTTGATACACTTCCCAAGTCCTTTAGACTTTAAATCAGCTGAAGTGTTCATTGCCCAATCAAGGTAATTGTCTCCATTGAGATCAAGGGCTGGGTAATCCGAGTGATGGAGTCTCGACATCTGAATCATATCAAAATGATTTGTGTTAGTACATACAATTTCTGATGCCATTGGCTATCCAAGAAATAAAAGGCAATCGGCCAGTATGTAAACAATAAAGCCATATGGCTTGTGTGACCAATGTCATTCGGCTATTACATAATTAAATCACATTGCCAGCAAACAAATAAGAGGGCCATACGGCCAGTTTGCATTCTCTTTAGAAATTTACTTTCTCATAACTCATCCATCACTTAATCAACTTATTTGATTTATAAATCCCTTGAAAATAGTGGGATGGACGAGTGCATGGTCTAGACATACCATATGGTATGCTACATCGCCCCATGCGGTTTAATGGTCTAGTAGTACCATTCGGTACACTTCCTCGACCAAATAAAACAGATCGTGATTTAGCTGCACTGTGGTGCGCATCATCCATCACCGGTGATTGTGGATCACTGTGGATCATCGAGGATCACCGTGGATCACCTTGGATCACTGATCATCGTAGATCATCGCGGATCATCATGAATCATAGATCAACGCGGATCATCATGGATGATCACCGTGAATCACGGGTGAAAAATCTAGTTGCACCTGAGGGTGAACATCATCGACCATTGATTTTGTTTTATGGTCTAATCGTACTTAAGAGTACGTATCATCGACCTTTACTTCATATGGTCTAGTCATACCTATTGGTATGCATCATTGACCTAAAAGAAAATCATGGTCTAGCCACACTATGGTGTGCATCATCGACCAAAAGATGTGGAAAACATTAACCTTATGTTTTGTTTGGACATATAGCGTGTCATCCTTAAAGGGGTATCACTTGTTGTCCATACAAAACGAAAGTCATGTAATCACATGCTTTATATTTTAGGGTTTAGGGTTTCTTAAAATCGGACTTAAACTTTAAGGATTAGGGTTTAAAATTCAAATCTGTTTTTAGGATTAGGTTAAACATTGACCTTAAATTTTGTTTGGACATATAGCGTGTCATCCTTAAAGGGGTATCACTTGTTGTCCATACAAAACTAAAGTCATGTAAAACTATTAAGGGTTTAGGGTTTTGATTTTAAAATAAACAGAACTAAAATCAACCAAATCAAATCGCAAAATTTTTAAATCGGATTTAAGATGAAGAGAAGTTTGAAACCCGAATTGCTTGAACCACAAGTAAAGATTAGGGTTCTTGAGATCTTACCTTAATCTTTGCCGATCTTTTCTCCTTGGTTCCTCTTTTAGAAACCTTAAATAATCAACAATGAAAGTTTCAAAGTTGGATTAGTATGAGATCTAAGAACAATAGAAATCGAAATTAAGAGAGATAAGGAGTTGGCGGCTATTAGGGTTTTGGATGATCTTTGACGGCGCGGCTTGCACTGGGAGGTGACGGCGCGTCTGGAGTCGGATTGATGCGTGGTCTGCGGCGCTGGATTCGTCTCGTCAAGAGCTTCAATTTGATATATTACTCGCCGTCTGGATCCTTACGGTTAGGGAGATATGACGGTTTAAAGTTGCGGCTGAAATTAGGGATTTTGTGCTCGTTGGATTTTAGCTAGGGTTTAGAGTCTCGTGCTGATAACGTGTTGTAAATAAAGTAGAGAAGAGAAGAGAAGATAGGAATTGGTGTGTCTTATTCCATGAATAATGATCTCCTTATATAGGATACAATAGCTTGGAGACAAAGCTTAACTTGGAGTGGGGAACAAGTATATCTAGGACTTTCCATATGGACATCACTACAATATTTATAACAACTAGTAACTACTACTAGTACTAACAATTATGATATTTATAAGTAATAACAATGATATGGATAACAATGATATAATAAAAAGGCTTGTAGTCTTGCCGTGATCTTATATAGTTAAGGAATAAGTTTACGAGTTTCTTAAGGAAATTGTTGTTCGTTCTGATTATCTATAACTATATGTTCATGGATTCTACATTTCTATTTTCTGTAAGTTCTGTTTTCACCTGAAAGAAAATAGTCGAAGCGTTACAGTAACGAATAATAATCAACCAATCTTCGAAGTAGGCCAAGTTGCGGCACAAAGCCATAAACTATAGGAAAAATGATCGTTAGCTACGTGAAGTATTAGCCATCACATGGCTAACCATGCAAACTAAACTAATATATACCTAGCTATACGAAGTATATGTTATGTATGACAACATCTCTCAATTTAATGATATTATGTAATTAACATCACGAGTTTATTTTTATTCATTCAAAAACTGATGTAGGTGACAGAGACCGTTTAAATATCTCGTTTCATCAACTAAAATATTATCAACCTGACCGTAATTTATGTAAAATTAGATTTTAAACCTCATTTTAAAAACGTAAGAATTTTCTTAACAAATTTAATTTACAAAATAAATATTTTTAATATTATTTGATAAGTAATATTTTAGAATTTTTATTTTTAGTGTATTTGAAAAGTATATAATTATATTACTTATATTTGTATAAATTTGAAAGTCATATAAAATATTATATATTTATTTTTAATTATAAAACTCATTTAACGTCAATCTGACATTTTATTTGCTTAAAAACTATTTGATGTCAACTTAAACCAAATATTATCTTGTGTATATATTTATTAATAATATACTTTTAAGAATAAATGTAATCTAATAATACAAATCTAATATTACAGTTTTACTAAGTTTAAGTGAATGAAATTTTTGTTTATGAAAATATAAATAAAATAATTCATTAATTTAATTAATTTGTATTAAAAATAAAATTTTAGAGTCAATATATAAATAGACATCAAATAAGTTTTATAATAAAACAATGATCAGATAAGTATCTATCACATAATTAATCAAATGAATTACAGAACTATGTTAAATTTTAATAATAAAACAGATTAAAATAATTTAAAAATAATCTTATATAACTTTCAAATTTAATAGGAACAAAATAATATAATTATATAGTTTTCAAATTCACTAAAATAAAAAGGTAAAACACTACTAATCAAAAAATATTAAGACATATTGATTTTGTAAATTAAAATTTGTTAAAAATATTCTTACGCTTTTAAAATGTGGTTTTAAATCTAATTTTAGATAAATTACGGTCATATTGGTTATATTTTAATTGATAAGATGTGGTATTTAAACGGTCTTTGTCATCCACATAAATTTTGGGATGAATGAAATTAAACTGGTGATGTTAACTACATAACATCATTAAGTTGAGGGATGTTGTTATGCATAACATATACTTTGTGTAGCTAGGTATACATTAGTTTAGTTTGCATGGTTAGCCATGTGATGACCAATACTTCATGTAGCCAACAATTATTTTTCCTAAACTATACCATAAAATTGTGCGTCTTCGATATACTTCGAAAGCTTAAGATTCTAAAGAAATATTAGTCGATTACTGACCATCCCTCCGAAGATAGCTAGCATAGTCTTCGAACTCAAATATAATTAATTTTTTTTCCTTTTCTCTCTTAACAATTAAACATATTTTATATAAACTCCTACATAAAATCAATTTATTATCTAGTAGTGACTTTAATTGTATTTTTCAACTTCTAAAACAATTTAAAACATAAATGTAATCACCGAAATGACTTTTAAAATCGTAGAATTTCAAGATTCATAGATTCCTATCAGAAAGCAATGACCGTAATTTCTTGCAAAAGTTTTTTGATAGTTAGATAGAACTGAAAAGGAGGCCAACACTGGAACTTTGTAGATCGTAGCATTCAGATGTTTTGCGTAGACACCACAGAGAAATTCCATTCGGAAAATGTCATGCCACATGAACATCATTTGTGATTTTTAGGCACTGTAATGTTCAAACATGAGTTCAATTTCGTGTGTGCGCTACTTTAGACTAGAGCTAGACACAAGACAAGGCGAGTACTTATTAGTTTACGTGTATATGCGATTTGATTTGCCTTGCACGAGCAGAGCCGGCCCTTGGAAGAAGCTGAAGAAGCTGTTGCTTCCGGCCGCCGGAGAATATAAAATTTGTCGGCCTTGTTTGGACAGAAAGTTCTCAATAGTTTGTGTTTAAGGTTTAGGTAACAAGGGTTTAGCTTCGCGGGTTCGATTACCCTTGAGCGAATAGGCCACATTTTTCATTTTTGCTTCTAGCCACATATATTCTAGGACCGGCTCTGTGCACGAGTAATAAAATTTTTGACTTGTTAAAAACGAATACTTGCTATTTCGAGTACTTGATTAGAAATTAATTACTTGCAAGTTACTTGTCTTACTATATTACTTATTATATTACAAGTACTTATGAACTATTTACGAGTTTTCAGAATATTTAAGAACTACTTACTAAATAATAGTCTATTAGAAATAGACATGAAAGTTTGTTTTGCTTATTCTATTTAAAATAACATGTGAATTACTTTAAACGAAATATTTGTTCATATTATAGAGAAGACAGATAGAAAATATCTTCTCTAAACAAGTAACAAGTAATAACAAATCATATAACTAAATTTTTAATACTTGTTACTACATAATTTTTTAACTAGATGACGAAGAGTATTTAAAGCTCAAGATGGATACAAAATAAGTAATAAGTATAAGAAAAGTAATGAGTATTTAATGTCCATTCCTAAATGCAAGTAAAAGAAAAAAATATGAACAAATAAATAATAGATCATATAACAAATAGCAAATAACGAGGTAAGTAAAGGGGCGTAACGAGTCAAGTACTAAAAATAGTAATGATACTTGACTTGGTTTTGCAAGTAATAAAAACTGTCGACTTATTATTTGACTAGACAACACCGAGTATTTAAATTTTTAAAATGGATTCAAGTAACAAATTTAACGAGAGTAACGGGTAATAATGTCCAACCCTACTTTAAACACATGGGACCAATTATTTTGGAAAAGAAATTAGTAAGTTAAAAAAGAAACAAAGAAATTAGCAATGAATTCCATACCTACTCAAGAAAAGAACAGAAAAAACGAGAAGAAGTAAACTATGCATAGTCTCAGAGGAAGCACATTAACGTATGCAATACTAAGGAACAGTGATTTGGACGTTGTAAAAATGTTTGAAACGGTCCATTTCTGTGAGCAGTTGTTGTTCCCCTTATATGTCTAATCAAAGATAAGGCATGTCTCGTGCCATCAGTTAGTCTAGATCTTTTGTTTTCCTTTTCACTATATCATATTCACTTATTCCCTCTTTGTTATTTACACCACTAATTATTTTTAAGTACTATTTATAAAAAAATTCTTTAGTGCATCCACATTAAAAATTCCTCACCATAAATCTTTCACCCAACATATTACAAAATTTAGTAAGAATTTGTTTGAAAATCTTAATAGTCGTATGTCAAAACTTCTCAAAAAAAACTTTTTGGAGCTGACAAAAAATGGTATGAATTTCACGAGTTTTAGAAGTTTTAAAAAAATTCTAATTAAATATTCATACTTTGATAAAAAAACTCTAAGTTGATAGACTTTTAATGATGTCTTTAGAGCATTTCTAATAGGAGAGTTTTACTCATCAGAATTCTAAACATACATATATATTATATATATGTGTATAATTATGGGGCCATCATTTTACGGGAAATCCAACCGAAATTTTTTTTAAGTTGTTTTAAGAAATTTTCAATTATATTTCCCGTAAAATCATGGATCTTACAATTATATATAGATGCATACAACATATATATAATATATATATATATTATATATATATATATAAGTAGAACTTCCACCGGATGAAGTATTCTTATCATATCTTAATCAATTAGTATATAACTTATAGAAGTGACAAAGACAAAATGAAATAAGTTTTCAAAATAAATACTCAAAAAACTAGGAGACACGTGCAACACTTGGCCTTATTTTAGTGTTATATAAATTGTCTATAACTAAAATTAATCACAAAACTTAATTATATTAAAGTTTTTATTAAAAGAATATTGTTATATTTTATTGAAATAAAATATAAAAACAATATTAGATCTAAATCCAACATTGTATACGCTGATAAAAATTGGGATCTCCTTTATTAATAGACCCAGTAGATTTAGAGTGAGTCCGGGATGATTCTCCCTGCACTGACTGCAATTAGAAGAATCGAAAACTATAGCTCTGAATACAAAGAAGGTTTGTCAGAAAAATATCCAGATATAGACATCATCCATATAGTCATTGATCTTGTATTGATTAAAAAATCCTCTAAGTATATAATTGAAAAATGATTCTTATATAAGTAATTGAAAAATCCTCCAAGTATATAGCTCACAGTTCATTCATGTACCACGGACGGCAAATTCAAGTGCGGATCATCTAGCACGCAGTGCCAGACAACAATCGTCTTTTGTCATTCACATAGATGCAGAGGGGAAAAGTGCCTATTCCAACCTGAACAATTTGGATCGTGCAAAATACAATCTGAACTAATGGTTAGTGCCAAATACGATCTGAACTCAATTAAATCTTTAAAAACCTATTCGAACTTTTTAAAACGTGCATAAATCTACATTGAAATATTATTAAAAAGTTGAAATTGCATAAACTACTATTTTCATCGTATTAAATTTTAAAACTTTGGTGATAATTTTTTCTGATTTATATAAATACATAACATGTTTTTACTTATTATATCTTCAATAAACTTATATATTACTAAAATATAAATAATAAAATATTTATAATTAAATTATCTTAGATATACTTAAAATTTTAAAGTTATTTATAAAAAAAATGTATAGATTATTTTTATTTTTAAAACTTAAGTGAATTTTTTTCAAAGTTATTATTATATATTTTGATATTTTGTTCAAATTTTTTGAAGTTATTTATATTTTGAACCTTTTACCTTTCAAAATTGAACAAATATTAAAATATATAATAATAACTTTTGAAAAAAAATCACTTAAGTTTTAAAAATAAAAATAATCTATACAAGAAATTTTTATAAATAACTTCAAAATTTTAAGTATATTTAAGATCATGTAATTATAAATATTTTATTATTTATATTTTAGTAAGATATAAGTTTATTGAAGATATAATAAGTAAAAACATGTTATGTATTTATGTAAATCAGAAAAAATTATCACCAAAGTTTTAAAATTTAATACGATGAAAAATAGTAGTTTATATAATGTCAACTTTTTAATAATATTTCAATGTAGATTTAGGTACGTTTTAAAAAGTTCGAGTAGGTTTTTAAAGTTTTAATTGAGTTCGGGTCGTATTTGGCATTAACCATTAGTTCGGGTTGTATTTGGCACGATCCAAATTGTTCAGGTTGGAATAGGCACTTTTCCCAGATGCAGAGCTACCAATTTAGTGTGCAGAGTCTATATGAATCTGTATATTTGATGAAAAAAAAAGTAATACGGGACCCTAAGTAATACTATTAAGTTAGAAACGAATTACAGAACAGTTAAAAAGTGAAAAAATGGAATTGTGGAGTAGTTTAAAGAAGTAAAAGTTAAGTTCTTCATTCTTATTTGTATGATCATTATTTCACATCTTGCTCTCTCGATAAATTAATAAATTAAGTAAAAACAAAAATAAAAATCCTAAAACTAAATGGATGTGCAAGTTGGAGTGGGTACTGGGTACAGCACGAACAAAACGAAAAGAATTGTCCCATGCATGACTTTAATTGCTTTTTAGTTCTTCCAAATCAAGAATTAGTTTTAATTGTCAATGAATAGTACCAAGTACCAACCAACTAGTATTTGTACCACGACTTTAAATTCATACGACGATACTCCCTCCGTTTACATAAGTGTCAATTTTATATTTTTCACACAGATTAAAAAAGCAAAGAAAATATATGTAAGTTTTTATTAATTATACATTTTTGATCAATAGTATTTGAGATAAATAAATTTATTTATAAAATAAGTATAATTTTGCAATTAATTTTCAACTGAAAATAAATATAATTTGCATTGGAATTGTAAATTGACGTTCAAATAAAAAAAGTTAGAATGACACTTATTTTGAAACAGAAAAAATATTGGTTTAATCAGTTTTTGTACATTCACGCATTATTATATTTCTTCTGTTTCATAAAGATACATATTCTAGTAAAAATATTTTTAAAAAATATATTTTTTATTTTTTCAATATACTTTTTATCAACTAATAATGATTAATTGTAAATTTCAAAATGATTAATTGCGTTTACTGAATTCTTATTGGTTTAGGGTCAAAGAAAATAGATAATCGCAAAAAATTATGTATTTAATAATTAAATTTAATATATTTTATTAATTTGTATGAAAAATCCAAAGCATGTAACATTTTAAAACTGAAGGAATATGAATATACATACACACGATTGGTTGTAATATTATTCGTTAGTGGGTATTTGTTACTTGTCTCGTTGTCTCGTACCCGGCTTGAATCAACAAATTCATGGTGTTATTAAATCGAGTAACAAATTTTTAAATTTTGTTACTCACATGTACAAAATAGGTTATATGTTCCATGTTTACTTGTTAGTCGTTTATTTAAAATAATAATAATTATACTTAATAGGTGTTGTTAGCATTTGTGTCTTTATAAACAAAACCCAAAAAGATTTGTGTGTTTAAAATCGAAGTCTTCACTACAATACTAAAGCCAAATAGTATATTGTATTTAGAAGAAAGTGAGTTTAAGTAATTTTTATTTAAGTAATAAACTCAAATAATCAAATAATAGATTTGAGTAAATAACGAAACAAGTTAAATAATTTGCAAGTATTAAGATTTTTGACAAATATTTGATATATACTTGTATTAAACAAGTCAACTCCAAGTAACAAATTTAATCACTTGAACAAGTTAAGCTGAGTAACAAGTATAAAAAAAAATAGCAGGTATTTGCTTCGTGTCCAACCTCGTTAAATATATGCTTAAAAACGAGGTTCAGTGGTGAATTTCTAGTGATAAAAACCCTCATTTTGCAAGTCAAGTTACATGAACAAGTTAAGCCATGCTGTCCACAACTATATTTTGGGATTTTCTTGGCTATTGTGAATGTTTTAAGAAAGAAATTTGTGAAAACTTATTAAGGGAAATAATTTATTGGGAAACGGATTCAAAAGAAATAAATTTATCTCAAAACCTTTTAAGCCACCATGTATTTACTTTTTTTTGTTAATCAATTAAACTTTATATTACTCATTTCACTTCAAAATAGTTGTTGTTTTAAAGTATCTTTTTGTTCTAAAATAAACTTCAGATATAGTTCCACAGTAATTTTGATTTATCTTTTTTACTTATAATTAAATTAATAAACCATTAATATTATAAAAACATATAGTCAAATAAAATTAAACTAAACATTGAACATTTAAACTAAAATGGAACAATTCTTACCCTTCCAACCACTCTCACGAGACCAACAAATAGTAACCCACACAATGCACTCTCTGATCTAAAAGTGGATGTCCTAGTTAATAATGGTTCAAGAACATGTAATTCATAGGCAAATCAAGCATTAGTATATATGCTAAAATTATCGGGTAGATCAAGATGGATGACACTTTACCAAAAATGAGAAATATACGATCAAACATTATTATCAATGGAGAAAGTAAACCGTACATAGAACAGCCATTACCTATGTTTTGGTCCAAATATCACTCCTTTAAAAGTTTTTGGGAAAATTAGGTGCCCACTTAACATCAAATATTTTTCATGGTAACTAATTTTGGGGTGTCTTCCGATTAAGAAAAAGTTGTAAGCAATAGAATACAAGGAGATACTTAGTGTGCACGTTGTGGTGCAGAATAAGAATTTTGATGACAAAGAAAAACTATTTTTAACTTGATATGGAAGTTTAAAAAAAAAAAACTTGATTTGGAAACGTTCCGTGAGAAAAAAAAACTTGATTCGGAAACCAAAAAAATGACACATAATCTAAATTAAAAGGATATTTATTACAACGAAGGAACCAAAGTCAATGCATGGAATAAATTAAAACATTTAGTTAGCCTCCGGACACAACAGCATGATCCCCTCTATGATTATAGTATCAATTAATCCTAATTAATCAAAGTGACAATGTCATTAGCGTTGATAAAAGAGAGTATAAAATTGAAAAGCTCTTTAGCATTGAGTCTATCGACAGTCGCTATCGGCGACAGGCAGAGTCACAAGCCCAAAACGAAAGGGAACCGCGTGGTACGTACGGGCTGACGCCTCGCTACTACGGTCATGACATAAATTGCCTAATCGTAGGAAAATGCCAACGTGGCTCAGACAAAGGGATCCCACTTGTCTGCCCATATTAGCAATAGATTACGTATCAACTGTCCCTCTTGTCCCCCGTCTAGCCCTACAAGTCCTGGCCCACATTTTGTCCACGTGGTTAATACTGACATGGCATTTTCTTTCTTACCACTATAAATACGACTCCATTCTCGCCGAGTTTTCATATCTCCTCATCAAACAATAAAAACAAAGTGTATAATCTTACAAAAAACAACTCAATCATGACCGTTGATTTAGCTTTGAACTCTCCGATGATCCATTCACCACCGTCCGATAAGGACTTGAAGGCTCTCAGGTTCATTGAGGAGATGACACGTAATGTCGATTTCGTTCAGAAGAAAGTCATCAAGGAGATACTCAGTCGTAACTCAGAGACTGAGTATCTGAAACGTTTCGGTCTTAAGGGATTCACTGACCGGAAAACATTTAAGACCAAAGTTCCGGTTATTACTTATGATGATATTAAACCGGAGATTCAACGTATAGCAAATGGTGACCGGTCCATGATTTTGTCTTCCCACCCCATCACTGAGTTCCTCACCAGGTAAAAATCAACCCTAAAATTTTAATTAATGTTCTTGCATGCATATTTTCTTATTTTTAAACATATTTAATCTTTAGTCATTGTTCTCAAAAAAACATGTTTAATCTTCTTTTTTGTGCACAAAACATATTTAATCATTTGATTATAGTTAGTGTTGGTTTTTTTCTTTTGGTAAACTAATTAGTGTGGGTTGCACACTTGCACTCTGTTTTGTGCAGCTCTGGCACTTCTGCTGGTGAAAGGAAGTTAATGCCGACTATTGAAGAAGACATGGACCGACGTCAGCTTTTATACAGTCTTCAGATGCCTGTGATGAACCTGTTAGTTTCATTTATTTCATATTTTAATTTATTTTAGTCAGATAAATTAACTTTGATTCCGTGGTAAATAGTCCAATATTTGATATTAAAACCAAACATATGATTCTATCTTTAAGATTTAACAAATAATCTCCAAATTCTTAACTTATAACCCCTAAACCATATAATATAGCATAATACCTAATTCTTGATTTTTCTTTTTGATTTTTCTCTATGATCCAAACGATTTCTCTAGTTTGGAGAGATTCATTAAAATGTAATTTTGTTTCATTTATCGGAATAATAAACTTAGTTGGAGATATATAATTTTCTGAGTACTAGTCATTATCATTTCCTTTTTTTAACTGAGTCATTATTTCATAACTTTCAATCTATCTTATTAAAACAGAAACATTCTGTTGGATCTAACATTTGTTTTGTAAGTTTTTAAATTAAATACACATTTATACTTTATAGTTAAACATACATTAAAGCACTAATGTTCTTTTCTTTATACTACTATTCATGTTTCCAACAATATACTTATTTCTTTATACTACTATCAACGTTTCCAAATAATATACTTATTTCTTTATACTACTATTAGTGTTTCCAAACAATATATTTTTTATACTACTATCAATGTTTCCAAATAATACAATAATTAATCTTAATTATTTTATATCTATCATTTTTTCTTTAAATTTTTGTAGAAACGTCATAATTTCATAAATTGCAAAATAGTGAACTTTAAAATTTTGATTATAAGATTACAAATTATGAAACTATTACAATTTAAATCCAATTAGATTACATATCGGTCATCCATCAGTTCAATCGGTTAGTCTCGGGTTTTAGTGATTTTTTAATATGAATATTTTAGAAACATAAATTGAATTGTCAGATCTCCGGATTAACCGGTATAATCACAATCGGGTTGAATTTAAAAATACTGATTTAAATGCAAAAATATTTTAAATACACTCTTTAAAAATTACCAAAATATTTGTTAAATTATTAGTGAAATTTTTCATCGTAAAATATCCTGCGCTTCAAAAGCGCGGGTCAGAATCTAGTGTTTGGTTACAGCTACGTGCCGGGATTAGGCAAAGGCAAGGCTCTACATTTTTTGTTCGTGAAGTCGGAATCAAAGACTCCCGGTGGATTACCGGCGCGTCCGGTGCTCACAAGCTATTACAAAAGCGAACATTTCAAGAGACGTCCATACGATCCGTACAACGTGTACACGAGCCCTAACGAAGCCATCCTTTGTCCAGACTCGTCACAAAGCATGTACACTCAAATGCTCTGCGGTCTCCTTATGCGTCACGAAGTCCTTCGTCTCGGTGCAGTCTTCGCTTCCGGTCTCCTCCGTGCCATACGTTTCCTCCAAACCAACTGGCGAGAACTCGTCAATGATATCTCGACCGGAACCCTAAGCTCGAGAATCTCTGATCCGGCGATTAGAGAAAGCATGTCCAAGATCTTGACCAAACCGGACCAAGAATTGGCTGATTACATAACTTCGGTTTGTTGTCACGACAATAACTGGGAAGGTATTATCACTAAGATTTGGCCTAACACTAAGTACCTTGACGTCATCGTTACGGGAGCCATGGCTCAGTATATTCCGATGCTTGAGTACTATAGCGGCGGGTTACCGATGGCTTGTACGATGTATGCATCCTCAGAGAGTTACTTTGGTATTAACCTAAAACCGATGTGTAAACCTTCTGAGGTTTCTTACACCATTATGCCAAACATGGCTTACTTCGAGTTTCTCCCTTATGAAGACGCAACTGATGAAGGCACCGAACTCGTGGAGCTAGCTGATGTCGAGGTCGGGAAAGAGTATGAGCTCGTGATCACTAC
The DNA here is from genome assembly GCF_000801105.2 of Raphanus sativus. Classification (NCBI taxonomy): domain Eukaryota; kingdom Viridiplantae; phylum Streptophyta; class Magnoliopsida; order Brassicales; family Brassicaceae; genus Raphanus; species Raphanus sativus. The sequence goes on from NC_079516.1 coordinate 43,097,824, forward strand.
CTATGCCGGGCTTTACCGCTATAGAGTTGGCGATATTCTTCAGGTGACTGGCTTCTACAACTCCGCTCCACAGTTCAAGTTTGTGCGAAGGAAGAATGTTTTGCTTAGCATTGAGTCCGATAAAACTGATGAAGCTGAGCTCCAAAAGGCAGTCGAGAACGCATCGATGTTACTTAAGGATCAAGGAACACGTGTGATAGAGTACACGAGCTACGCAGATACCAAGACTATACCTGGCCATTACGTCATCTACTGGGAGCTACTAGTGAAGGATCGAGACAACCCTCCCAGCGACGAGGTTATGGCTAAGTGCTGTCTTGAAATGGAGGAGTCGTTGAACTCTGTTTATAGACAAAGCCGGGTTGCTGATAAGTCCGTTGGACCACTCGAGATACGTGTGGTGAAGAATGGGACGTTTGAGGAGCTCATGGACTATGCCATCTCCCGAGGCGCATCGATTAACCAGTACAAGGTGCCGAGATGTGTGAGCTTCACGCCAATCATGGAGCTGCTTGACTCAAGGGTTGCATCTAAACATTTCAGCCCAGCGTTGCCACAATGGTCACCTGAACGACGTAGTTGAGAAGATTTTGTTATTTTCTTCTGTTTTAGGGTTTGTATCGTATAATAAGTTCGATCGGTGTATGGATGTTTACCCGATCAATGTCTTCTCTAGCACCTCACTCTCCTTTGTCTGAATTCAAGTAATAAGTTATTAACTTAATTTCCCAAGAAATAGAAGTCTTTGCATCAATAAAACTTAGGATATGATATTTGAAAAATATGAAATTGATAGAACCTTATTAGTCCAATACAATTTTGAGGGATTATTAGTTAGTAAATTTTAATCGATTTAGAAATCAAATAGACTTATGTGTATTATTACATTATAGATTTCAGATTTTTGTAAAATTTATTATTCTTTTAAATACTAGTTTAATATCCAGAGACCAAAGTTATTGGTTTAATGATTACTAGATTTTGACCCGCCCTTAAAAGGACGGGTATTATTTTCACTTTTATGAGATATATTATTTGTTTGTAACTATTGAATGTATTTATCTTAGTAAAATCTTCTTTATAATAAGTTCGACATATAGAGTTTCTCTGGTAAATTATGTGTTTTTGGCTTTGTTTTATTCTTTCTCTAATAAATATATTTATTTGGTTTGTTGTTAAAATAAGTAATTTTAGAACGTAAATGTATAATACTTTTATATTGATATTTTGTTTAAACAATGTGACATATTTCTATATTAATTAAATATTTACATTGTAATTTTTTTTATACAAATAAACATATTTGTGTAGTTTGTTGTTAAAAAATGATTTTGAATGCAAAAGTACAATACTTTTATATCGATTTTTTGTTATGTGCAACCATTATTTTTTGTTCAAATATAAATCGTTTTCAAATACTTTCGTTATTTGAATAGTTTTCTATATATCAGAACAAAATTCATACAGACCCGGGGGATTCAATTTGAAACTCACACATAAATTTATATTCAAACATGGCCTAATATCAAAACCAAAAAAATATATACCCGAAAAAATTGACCAGTACCTAAATGGGTACCCAAATATTTATTTCTAACGGATTCCGTAAACAAACAAAAAATATTTTATGTGTTTGGCTAAATTAAGTGAAATATAAAATTTTATTCAGTAATATTTGTAAAATATTAATAATGATCAATATATGAATATCAATTTGTTTCAATAAGTTTTGGAATTGTAATCAATGAATTTAAATTGATTTGAAATGCAGTGGTAGAATATGTAAATAAAAAAATACAAAAAGGAAGTACCTAAAAAAATATCAAAACCCAAAAAATATATACCCGAAAGAAACGGCCCGAACCTAAATGGATACATGAATGTATATGTCTAACTGATTTTGTAAACAAATAGAAAATATTTTTATGTGTTTGGCTAAATGAAGTTAAATAGATATTTTTTATTTACTAATATTTTTACAATATTAATAATGATCAATATATGAATATTGATTTGTTTAGATAATTTTTGAAATTTTAATTAATTAATTTAAATTGATTTTAAATGTAATGGTAGAATCTATAAATAAAAAAACACAAAAGGAAGTATTAAAAAGAAATTTCAAAACCCAAAAAATCTATAACCGAAAGAAACGATTCGTACCTAAATGGGTATCCGAATGTTTATCCCTAACTGATTTTATAAAAATATATATATATATATATATATATATATATATATATATATATATTTTTATGTGTTTGGCTAAAATAAGTGAAATATTTTTTTAATAGTAATTTTACATATTAATAATGATCAATATATGGAGACATCAATTTGTTTAGATAAGTTTGGAATTATAATTAATTAATTTAAATTGATTTTAAATGTAGTGGTAAAATCTGTAAATAAAAAAATTACAAAAAGAAAATACCTAATTTTTTATAAATGCAATGACTAAATGTGTAAATATATTGATATCTATGTTTCCAAACATTTCTCATTTAATATTGTTATCTATGTTTCCAAACAAACCTACTTTTTAAACTGTAATTCATGTCTCCAAACACTCCGATTTTGTACTTCAATTTTAATAATATAGATTATCTGATTTCAAAATATATAGTTCAATGTATTTGAAATATTTTTAAAGTTACAGATATGATTATTATCTACATGTCTGAACTTTAGTCAATGAGAATTAAATCTCATATAAAATTTTATTAACTGTTTTATTCAAGTTTAAATTCAATGAATATATAATGGTTGTTGTTTAGTTACAAAGTATATTTCAAAAAATAATGCAAACCTTTTTTCTGGTCAGACTCTAATCGTTGGGAAGTGGAAATTTTAAATATAGTCCAGTAAAAATATTGGGCTATAGAAAGTTATATATGAGATGGGCCGATATGATTCCAGCCCCTACTTACTAACTTGACATAAATGGTTTAATAGTAACTTATTAACATGTAAGTGTTTCATGAAATAAATCGTTTAATGGTAAATTATCTGGTGACAACAACACATGTTAAATATTAATAAAAATTCAATTACAAGTATCACACAATGTATTTTTGTGAGATAATTTTTTTTCTTAAAACATAAATCTTTTCGAAACGAAAAGAATATTAATGTCTAGAAATAAGGAATATCGATAGCCAATTTCTTGAGTTTTGTCCCTGTTCTAAAATGCGCCCGCGTGGGCGATTACGCGGACGAAAACTCGTGCAACGGTAAGTGACCGTGGCGTTTTAGGATGATTCGGTTGTGTTATGCGGATACTCTGTTTTTCTTAGATTTTAAGATCGAATCTGACTTTTCTTTGTAGATCCAGTGTAATTAAGGTATAAAAAATAAGAAAAGTAGTAAAAAAAGAAAAAGAAGAAGCTTAAAAGCCATGGATGTACAAACTTTAGTTGCAGATTTCGTTGAAAAAGAATGGGGCATAATTTGTTTTGTTCACTCTTTAAAAGAAAGAAAATAGAAAAATAAAAAGCCACGTATGATGCTTGAAACCTCATTACCAAAGCCCAATGAACTTACCTAAACCGCTGGACCACGACTACCTTATGTCAATTTGCTACATGTTTAATATATGTACTTATTTGACCAAAAAAAATAATATGTGTACTTAAAGTAGCTACATATACAGAAAAAAATCCCCGAGTACTCCCCGATTTATTTCCGATTTTCTGATAACTCGCTAGGCCCGGACTCACCGCACGGATAGCGCGTAGCGAATTTCCGAACATGGAGTTTTGTTAATGCCAAGCAGAGAGGAAGAGTCTCACAAAGTTTCTAATTTTATTGGAAAAACTCAAACTTCAACTATATTTTATTTTCTTTTGTTGGTATGTTAACAAAATCTCAAGTAAGTTATCATCAGAGCCAGCTTTCGCACTAAACGGATGAAGCATGTGCTTCCAGCCGCATTCTAATAAAGTTTTAAGCGGCCACATTTTCATGTGAACTCTATGTGGTCTAATGGTTAAATGTGCAATATAATTCTATTAGAATTTGGATTCGAGACCATTGAAGTTCATAATTCTTTTTACCAGCCATTTTTTTTGTTTTAGGATTGTGACCATAAATAGTCTAGGACCGGTTCTGGTTATCATATACTATATTTATATATTCCCAAAAAATTGCTTCTGACATTGTTCTTGAAGCAATCACATAGATATGTTCCTCCCAGCTTTCAAAACACACCGTGTTCTTGTTTTTTAGTAAATGGAGTTGTACGATGATCTAGAGATTCTTGAATGCGATACTTGGAATGTGGATTGCTCTTTGAAAGTTGTGCCATCCCACCAGTCTGAATAAAGCCCATAACATGTGTTTTTTTTCTCTAACTTACCATAGGGGTCTAACTGGTGACCATCTCGGGAATAGTAGGAACAAAAAGGAAAAAAATTAATGGGAATAAAATTATGGGAATGATGAGGAACGGTTATTCCATATCAAATTTGGTGAGTAATAAATTTGTTCTTTAATTCTCTACAATAAAAGGAATGAGAAGGAATGAAAAGGAATGACTATTCCTAATGAATGGTAAAATTTGTTAGGAACATTAAGGAATGCATTATTCCTCTTCATTCCTTGGTCACCAGTTAGATCCTATGTTTTGGATTAACAAACCAAGGAAATCAGACCAGGAGAACGTATAATAATAATGTTGTCATAAAAGTTTGGATTTTTAAACTAAAACCCATCAACTAAGTTTATTTTGGATTAAAACCCCCAAACTAAGTATTTAGTGAAATAACCCCCAAACTAATTTTATTTAATAAATTAAATCCTTTCAGGTCATAATTACCGGTACTACTGTAAATTTTTAGTTTATGGGTTTTTACATTAAGTAAACATAGTTCGGAGGTTTTATCATTAAAATAAAAAAATAAAAAAATCCAAAATATAATAACATTATCTAAAAATTAGTAATTTTGGTTTTCAAAATTAGAATTTTTTAATTTATATAGATATGTGAGTCTGATTTTTTAAATCAACACTATATATGTATAAATTAAAAATGTAAAAAATCCAAAATAGGAAAAAAAAATTATCTAAAGCTTTACCTGTAATAAAAATTATCTAAAATTTTAAAAATGTAAAAGACAAGAAAATATACCAAAAATATATATTATCTAGTAACTTTAATTTTCAAAATTAGCATTTTTAAAAGTTTCTATAAATATATGAGTCTGATTTTTTTTTTTAAATTCAACATTATATATGTATAACTTTAACTATACATTTTTTATTGATACATATATAATGTTGATTTAAAAAAAAAAATCTGACTCATATATTTATAGAAATTTCTAAAAATGCTAATTTTGAAAATTAAAGTTACTAGATAAGATATAATTTTTTATTATATTTACTTGTCTTTTACATTTTTAAAATTTTTATATAATTTTTAATACAGGTAAAGCTTTAGATATTTTTTATATTTTTGGGTTTTTACATTTTAAATTTATACATATATAATGTTGATTTAAAAAAAAGCAGACTTATATATCTATATAATTTTTTAAAATGCTAATTTTGAAAATTAAAGTTACTAGTTTTTAGTAATGATTATATTTTGGATTTTTTTTTAATAGTAAAACTCCCCAACTATGTTTATTTATTGTAAAAAACCCTAAACTAAAGATTTACCAGTAATACTGATAATTATGACCTTAAAGAGTTTAATTCATTAAATAAAATTAATTTAGGGGTTATTTTTATTAAATACGTAGTTTGAGAGTTTTTATTCAAAATAAACTTAGTTAAGGGGTTTTGACATTAAAAATCCTAAAAGTTTTGATATGATAGTACATGGTAATGTAAAGAGAGGATTATAAACTTGTCCGCCGCACTTAAATTGTCATTTGTCAAGTGTCAAGACTCAAGACCCATGCGGTTTTCTCCACAGTTTGTTTTTAATAAGAATAAGAATATATTTTTTTTGTCAACAATAAGTTTAAGAATATATACCAATCAATTTTTATTCTTTTTAGTACAGCAACTTCATTATAATAATTGTTCTTATTCATCCATTGACTTTTTATACGTCTATCTATTTTAAAACAGAAAATATATTTTAAAGTAAAACATAACCAAACAATATATTTTTTTTATAATCTCAAGAAAATGATGAACTGTCCTTTGTTAAGATTCAGTGAACAAACGAAGTCGGCCTAACAGCGAAAAGAGAAACGATTAGAGAAAGCTAACTTGGTAAAAGAAAATTTAAAATATTTAGCAGATTTTCTTTTACAGTAATTCTTGGTGAATAACCAATAAAAAGCTGCCACATGTTATATTTTGTTTATAAAAAATAGAAAAAATAAAAGAATATTAATTGAAAAAAAACATTACAAGATTTTAAATCGTAAACTTTATATCTCAAATTCTAAAAACTAAATCTTAAATTCTAACACTAAACTTTAAATTTTAGAATTAATCCTAAATCCTAAAGTTAATTCTAAACTTTATTATTAACTCTAAACTTTAGGATTTTACTACCAGCGTATAGGACTCTATAGTTCAAACTTTAAATCTTGAACCTAAATTCTATAGTTATCACTAAACTATATAAACGATGTCATCAACATCTTAAACTATAAATCATAGGGTTTAAAGTTAATCCTAAGGTCTAGGGATAACCCTAGAATTTAGAATTGACCTTAGAATTTAGAATTTAAATTATAAAATTTAGTGTTAATACTAAAATTTAGAATTTAATTAGCGTTTAAAATTTGAACTATAAAGTTTAGTGTTTAGAATCTTGCAATGTCTAATTTTCTTTTTATAATTAATATTATTTTAATATTTTTTCACAAACATGATATGTGACAATTTTTTATTGGTTAGTATCTAAAGTGAACCCAAGAATAAGTATTTCTTTTATAAATAGAGAGGAAGTTGCTTACAAAGAGAAGTATCATAAACATACTTCATCGTATTTTTGCCTTGAATAGAGAACTAGGATTTTATAAATTTATTGTCTTAAATATTGTTCTCAGTTAATTCATCCTATTTTTGCCGATTTCAATATTTTTTCCCCGCATAATCGATTTAGATTTTCTTAATAATATTTTTAAAATAACTCATCAACTTAATTTACACTTTCAATTTGAAAATGTTGAGTTTAAATTCAATAATTGGCGTTGTCTGTGGATAACTAGAAAACAACACCAAGAAGATCTACAATGATGTCACCTCAAAGAGATAACACAACCGGCCAAACCCAAGTCGATCCAACTGCAGTCGCGCATCCAACTCCACCTCGAAAAATATAGTCGATGTGACGAGCATGATCCAATCTTTCATGGAACAACTCCATCACCAAAATGCAACAACAAAAGCAGCTAACGAACGACTTAAAGCATTGACAAAAACCTATATATGGATTATCGTTGTCTCAAAATCTTGATAGTCCAAGAAAATCCATGTTTCAAAAGACAAAAAACAATTATAATGGGACAATGATTTTCAGCAAACCGACGAAGAATAGAACTGCTCAATCAGAACTCAAGAACTCGATTCTCTCTGAAACTCGCTAAAATACATATCTTTAAAAGTCCGTCATGTGATGAATTTAGTGCCGGAAAGAACGTGTTCTTGCTGTAACAAGATATCCTGCATAACAAAGATCATTGATTGGGTTACGAGTCCGACAATCGACACCCATAACAGGTCTATACACAGACGCAAGCATTAAGTTGGTCATTTTCTTAGTATAAATAACTAACAAACAAATTTGTACCTATCATAAAATTTCTATAAAAGCTTCTTTTCAAAAAAAAAAACAAATTCTATAAAAAATTATTATGTCAAAGGAAAAAGACACACTTAATGAATTACTTCTTATACTTTTTGGAAACAAAATCTCTTTTTAAATATATATATATATATATAATTCTCCTCACCAGACACTAGTTATCTTTTTCACTCCTGTTTTAATATGCAGATGATTATCTGATACCATAATCTAAATTAAATGATATTTTTTCACCATGATTTTTTTCGTATATCTAACTAGTCATCGATTTAGAAAAGCCAAATCGGTAATGCTGAATCAAATGATTATATACATGTTTTTTTGTGTAGTCAATACTTAGGGATCTTTTTTGTAAAGGTACTTAGGGATTTCTTATTCTAAAAACATTGATTATCGAGTGACAAATGTGAAGAGAATCGATTACCAAAAATAAAGTGAGAAGAGAATATTATGAACCTCTGCATATTATATGTGTGATGAGTATCTGAGACTCTCAGACTGAGAGTAAGAAAGACGTGAAACAAAATTACTCCTTGAAATTACAAATACATGAAAATACTTAAAATCGTGTACCTTTACTGAAATAATTATTTATACAGTTTCTGTTAAAAAATAAGAAAAAGCTAAGACTTCACCAAATTTTGCACTAATTTGAGGTTAGTTTTGCATGGTACCTATTTTGCTAATAACAAAGTTTTGTTTGTTGTGTGATAAAAGCTAATAACAAAGTTCGTATATTTTTTCTTAGCTTATGGAGTTGGTGATTAATTCTAGCATAAATAAATAACTCAAACAGAAACATTGAGCTATTGTAAATTTATTTATAAGGTTGTTATTTCAGAGGAAAAATACACACTTTTTGAATTACTTTTTATACCTTTTCTGCAACAAAATAATTATAAAATTATTCGCTTCACACACTAGTTATCTTTTTTCTTTTACTTCTCCTTTAGGCTTTAATATGCAGGTGATATACCTGATACCACAACCAAAGTTAAATTGCTGTAATTTTTTTTTGTTAGCCAATCTTATGGAATATGGATTACTTATCTAAAACAATTATTAATTACTTTTTTGTGTGACAAATATGAGGAGAATATCATTAACATATGTGTATATTTTTTCTTAAACAAAATATTTATAAAATTATTCTCACCAAGCACTAGTTGTATTTTTTACTTCTCCTATAATATAGGAGTTGAATATTTGATACCACAACCAAAATTAAATTATTATAATTTTTTTGTTAGCCGATCCTTATGGAATATGGATTACTTATTCAAAAACAATATAATCATTTTTTGTGTGTGACAAATATGAAGGGAATATTATGAACATATACAATATATATAAGTACTGAGTAAATGAGAGTAAGAAAGACGTGACAAGCCAACCAATAAACCAAAAGAAGAAAAAAGCTAAAACAACTGACACCGGAAAAAGAAAATGTCACGGCTCGAGAACGATCATCCGCTTCTAACCGAGAGAATCCACGAGGAGGAAGAGGAAGAAGAAACCGCATACGAGGAGGCGGAGAAAGTCCACATCGTGAGAGACGAGGACGACAACGAGAGAGACCTCGAGTACGGAGTCGGATGCGGCGGCGCGCCGCCCTTCTCCTGGAGGAAGCTATGGCTGTTCACCGGACCCGGGTTCCTGATGAGCATTGCCTTTCTCGATCCGGGAAACCTCGAAGGCGATCTCCAGGCCGGAGCCGTCGCGGGTTACTCGCTCCTCTGGCTCCTCATGTGGGCGACGGCGATGGGTCTCTTGGTCCAGCTTTTATCGGCGAGGCTCGGCGTCGCGACGGGTCGTCACTTGGCCGAGCTTTGCCGGGAGGAGTATCCGACTTGGGCGGGGATGGTTCTGTGGGTTATGGCTGAGTTGGCTTTGATTGGATCTGATATTCAGGAGGTCATTGGGAGTGCGATCGCTATCAAGATTCTGACCAATGGGATCTTGCCTCTCTGGGCTGGTGTCGTTATTACAGCTCTCGACTGGTAATTATACATTTAAAAGTTTTTAACCTTTAAGCATCAGAACGTCTCGTTGACTATTAGTTTTGTCATTGATTCATGTGTCTGTCCTTTTGCTAGTTGATTAGTCTCTGTGTCTCTCTCCTTGTGTCATTGGTCGATGTGTGTTTTGGTTACAGTTTCGTCTTCTCTTTTTTTCTTAGTAAATATCAAAGTTGTAACCTTTAATCGTTAATTGCCTCGTTAAACTGTTTAGCTTTGTTCAAACTAGAAACTTTTTTGTCGTTATGTAGCTCTAATTCAATCTATGGAGCATCAAAGGTCTGCTTGAACTACTAATTGACGAATTCTCCTTTTGTTACAGTTTCGTCTTCTTGTTTCTTGAGAACTACGGAATAAGGAAACTGGAGGCGGTGTTTGCGGTTTTGATCGGAACAATGGCGGTGGCATTCGCTTGGATGTTCGGTCAAGCCAAGCCTAGTGGCTCTGAGCTTCTCGTTGGTTAGTCTTTTTCTTCTCTCACTAAGAACTCTTACTTGTGGGTTCTAAAGAAGTGTATACTTTCCTGTCCTTGCAGGCATACTGGTACCGAAACTGAGCTCAAGAACAATACAAAAAGCAGTCGGAGTTGTGGGTTGCATTATAATGCCACACAACGTCTTTCTTCACTCAGCTCTCGTCCAATCCCGAGAAGTCGACAAACGGCAGAAGTACAGAGTCCAAGAAGCTATAAACTACTACACAATCGAATCCACGATCGCTCTCATCGTCTCCTTCATGATCAACCTCTTCGTCACAACGGTCTTCGCCAAAGGGTTCTACAACACCGACCTGGCCGACAGCATCGGCCTGGTGAACGCCGGTCAGTATCTGCAGGACAAATACGGAGGCGGGCTGTTCCCGATACTGTACATCTGGGGGATAGGGCTGCTGGCCGCTGGACAGAGCAGCACCATCACGGGCACATACGCGGGACAGTTCATCATGGGAGGGTTTCTAAATTTCAAGATGAAGAAGTGGTTGAGGGCTTTGATCACGCGTAGCTGCGCGATCATTCCAACCATCATCGTTGCTCTAGTGTTTGATTCCTCTGAAGCTACGCTCGATGTCTTGAACGAGTGGCTTAACGTGCTTCAGTCCATTCAGATCCCGTTTGCGCTTATTCCGTTGCTGTGTTTGGTCTCCAAGGAACAGATCATGGGTAGTTTCAAAATCGGTCCTTTGTATCAGGTTTGTGAAACGCATAATATTCAATTAAAAATCACCTTTTTCTAAAGCTCTTTGTATTATGTTTTGTGCAGACAATCGCTTGGCTTGTTGCTGCGCTTGTGATAATGATAAACGGTTATCTGTTGCTCGAGTTCTTCTCCTCGGAGGTTACTGGCGTCCTCTATACAGGTTTCGTGACTATGTTCACGGCTTCGTATGGTGCGTTCATAGTCTACCTGATTGCTCGTGGCATTGATTTTACTCCGTGGCGCTCTAAAGCAGAGTCTAGTCGATGAGAATGTGTGGATCAAACCAGAGAATGTAGCTCTGTTGTGTGTGTTTCGATCATTTTGTTTTTTGTATTATATATGTATCATAAAAAGAAGGCTCTTCTATGTATAAGTAGATAAGCCCCCAGAGATGAGAGAATTGAATAAAGATGTTTTCACAATCTCCTATTGTTGTCAGTATTAACTAATGAGCATAATTAACATCTAAATGTTTGTTCAGGAGTGGAGTATTACTAATGAGCATAATTAACACACATTATTTTTTCATTCACACTCAAACTTCGGATTCAGATATTTTTTGTACCACAATCATACAAGACATGTTTGGTATTTTTACATTTCGAATCGGATAACGGGTAGAGTTTTTTGATTCTTGTTCAGTCCAGATTTCGGGTTCCTAATTTTTATGCGCATGCCTAATAGTAGTAGTGACAAATCGACAATTATCATGAGAAAACATAGGATGTAGCTCAGTCTATCATGACAAAAGTAAAACTTAAATGTGCCGTAGAGAATTCTTTTGTCTCGTTTTAGTCTTCTATTAAATGCATTGCCATATGAGAACAGAGTTTAGGTGAATCAAAAATGGTCCTAGTAATGCTGATAGGGTGTGTAGATTGGGTATAGTTATATAGGTGACCAATACAATAATTGAAAGAATGAAACAGTCAGAAAAATAATTCAAATAAATATTACAGAAGAAATGTCTAATCAATTCAATATATACGATTAGTAAAAATAGCAATTATACATTAAAAAAAGCATTCAAACTAGTATTATACCGGTCTACGGATTCCAGATCAGAACCAAAGTGACAAAAGCCTTGTTGTCGAAAAAAGTGAAGGACGAGCTGACAACAATTAAAATGACTTAAGACATTTAAAGATAACAATAATTAATAAATAATACAGAGCGAAGAAGAAGAAGAAGAAGAAGGAAGATCGATCGAGAGATAGAGAGGAAGATTGATATCTCCTCCTCCTCCTACTACTACTGGGACTATTCATCTTCTCCACGTCCACGTACGTGTTCTTCTCTCTATCTATTTAGTTTCGATCTATCTACTTAGGGTTTCCAATCTTCCCCCTTTGTTTTCTCAGATCAATTGTTTTCTCCAAATTCGTTGTGCCGTTTAATCTAAAGTTATGATTTTTTTTTTTATTCAGGGTAGAAATGGGAATCTCAGTTCTCGTCGACAGCATCTCCTCATTTCTAAATCTGTCATCATCCAGACACATCGATTTGGACCCTTTCGAAAAGTACTACAAGAGAGTCGAAGAGCTGTTGATAGTACTGAAACCGATAGCTGATGCTGCAGCTGCTGCTGCTCTTATCACCACCACCTCCCATCTTGTCTCCGAGGAGGAGAAGATCGGTAAATCGTTTGATGAGCTGACTCAGGATGTTGATCACTCCATTCACCTTTTCAGAAGCTGGCACGCTTTCTCCAGCAAAGTCTATTTCGTAAGTTCCAATTACACTCCTTGTGACACATGCCTAGATATTAGTGTATGTTTCAAATGCTTCCTTTTGTTATTGGTACCACACATTATAAATATTTCTATGATAAAGTTTCTTGAGGCTTTGTGGTTAACTGATCTATTGTCCACAATCTAGGTCCTCCAAATCGAATCTTTGATACCAAAGATGCGAGAAACTATTGTGGATACTTTCCATATTCTCATGTCCTTTGAGCACAACCTACCTGATGACCTCAGTCCAGCTTCCCTCGAGGTACCTACCTTCTCTTTCACATCAAAAATGGGTTGATATTATTAGTTATATGCTCTGTCTGCCTGTTTATATTTGTCTCTACATTAGCAATTGACCAATAGTTTGTTAATTTGCATTTTTTTTTGGATAATTGCAGAAATGTCTAGAGAAGGTTAAGCAGCTTAGTTATGAAGAAATATCTTCTGTCATTGATGGAGCTCTAAGGGATCAGAGAGATGGAGTTGGACCCACCCCTGAGACATTGGTGAAAATTGGGGAGAACACTGGTCTGAGATCAAACCAGGAGATTCTGATCGAAGCTGTTGCTCTGGAGAGGCAGAAAGAGATCGCTGAGCAGTCTGAGAACAATGCTGAAGTCGAGTTCCTTGACCAGTTGATTATTATCGTTAACCGCATGCACGAGCGTCTTCTTCTCATCAAACAGACTCAGACGTCTAGCGTCGCCATTCTCGCAGACTTCTTCTGCCCTCTGTCCCTCGAGGTAATGACTGATCCGGTGATCGTGTCGTCAGGACAGACGTACGAGAAGGCGTTCATCAAGAGATGGATTGATTTAGGTTTGAAAGTTTGTCCCAAGACTCGGCAGACTCTGACTCACACCACTCTGATACCTAACTACACCGTCAAGGCTTTGATCGCTAACTGGTGTGAGACAAATGATGTCAAGCTGCCTGATCCCAACAAGTCAACCAGTTTAAACGAGCTGTCTCCTCTTTTGTCATGTACAGACTCTGTTCCCAGTGTTAGCAACAAGTCAAATGACTGGGATGCTTCAACAGAGAGAGAAGGTGCTTCTCCTTCTGCCTTGGACACTTCTTCACCAGGAAATGGGTTTGGTATGGAGGCCATGAGGATGTCACTGAATGATTACGAAGATAGATCTAACGATTCTCGAGAAATGAAGACAGATGCAGCAGCACCCGGAAGGTCATCTGTATCTTCAACTGCACGGGGCTCAGTTGAAAACAACGGACAAACATCTGAGAATCTTCACCACCATCTTAGGTCCCTTTCTGCTGCTAGTAGCTCAGTTTCAAACGAAGAGTCTCCAAGAGGAGACGCCAACGAGAACTCAGAAGAATCAGCTCACGCCACACCTTACAGCAGTGATGCTTCAGGAGAAATCAGATCAGGGCCTCTCGCTGCTGCAACCACTTCAACAGCAGCACCAGCTCCTCGGCGAGATCTTTCTGATTTCTCCCCAAAGTTTATGGACAGACGTAACCGTGGCCAGTTCTGGCGTCGTCCATCAGAGAGGCTTGGTTCAAGGATTGTTTCAGCGCCTTCTAATGAGACGAGGCGTGAGCTTATCGAGGTCGAGAACCAAGTTAAGAAACTGGTGGAGGAGTTGAAAAGCAGTTCACTGGAGGTACAGAGACAAGCAACCGCGGAGATAAGGTTGCTAGCTAAGCACAACATGGACAACAGGATTGTGATAGGGAACTCTGGAGCAATCGTCTTATTAGTGGAGCTGCTTCACTCAGAAGACCAACCTACGCAGGAGAACGCGGTGACGGCTCTTCTGAACCTGTCCATTAACGACAACAACAAGAGTTTAATCGCTGCAGCTGGTGCAATCGAACCGCTCATCCACGTGCTCGAGAACGGTAGCTCCGAAGCAAAGGAGAACGCAGCTGCTACACTCTTCAGCCTCTCTGTTATAGAAGAACTCAAGATTAAGATAGGTCAGTCCGGTGCAATCGGGCCTCTTGTGGATCTTCTAGGTAACGGTACACCTCGGGGTAAGAAAGACGCTGCTACTGCGTTGTTTAACCTGTCGATACATCAAGAGAACAAGGCGACGATTGTGCAGTCTGGTGCTGTGAGGTATCTTATAGATTTAATGGACCCAGCAGCTGGGATGGTGGATAAAGCGGTTGCGGTTTTGGCTAACCTTGCTACGATCCCTGAAGGGAGAAACGCTATTGGACAGGAAGGTGGGATAGGTCTTCTTGTTGAGGTCGTTGAGTTGGGTTCGGCTAGAGGGAAAGAGAACGCAGCAGCGGCTCTGCTTCAGCTTTCGACCAACAGTGGGAGGTTCTGCAACATGGTTCTTCAAGAAGGAGCTGTTCCTCCTCTCGTTGCTCTTTCACAGTCTGGTACTCCAAGAGCCAGAGAAAAGGTACCATACTTTATCATTAAAAGATTTCATGTTTTTTTGGTTTTAATGTTGTTCTAACGTTTTTTTGGAGGATGTTGTAAACTTGTCAGGCACAGGCATTGCTCAGTTACTTTAGGAACCAACGCCATGGAAATGCTGGGCGTGGCTGATGGATCTCAGTTCTGGAGAGGCCTATTTTGTGTTTGTCATTCTCTTACTAAAGTTGTGATTTTGTACAAAAGAGGTTTGGTTTCGTCTGCAAATGATTCTATACCCAATATTTTTTTCTTGATTACCTACTGCATTCTTTGATTTTCGATTGATACTTGCAAGGAATAAAACTTTGGTTTGGAATTAGAAGTCTTTTTTTTTCTTGTTTGTAAGTTTCTGAAGTAAAACAATGTAGCTGTGAATGTGAATTGAGTGAGTATTTTAACCATTAATAGACTCTGTTTTCTGGTGATTCTCCATCAGTATTGTGTTGTGTCTTTATCCATTTGAAAAGTATGCATCTTTGTTTCCTTATGTCAAATCTTAGTTACTTTACTTTTTAACGTTTTTTCTTTACATAAAAAGAAAAAAAAAAGGTGTTCGTTGACAATGAGATGACAACCGATTTTGTCGGTCGGCCAATGAAGATCGGATCCATTGCTAAATCGATCGTTATGGACGTAATTTGGCAGAATATCGTGATCCCTCTAGTTAAAAACCTAAACACAAAACACCATACATTACACCATACCAAAACTAAAAGGCCTTAGGCCTATGTTGAACAAAAAAAAACTAAGATTGGACAAAATATCAGTTTAGTTTGTTTTCTTTCCTTTCGTTTTGATTTGGTCCTAAAAACTGAAAATCTATAATTAGGTGAAGGAAAACAAATATTAAAATTGAATACTCCATCAAATCATATAAGAGCATCCGCATAAGAATCTCTCTCATGAATATCTTCCCAGAAAAATAATAAAACAACCAAAAGCTGAGAGAAACATAAAAAATAACAAGGATCTCTTTATGAAAAACCTATTCGGAAGAATTGAGAGATCACAATGACATGTGACATTCCATTAGTAGTACTCACTTTTTAGACTTAAATTTTAAGTACATAAACTAGAGTTGTGCGAGTATATTTTTCATTTTACAAACTTTGATATCATCATAATACATACTATAATTATAAATTTATTAAAAATAGCATAGAACTTTTTAGTTTTATAATAAAATTTATTTTATATTAATTTATATTATATTATTAATTATGTAATTAACATTATTTAAGAAAAATATTTAAAACATTGAGTAAAATTTTGTTAAATTTTTCTCAACAGATATTTTGTTATAATTAAAAATAAATTTCAAATTTATAGTTAAAATCCATTTATTAATAATATTATTATTGAGTATTATATCATATTATGTGATTAATGAAATTGACCTATTATGACTCTTTTATTGTAGATAAAAATAATAATTTTCTTTTAATACATAAAAATCCACTAATAATGTTCTAAGAGTAATTCCAGTAAAAAGTTTTTTGAGGTTTTAAAAATACATATATGTATGTATAAAAAAGTTTTAGTACATTAAAACTAATTAATTAAGTTTTACAAAACATTTTTTAAAGTGACTAAATATGTTTCACTAAAAACAAAACAAAAAAACTAAGTTATAGTTAACGAATAATAAATTTAGTGTTATAAATATTTTAAAAATATTATTTTAAATTTTATACCTTAAATAATAAATTCTATATCCTAAACCTTTATCCAAAACTCTAAATCTCACCTTCAAATAACTAAATCCTAATTATAGACTAATCAATTCAAGGATATATGTGTCTTTAAATCTTTTAATAAATGTTATTTTTATCAGTTTTCTCCTCTGAGGCTATTTTGTGAAAAAACTATGCTATTATAATTTTGTTTAATTGTTATTTAACTATCTAATAAAATTTATTTTGATTATTTTAATTTTTGTGAGTTAGTTTAGAAACAAAAGCATATTTTGGGCTCTTTTAGATCATTTCTCTAAGTATGTGTATTATTATTTTATATTTTAAATAAGTTATTCATCAAAAATATTTAGCTATTAACATTGAAAATAAGAGAACTATATGGAATACTATCAATTGTTATTTTTCTAAATTTCATTAAAAAGCATATATATTGATTCTCCAATTAAAGATATAGATTATATTCCGATATCTGAATTGTTAAAGATTGACATCAATTAGAAAATTACTCATCCGGGCGAAATAGAACGATCATGAATAACACCAAAATTTAGAATATTTGCTCCAGTTTGATCCACACGAAAAAAGGAAAATGGATTTATTTGTACACGTAAACACCCAAATTGTATATCAAATGCTGATAAATAATATTGTGAGCAGATGTAACGAGGCAGACAATGCGAAAAGAAGTTGCTGAAACATAAAAGCAAAATAAACCAAAAATTTATTAGTAGGCCAGCGCGAGAAGAGCCCATGCTGTTGTTGCCACAGCTCCCACAACCACATTTTGCATCACAGCGGTTCTTTCTACTCCACTCTGCATTCATCAAAAACAATCCGTTTCAATTTTATAATAATACAACCTAACCAGAAAACACATTTTCATTTTATAAAATCATACATCACACTAGTGTTACCTGATCGTAAAGAATTTACACAAGATCAATATGAATTAATTTTAGAGAAGTATTTAAAATCATACACCACACTATAATGTTACCTTATCGTCTGAGGTGTCGGGAGCGAAAGCATCACTTGGTCCAGGAGCTTCCGTGGACGGATCAGACGGGCTTAGAAGCTCAGGAGCTGGAGCTGGAGCTGGAGTCGGCACGTTCTTGTGCTTCTTTATCTTTTTAGTCTTCTTATGTTTACTCGGACCTGGAGCCGGGACATCAGCTGATGGCGCAACCACTGGAGCCGGGACATCAACTGACGGCGCAACCACTGGAGCCCGAAGATAATCAGTTTCCGGTGAAGGGGTCGGAGTAGAATCAGTCTCCGGTGAAAGAGCCGGGGCAGAGATCTCAGGTGTAGGAGAGGCCTCAGGTGTATGAGAAGGAGAAGACGTCGGTGGCACGAAAGAGGAAGGAGCCTCAATGGAGGAAGGGGAAGATGCTGGAGTCTTCGCAGGAGCCAAATCAGAGGATCTTGGAGCCTCGATGGAAGGGGATGCTGCTGGAGCCTTCACCGGAGCTGTTGTGTGAGTGGATATCGGCGACGGAGAAGCTGGAGAAATGGCGGGAGCTGTGGATATAGGCGACAGAGAAGCAGGAGAAATGGCGGGAGCTGTGGATATAGGCGACTGAGAAGCAGGAGAGATGGCGGGAGCTGTGGATATAGGCTTTTGATGAGGAGATATAGAAGGAGAACTGGTGGGAGAAGCTGCTGGAGCCTTCACCCGAGCTGCTTTGGGAGTGGATATTGGCGACAGAGAAGCAGGAGAAATGGCGGGAGATGTGGATATAGGCTTTTGATGAGGAGATAAAGGAGAACTGGTCGGAGAAGCTGCCGGAGATTGGCCATAAACGTCACCCGCGAAGAAAGTGACGATTAGTGTAACCGTTGAGAGAAATTTGAGATCCATAATTAAGAAATTAGTTGAGAGAAAGAAGGATTTAGACAAAGACTAAGTGAGTAAGTGAAGATAAAAAAAGCTCACTTCTGTGCATCTATATTTATAGATTGGCGAAAATTAAGAGATCTGGACCGGTGATGTAATAGATGAGACCACAGCTATTATTAGCCGTTGGAGCAGAGTGTTGAATGTTCTTTATTGTGTATTTGAAAGGCCATGTCTGGGGGCCCATGATATTCTGTTATTTCTCAAATTATTAACAAAAAGAAAGCTTATATACACTTTACCCGAATGTGGAAGTTGGAAGCTAGGAGGATGGAAAGTTGCATGATCGGCTACGGCTTATGGGCATCTACCATATACAAGGAAAAAAAAAACAGAATTTACAATCATCTCTACTCACAGAACACCATGTCTTTGCAATTTGCAAAACAGTTTTGATATCAGTTGTAAGTTGTAACACTTACATTCCCAAACTCGGTGGATAGGCTCCCACATTTATTTTCTCGGTCCGTTAGTACACTCCGTGCAACGTCTAGCAAGTTATTTTCGGAAAATTCGAAAACTTATTTACTAACCATATAATAACCACAATCATTTAAAAATATCATTATTCACTTTTCTAATTGTCACATATTTTGCAAAGATTTCAGCTTAACTAAAAGTTGATTTCTTAATCATCTTCTAAAGTGAATCAAACCCAGGAATCGAGCTTCTAGTTCTACATAACCACTGGACCAATACGACATTGGTAATATGCCATGTTACACCTACCTATTGTCACTTTGTATAAATGAGATACAAAATCTTACCTCCCGCTTACTTTTTTGATTGTTTTGATTTTATTTAATATGAAAATTCTATCCATATACTATCATTAACATAATGTCAAAAAAAATTATCATTAACATTACTCTAAGAACATCTCTATCAGTGATACTTAACTCTTGAATTATATAATTATTTGAATTGATTACTTCTTCCGTTATAGACTGGAAATACAATTAAAAAAAAAGAAAACAGAAAAAACAGTTATTAAAGATTTAGTGGGGTGTATTTAATTAAGAGTTTTAAGTGATTTGTATTAAAATGACAAATCCACTGTTATTCAAACGTGGATTTTAAAAAACACTTTAAAATTTAGTGTTATTGAACTTGACATTTTATAAAACACTCTGAAATCTACTGTTATTGAACAAAATTTAAGTTGGAGATTTTATAGTACTTTAAGGGGGGTGTATTGAATCTGAAATTTGAAGTGATTTGATTTTAATGAGTTTTTAGATGATTGCAGGAGAATTAGAGAATTTGATGTGATTTTTGTTAAAACACTCTACAATCTCATGTAAAACAGTGGGATTTGTATTTTTATTTTTATAACTAAGGAAATCCTCTCAAACACCCTAGAAATACTTAAAGCACTCTAAAATTTCTAACTTAAATTTTGTTCAATAACAGTGGATTTCAGAGTGTTTTATAAAATGTCAAGTTCAATAACACTAGATTTTAAAGTGTTTTTTAAAATCCACATTTAAATAACAGTGGATTTGTCATTTTAATACAAATCACTTCAAACCTTTAGTTGAATACACCCTCCTAAGTGTTTCTAGAGTGTTTGAAGAGAGTTCCTTAGTTATAAAAATAAAAATCCAAATCTCACTGTTTTAGATGAGATTTAAGAGTGTTTTAACAAAGTAACACCTAATTCTCTAATTCTCCTGCAATCATCTCAAAACTCATTAAAAGTCAAATCACTTCATCTCAAAACTCATTAAAAATCAAATCACTCCAAATTTCAGATTCAATACAGCCCCTTAAAGTAAACTATTATTTAGTTCCAAGTTCTAGCATTTAAGATTTAACCAACCATTTAATTATTTATATGTTTCAAAAACCCTATTTAATTAGTTATAACTTATAAGTGATATATTGAACTAAATTTTATTTGATATTACACGTTCTCTGCTGACAAGTATCAATTGTGAGCCACATATTTCCTATTTATTTCAGAGAGACCAAGTCCAATGTTTGTGTGGCTATCTCTCAGCCAACCACTTGCCCCACTACCTGAGTACAAAAATTATATTCCACCGTCCACACAACTATCCCTATCCGTACTTTACTTTAGTGATCCACACCGTCTTCTACTCTTGGCTTCCGTGTATGACCGACTAAACTATCTGATGGTCATAGTGAACAATTTGAACCAGAAATAAGATCGTATTAGATACCTAACCGTTGCACAAACATTTCGTCAGTAACATATGAATATTTATTTTACCTTATGAAACTCGGAAATTATTTTCACACTCAGTAATACAAGCAATTACATTTTAGTACAAACCCACCGAGTTGGCTAACAGGTTCGGAACCTTTTTAGTTTAGAAGCTTGAGAAAAAAAAAACATAACCCATACAAACGGAACTTGGATCAGTGATTCGGATAAAGTGGCTACAAATCTTCGTATTTTAACCCATTATTATTAAAGTTTTTAAAGTTTTCAAGGAGCTTTCTCAGCAGTAGCGGTGGTTCCTCCACCTGAAGGAGTAGGAGCATCGGTAGATCCACCACCGAGGCCAGCCTTAACCTCTTGGTGGCCTTGGGCTCCATAAGCTTTCATTTTATAATCCTCCAAGCTACCAGAGTCGTCCACGTAAGGACTGTTTGTCGGCAAGTCGTCGTTTTTCACTTCTTGCTCTGGTTTCTTCTCCGTCGTTGTTGTCGTCTGTGGTGTCTTCTCTGCCTCCATTCTTCTTTTCTTTTTTTGTACTATTATAGTTGTTGGGTTCTTACTTATGAACGATGAGATTTGTTTGCCTTTATAGAAGTTGGAGTACACTATGGCTTCTGTGTCTCCGACACGC
This sequence comes from Raphanus sativus, assembly GCF_000801105.2. Lineage (NCBI taxonomy): Eukaryota > Viridiplantae > Streptophyta > Magnoliopsida > Brassicales > Brassicaceae > Raphanus > Raphanus sativus. The sequence continues at coordinate 43,119,356 of NC_079516.1, forward strand.
GGCAGCTACGCGGTTGCTTTTAATCTACGTGGCTTTGTAAGTAATATCTTGCTGATGTCGGTAGCTATTTTGTTTTGGGCTCTACTGTAAGGCCGAAAGATAAAGTGGCCAAGATAAACTTACATAGCTGAAAAATTCATGCATTTAAAGTCCCTCTACCAATTTATATAGGGTAATGCCCATAATACATACACTAGATTTTGACCCGCGTTTCGAAAACGCGGATATTATTTTTTACTTTTATAAAATATATTATTTGTTTGTAACTATTGAATGTATTTTTATTTTAGTAAAACTTTCTTTATAATAAACTCGATACATAGTGTCTCTAGTAAACTATATGTTTCTCTAGCTCTGTTTTATTCCTTCTCCAATCAACATATTTATTTGGCTTGTTATTAAAATAAATGATTTTAAAACGCAATTGTACAATATTTTTACATTGATATTTTATTTAAACAATGTAACATATTTCTATATTACTTAAATATTTACATTATAATTTAAATTTGTATACAAATCAATATATGTGTAGTTTGTGGTTAAAAGAGATGATTTTGAATCCAAATGTACACTAATTTTATATTGATTTCTTTTTCAGTTCATATAAATATTTTAAATATATTTATTTCAACTGAACTAACTAATATTTTGTTAAATTGGCCCCTGAAATATATTTTATACACCAATATTTATTTTTCATAATTAGTGTTATATATTTTAGATGTATCATAATATAACTAACGATATTCAAAAGACCTAGACCGAATAAAGTTATATGGCTATTTTTGTTATAAATATCCGAACCCGTTTTAGATACATTGGTTATTTAGATATTTTAAGGTTCCTATACATCAGAACCGAATTCATCCAGATCCAGAATGACCAACCTCAAAATTCACACATAATTTTATAATATTCAAGCGGGATTTGGTTTCAAACCAAAAAAAAAAGATACCTGAAAGAAACACCATGTACCTAAATGGACAAATAATCTGACTATTTTATAAATTAATAAAAAAACTCTTTCTATGTGTTTGGCTAAATTAAATGAAATATAAAAAGTTTTTTTATCAAGTAAAATAATTATATGGTGTAAAAAATTAAATGGTAATAAATGTAACACATTTTAATTATTTTGATTTTAAGTTATTATTTTATTTACAAAAACATATCTTTGAACTATATTTTTAGGTACGTAATTTTCCACCGATTAAACTAAAATAAAAATATTTTAGTAAAATAAACTAAACCAAACGTTTAATCATATGTAAAACGTAATATTGATTAACTAATAACTAAAAATACGTTATTCATGTTTCTAAACAATTCTCATTTGTTATTAATTTATTGAAAATACAATGGCTAAATGTGTAAATAAAAGAAAATACACATCTCTACTATTCATGTTTCCAAACATATCTCATTTATTCTACTATCCATATTTCCAAATATATTTCATTTATTCTACTATCCTTGTTTCCAAACAAACTCCAAATATACTTCAACTTTAATAATATAGATATAGACTATTCAAGTGTTCAATTATTGGATTCAAATCAAGTTGAGTTTTGGTTTGGGATAATTCCTCTCAAATACTTCTAAAGTTCAGTTTTGATTTGATTCAGGTTTCTTTGAGTTCAATTTGAAAATAACAATTTACACATATCTAGCTAAATCTGTTTTAAATTCGAGTTTTGAATTTTTTTAAAATACATATTTGTGATTCGAAAATATCCATATTTAAATAATTTACACTAACAAAAGCTCTCATAAATAATTTTTAAGATTGTAGGAAGCACTATATACATCAAAGCAACTCTCAGAAGAAATTCATTCATAATTACATGTTAAAATATAAATATTCAATATTCGACAAAATACTAAAATATATATTAAACTGAAAATTTGCATTATTTTTCATATTATAGTTAATTTTAATTAATTATTCAAATCCTTTTAGTATTTTGCATATTTGATCAGAGTTAAGTTTGAGTTTGATATAAGTTTTTTTAACTGTTTTTAGTTCAGACCGAACGAAGAATTAGACCGGTTTGAAATGTAAACCAAAAACATATTAATATCTCAGTAGACTTAGGTCATGATCTGCGATCATGTTCTTTTTTGAATTATAGCTTCTGTTGTCTTATCTTCCACAAACATAATGACCTTTTGAACTGGTTACTGATCATGAATTAGACTTAGTCTCTTTCTCCTTGAACCGTGCTAAACTTGAATCTTCCTCTATCTTTGTCACATCCTTAATGTAGTTTAAAGTCTCCTTTAGTTGATCATATATAACCGGAAATAAATTCAACTAGATTTTGGACACGCACACCCGTGCGGGTGTATTTTATTTAATCACATATTTTTATAATTGTAAGAACATTTATGATATTATTTCATATGTTATCGAGCTATAATATTGTTGTATCTATACTTTTTTAAGTGTACATTTTCAAAATATGAGGTTTTATTGTTATTGTGTTGTATTTTTTATTTTACTTGGTATACTTAACATAAACTGTATAATATTAGAGCATTTAGTGTAGATTTTTGGGTTTTATTAAATTAAAAAACTCTAAAATCTGTGATTTGAATTTATTTTTAGTAGATTTTATTTTAAAAATTATTTCCGATAGCAAAAATTAAAACAATTGTAAAAGTAACCCCCAAAAAGATAACAATCAAAGTATGCATAGTATATTTAGGAAACATAAATTGTATATGGAATTATGAAAAATAACTTTTGGTTAACATGATACAAACTATTAGTAACTATCCAAATTTTTTAAAATATATAACGCATTTGAATTTAAAAGTTTAAATATAAACCATTAATGCATGAATTTATAAGATAGACGATTACATGTCTTTGTGAAAAGAAAATGATATCTCTAATGACCTTAAATTTGGGTATAAAAAATTTAAATTTGGGTTAGTTCAAGATGTTGAAGGACCAATTGTATTTCTAAATCCAAATTACTATGTGCCCTTATTCTTTTTTTGGGTAACCTAACGACCCTTAAATAATAATTTGTTTTATTAAAACGAAGTAAAACCGTTGGTTGTTTTTTGTTGATAACAAAGCAGCGACGACTCAGTTTCAGATGTCATGATCTCAATTTCTTATAATCGATTGTAGGATTTTATAAATCTTGCTTGAAAAAGAGTAAATTGATGGTAAAATATTTGTATTTTTGTTTAAATGTAGTAATTTAAAAATATTTTGTGGAAGTAACTAATATCAAGGAGATGGTTATACAAACCAAGGATTGTATCTGGTTTGCTACGAACATGTTATATACAACAGATTTAAATAGTTTTTAAACACTTATATATTATTTGGTAGTGGTTTACATGAATAAAAATTCCTTGATAGTGATGATCTGATTATAGAATTGGTCTTACCATGATGAGCTACGCATTTTAGCCTGCAATAAAAAAGAGCATCATTTTAATCATGTGTTAAACACATTAGGTAATGTTCAAATATGTCACCCAAAATATGGAAACAACTTACGAAATGAATAATTAATTGATTGGCTATTTTCAAGGGATATCTTAGAAGATTTATTTTAAAATTATTTTCAGTGGCATATGGATGTAATTATTGAGGAAAACTTAGGATTATTTTCAACTTGTACTTCAGTTTTAATAGATTAGATAGCAAAAATGCTTGAAATTTCTCTCGTACATCGATGCTTAGATGACTTACATCGCCTGCAATATTCAGAAAATCATGTGTTTTCATCAATAGTACAATGATCATTTATCTTGAAACCATGCAGCTCTAGCTAAGCATGAACCTGATTCGGTAAAGACATGGGCATGTACAATGCTTCAAGAAGTGCCCAAGTTTCTGTAGACGTAGAAATTGTTTTTAAATCTTACTCAAGACATGATTTTTTTTTTGTAACACCAAGACATGATTTCTTACATTCAGAAAAAACATGTTCGTCCCCTTCTCACATTTTTTCGAGTCATGCTTTCTTATCTGTGATAACCTTCTTTTTCCTTTTGGGAACTCCTCGCTAGTCATCTCAGAGCTTGGATTTTTTTTTACAATGAGCACATCCTCTAATCCTGACACGTTTGGGTAAATGTACATCCTTCGTTTCCATGGAAAGAAAGTCACTGTTATTCTCAAATCTCCTGATATCGACCTTCGATCTTGCCACCTTCTATAGATTGCTTCTTTGGTGTTCTGATTATATTATCTTTATAGATCTAAAAGGATCTCTGATACCAATTTGTGTGACTCATGCCTTGAATCTACTCGATTGATCTCAACCAGAAAACAAACCAAGATAAGCACAAATCTATACCAAGATTTTTTTCCCGTTGTGTACCTCCTCTTCCAATGTGGAAGAGAGCTATAATTTACTGTGCCTGGGATTTCAAGAAATCCAGTAGAACAGCTCTAAACAGAGCTCAAGATTACATTAAAAAAAAAAAAAATCTTTCGTCTCTTTCTCTCTCGATTCATCAACAAAAACATTAGATTGCCTAACTCTATCTCTCAACTCACTTCAACCCTTTGAGCTTACTAAAGATAATACCTCCTAAAATGACTATATTTAGTCGTTTTACTCACCTGGGTAAATCTTTTTCAACTAAACTGAACTACCCAATAACCAAAAAGAGAGACTAGACCAATTGAACAATGTTAAGATTCATTCTTCACATACAATATTTACACAAATGAGAGTTTGAAATCTCAAAATAAATTTCAAGATTGATGTTTTTATTGATGTTTTTAACTTACAATATAACTTCATGAAATGAGATAATGATATCTCACCAAATATACACACACCACCTCAAGCTTGAGTAATAGATCAGCCGTTTGATGTAAAAAAAACACACACACACATATGTATTTAGGGCTAAGAGAGAAACATATTCGGATTTCGGGTGATAAGACAAAGCATGAGTGTTCGGGTGTCCAATTGGGTTTGGTTCAGGTTCAGTCTGGTTTGGTTCTTCGGAGACATGAAATTTGAGCCCGTTCGAATATTCTTAAAGTTCAAAGTTCAGTTCAAATGTGGTTTGGGTTCCCTTGGGTTGTTTCGGATGTAGTATCACTTTGTAAACCTAGTTGAACCAGTTTTAACTTCAGGTTCAGTTCTACATAGGGTTTTGTTTACCCAAATACTTGTGATTCAAAAGTGTACAAGTTAGTTCAAAATATTGACAGTTTTCAATAACAGAAGCTTTGGGGGGAATGATTCAGATGAAATCATGAGAAAAAAAAACATAAACAAGTTCAAACTAGCACAACTAACAACTTTATAAAAGTAAAAAAATATAAACTTAAAATAAAGCAACATTTTAAAAATTTCAAAAGCAAATCTATATTTATAATTGAATTTCTAATGCAATTGTCAAAACATAAAAAATTTAATCTTTGACCAAATACAAAAATATATTAACTAAGTATTTTAACTAGTTATCCATATAATACATATTTACTTTAGGTACTCACTATTTTAAAATATTTTGGGTCTTTGTTCGGGTTTGAATTCAGTTTGATATAAGTTTCTTTTGGGAATTTGAATTTTTTGGATTTTTATAGATATGTAATTGGGTTAACATTCAGTTTAGACAAAAACTTATAATCTGAAATACCATTGAACGAAACATATTTGATATTTATGTCACAGTTGGTTCGGTTTGGTTCAAGTTTTCAGATTTGGTTTATTTTCTCATCCTTTGATTAGAAATTGGACATGACAGAAGAAATCAAATTATATTTTCATTTATATAATTGAGAATTAGGAATGTAAACCGAAAACCATCCCTAGATTGGAAATTGGACATGACAGAATAAATCAAATTATATTTTCATTTATATAATTGAGAATTAAGAATGTAACTGAAGTTTTGGATATTTTGAAGAATTCCTCTTCAACAAAAGATTTTAGGCTTTTGAAAGTGGAGTTAAAATTAATTAAAAAGAAGCCTGGATTGGTCAAATAAAACTACTTTTATTTTGAAAACTATTAACACAAATTTTTGGTTTTTGCTTATTAACATATTTTCATTTTTCAAAAAGAAAATGGACAGTTCGTTATTTTAGTTAATTTTGTTTGTAATAAATTATATAATACTTGGAAGTCTAATCTTTTATTCACCTTTGTTAAACTTTTATATTGAACTTATATTTTTCTCCAACAATATTTTGGGCTTTCATAGTTATATATTGCATATTTTCTAATTTTATATAATAATTATCTTTTTCAATTTCAATTAACATTTTGAAATAAATATTTTCAGAAAATAGAAATAAAATCAAATAATTTATCAAACAAATTGGATCTCTAACTCTTTTAGGATATATAATAAGCGATGTGTCCTCGTTTAAAAGAGTTAGTACAAAAATGCTTTAACCTTTTGACATGTGAAAGTAACTTTAATAAAACAACATTGAAGCCCCGATATCATCTATAAAAACAATCATGTCATAACCAAGCCGCGGTGGTAGGTTAGTTGTAATTTATAGGATTTGGTTTGTATTCACAATCAGTAATAAATTAATTTTTACTGGGATTAAAATATTGTTTTTGACCAGTTTGAGTTTGGACGGCAAGGGAGCAGACACAGGAAGATGAAGTTGTTGGTTAGGTAAAGGGGACCCAAGCGCTTGAGCTTAGATTTGAAAATATTCGAATCAACGGTGTAATATATTTTCAAACTAGTCTATTCTATAGAACTAAGTGTGTTCTGTGCAGAACTAACTAGACCAGCGGATAGAACATATTCCCTCTGTTTTATAATAAGTGTCACTCTGAGTTCATTTTCTTGTTACACAAAGAATGTCACTTTACAATTCCAATGTAAATTATACTAACTTTCAGCTGAAAATTAATTGCAAACTGCATTGATTTTATAAATAATATTATTTATCTAAAATACTATTGGTCAAAGAGATATAATTGATTATAATTTTCATATATTTCAATAAATTTATTAATCTGCGTTAAAAATGTCATAACGACACTTTTTAAGAAACGGAAGGAGTATAAAAAAGGCAAGTTATGTCATTGTACAAAAACATTGTGAGACATTATTAATTTAGTGAAATAAATGCACCTGGCGCAGGCTGGCCAGATATAAACGCTTGTTCAGTATATGCCATTAAATTGCGTAGCTGTTATCCATACAACCAATCTCTACTTTGTACCCGATTTTGGTTGTTTGGTTTTACAACCGACAACAATGGTAATATGTTCTTATAACTAATTATGATTTACAATAGATGAAAATGAAGACCATGAAAATGGATCAGTTCAAGGCTCTCATAAGGAGATAATTTTTTGAAACATTTTCTTTACTCAATTTCATTTGTTATCCTGTTACACTGGTTTTATTTAGTACTTGAGTTTAGTTTAATGATTTATTTTGATCTTCAAATTTTGAATTATGTTATAAAAATTATTTAATTATTATATTTATTTAAACTAGATCGTGAATTAGTTTATTTAATTCAAGATCAAAATGATTTGAATCTGAGTTTATATATTAAAGCTAATATAAAAATGAAATAAGGTGAGTAAATACTAAATTCATAAAAAACGTAAACTCATCATGAATGAATTAAACTGAGTTGATCTATTTATCTCTACTCAGTTTATAATTAAAATTTGAATAAATTATAATTTAAGTAGAAAATGAAATACATAAATAAATAAAAGAGTAAAAATAAGCAAGAAATATTTCTTGATATCAGTGAAAATTGAAAGAAGTTTTAATTTTCACTAAACAGATGGGTAATTGGGTATTGAGTATCTTTCGTTTATCTTTGATCACAGAAAACTTTGTTTTAAATTTGAGCTTGCCTAGCACCTCTCTCTTTTTTTTTTCTTTTAAAGCTTGCCTAGGACCTCTCTTACTAGTGACGAAGAACCCGTGGAGCTCTCCGTTGACACACCAGAATTTTTTTTGATGCTGATATATTTCAAAATATTTATATTCATTATTAATTTTGTATTTTCCGAGTTATGGTTAATAATACTTCGGGTTCGGATATTTTTTATACCACCCTATAAAATTCGTTTGGTATATTTTACATTTCGGGAGGATAACATGTCAAATTTTTAGGTTTGAATTTAGGGTTCCAGATTTATGCGCATGCCTAATATTAACCATCTGACTTCTTAGACTTTCAATAAAACTAATGAAAAATAAGACTTACACTTTCAATAAAACTAATGAAAAATAAGACTTTTGTATGTTGGAACTTGCTCCACGTAGTTATAACCTAGGTCTCACCTAGTGTATGTATATATACTCAGCCTAGACATGTTGCTTCTTTGTATCTTCTTTGAACTCAATCAGCAATGTCCGGACTCATGAGGTAAGTGCTCCAAAGCCTTATTCTAAATATTTACTAATTTGTTTACTTTCTAATATAGTCGTTAGGAGTGAGGACTAACATAATATACAGCAGATTGGATGGCAAGATAGCTATTATAACAGGTGGAGCCAGTGGGATTGGAGCGGAAGCCGCTAGGCTGTTCACCGAGCATGGAGCCAAGGTGGTCATCGTTGACATACAAGAAGAGCTCGGTCAGAACGTCGCCGTTTCTATCGGACAAGACAAAGCATGTTTTTACCGTTGCGATATAACAGACGAGGCAGAAGTGGAGAACGCCGTTAAGTTCACGGTCGAAAAACATGGAAAGCTCGACGTTCTGTTTAGTAACGCAGGTGTCATGGAACAGCCTGGAAGCATCCTCGACTTGGATCTCAAACAGTTCGACCGGACAATCTCGGTCAACGTTCGCGGCGCGGCAGCGTTTATCAAACATGCAGCGCGTGCAATGGTGGAGAAGGGCACGCGCGGGTCAATTGTCTGTACGACGAGCGTGGCGGCGGAGATCGGTGGTCCTGGACCTCACGCGTACACAGCGTCCAAGCACGCACTTCTAGGGCTGATTAAGACGGCATGTGGCGGGCTGGGGAAGTACGGGATAAGAGTCAACGGCGTTGCACCGTACTGTGTGGCGACGGGGATAAATAGCCGTGACGAGGAAACGGCGAGGATGGTGGAGGGATATTGCGCGGCCACAGGGATACTCAAAGGTGTGGTGCTCAAGGCTAGCCACGTGGCTCAAGCAGCTTTGTTTTTGGCGTCGGATGATTCGGCTTACGTTAGCGGGCAGAATCTGGCAGTCGATGGTGGTTACAGCGTGGTTAAGCCGCTGTGAAGAAATTAATAAAAGAATTGGGGACGCAGACTTTTTTGTGTTGAATAATTAATTCTGCATTGTCTTCCAAATCTATTCGGTATAATTTATGTTCTTTGAGAAAATGTTAGTGTGAGATCATGCCCAATGATTTAAATAAAAACTTTATTTACTTAAAGTTATAATAATATTTTAAAAATCTTTTACAAGAGTATTTTATCAAAAACAAAAAAAAAATTTAAAGAGTGCAACTTTTCCTCTAGTACCGATACGAAACCCAAACCAGAGCCGCTAAGGCAAAAAACCTACGAGTAGCGTCGTTGATTTGGCTTGGCGAATCATATATCTTTGCCGATCCGAAACGCAACTAAGTCTTTCTCCACAATCTCAAAGCTTTCTTCTGGTCACCGTTTTGTTGTAGAAGAGATAACGAGGAGACGCAGTAACACCGAGACGGTATTTTTAAAACAAACAAAATGTTGACAAAAAATTAAATCTACTGCCGGGCTTCAAACCCGGAAATTTCAGCTCACTAAGAGTGAAGTGTTAACCTTTGTGCTACAGTGGAACTTATGCTTTTTTTTGTAAACTAAAGCGGAACTTATGCTAGTTGTATATGACTACCGAGAATCAAACACAAAATCGAACTTTCTCCATAATCTCAAAGCTTTCTTCTCTAGTCACCGTTTTGTTGTAGAAGAGATAATAAGGAGATGCAGTAACACCGGGACGGTATTTTTAAAACAAACTAAATGTTGACGAAAAATTAAATCCGGTGCCGGGCTTCGAACCCGGAAATTTCAGATTATTGAGAATGAAGGTTTAACCTTTGTGCTACAGCGGAACTTCTGCAAGTTTTACATTTGTATATATATTATATGATTAACGAGAATCGAACACAAAATCGAACTTTCTCCATAATCTCAAAGCTTTCTTCTCTAGTCACCGTTTTGTTGTAGAAGAGATAACGAGGAGAAGCAGTAACACCGAGACAGTATATTTAAAACAAACAAAATGTTGACAAAAAATTAATCCGCTGACGGACTTCGAACCCCAAAATTTCAGCTCATTGAGAATGAAGTTTTAACCTTTGTGCTACAGCGGAACTTCTGCTAGTTTTACATTTGTATATATTTTATATGACTACCGAGAATAGAACACAAAATCGAACTTTCTCCATAATCTCAAAGCTTTCTTCTCTGGTCACCGTTTTGTTGTAGAAGAGATAACGAGGAGACGCAGTAACACCGGGACGGTATTTTTAAAACAAACAAAATGTTGACGAGAAAATAAATCCGCTGCCGGGCTTCGAACCCGAAAAATTCAGCTCATTGAGAATGAAGTTTTAACCTTTGTACTACATCGAAACTTCTGCTAGTATTACATTTGTATATACAAAACAAATTATTTAATTATCTGACAAAATGTATCATTAATTGCAAAAAAGCAACAGAAAGTATTTAATTTGAGAGGTTTATGATAAACAATAAATTGGTTAATTTTCTGAAGACAAGTAATAAGGAAAGCTTACAAGTTCATTTATTTATATAAAATAAATTATTTAATTATCTGAAGAGAAGTTAATTTAACTTGAATGAAAGAAACTGAAATTGGTGAAGAAATGGACGAAGATATTAATAGATTGGGGCGGTTTAGAAGAAAGAACCATTTGATCCGACTTGAAAAAAATGAAAACGAGAAATGGAAGAAAAGAGCCTTTGTAATATATTTAAAAAAAAGAGAAAGCCTATTAGGGTTTTCAGTATTGTCCAAAAAGTAAGTCGCTGAGTCATCGGCGAGTTAGACTCCGTAATCAAATAACACTCCCCTAATTTCTCCTATCAATACTCTCTCTCCCCCTCTCCCTCTCTGTCTCTTTGTCCCACCAATATTGGATCCACATTTCAATAATCAAAGAAGAAGAAGAAGAAGATGACGTATCGGCGACAAAAGATGGAGAAACTAGAAGCCCAAGCCTACTATCGGAAGCCAATCAAGCAGATCCGTCCGATTCCGATTCACTACAACTCGGATCCGCTTGAGATGAGATCGTCCTCCTCGTTGGCGCAGCAGAGTATGATAGAAGAGTACATGAGAGGTGGGATTGGATCGGTGGGAGGAAAGATCCCTCTGGGTCTGAAACGCAAAGTTCTACGTGTGGTGATGACCGGTGGGGCCGGTTTGCATCCATCCCCTTCATACGACACGACGTCGTCGAACCCATACCGAGGTTGTTCACTACAAGTTCAATCAGAGGCGCCAATGTTGAGGTTTTTTTATTCTATAATATTCTATTTTCTTTTAATTGTTATATCATGATCCTGTTTCCTGCTCCGTCTCCGTATTCGAGCTTCGTTTTCTTTGTAATCTTCTACCTGATAATCTCGCACCACACTCGTATCTTGTATTCGGGTTTTCTTTGGGAATCTGCTAATCTCTCTTTCGGTAACTTCATTGCCTATCATCTCTCGTAGTTGATCGCTATAGGAACGCCATATATTTTGATTCGGAAGCTACATTCTGAATTTAGATTTTGATCTTGAAGTTAGGTTACTTAGATTTATCATCTCTCGTAGTTGATCGCTATAGGAACGCCATAGATTTTGATTCGGAAGCTACATTCTGAATTAGATTTTGATCTTGAAGTTAGGTTACTTAGATTTATCATCTCTCGTAGTTGATCGCTATAGGAACGCCATAGATTTTGAAGTGAGATTTATCATCTCTTGTAGTTGATCGCTATAGGAACGCCATAGATTTTGATTCGGAAGCTACATTCTGAATTTAGATTTTGATCTTGAAGTTAGGTTACTTAGATTTTGCCAATGTTGTCCAATGATTCTGGAGTTAGATATTGATTGCGCTCTACATTGCCTACCATAGATTTTGATTCTGAAGTTAGATTCTCGCACCATACTCGTATCTCTCTTCAGCTTAGTTAGATTCTGAAGTTACTTATTTAGCTTGTTGCTCTTTGCAGGGGATCTAAAGAACGTAATCAGGAAGTCAGATGATGTCGTTGAGTTTCGAGACTGACGAAGTGAAGGCCAGGATTTACCGCGAGCTTCTGATATCGTCGATGAGGAAGACGGGTAAAGAAGATGATGATGCGCTTTTTAGTCGCTATGAAACCTATTTAGCCAACTTTTTCACGAAAGAAGAGATGCAAAAGAAAGAGGAAGATCTCATCAAAGTGGAGGATCGTATGGGCAAGAGAGAGGCAAATCACATCTTCAACAAGTTGGTCTTCTGTGTAAAGGATCCTGTTAGATTGAGGGGTTATGAAGAGATACTTGAAAAGGTGCGCAGCAGAGAGAGAAGAAACAGCGCATAAGCCAAGACTCACCGACGCTGAGATTGAAGAGCTCTGTAAACCAACTAACAAGAAGAAAGAGAAGGCGGAGAAGAAGAAGAGAGAGAAGGCGAAGAAGGAAGATTGACAGTTGCTTGTGCTGAAGCTGAACATGCTGAGGCGAAGAAGAAGAAAGAATTCGATAGATTTTTTTTTTAAAATAAGTTTGTCGTCGAAAATAATTTAGTATTGGCTTTTTTTGTAATAACTGTTTCCAAAGACAATTTTGACCAGAAAAAATATTCTAATAATTTTCAAAAAATAGGAATCATTCTAGTAATAATACAATCAATTTGTGTCATTCTAGTACACTTCCCTTTTTAAATATATTACAAGGGCTCTTTTCCTCCATTCTTCATTTTCATTTTTTAAGTCAAATCAAATGGTTCTTTCTTCTAAACCGCCTCAATCTATTAATATCTTCGTCCATTTCTTCCCCAATTTCAGTTTCTTTCATTCAAATTAAATTAACTTCTCTTCAGATAATTAAATAATTTGTTTTATATAAATAAATGAACTTATAAGCTCTCCTTATTACTTGTCTTCAGAAAATTAACCAATTTATTGTTTATCACAAACCCCTCAAATTAAATACTTTCTGTTGCTTTTTTTTGCAATCAATGATAATTTTGCATAAACTACTATCTTGTATTTTATATGACTACCGAGAATCGAACACAAAATCGAACTTTCTCCATAATTTTGAAGCTTTCTTCTCTAGTCACCGTTTTGTTGTAGAAGAGATAACGCAGTAACACCGCGACGGTATTTTTAAAACAAACAAAATGTTGACGAAAAATTAATCCGCTGCCGGACTTCGAACCTGAAAATTTCAGCTCATTGAAAATGAAGTTTTAACCTTTGTGCTACAGCGGAACTTCTGCTAGTTTTACATTTGTATATATTTAATATGACTACCGAGAATCGAACACAAAAACTGTAACGCCCCGACCGCCCACGGCTAATGGGCCACCCACGCCCGCTCTCTCGGCCCGTGGGCCCCATCCCATCCGACGGTCGGTCGTTAATTTTTCAAGGCTCGAAATCATTGTTTACTGACCCTGCAATCACCACCCGACCTTTCCCCGTGCTTTGGCCTCACTCGCACGCTATCGCGAATCACTTCCCGATAGGTCACCCATCCTTCCACTACTCCAGCTCAAGCACGCTTAACTCTGGAGTTCTTTCAGGATGTGCTCCGGAAAAGGTAAGTCAACTTTGGTGACATAGGTAGCCAAATCAATTCTCTTAAGCTTTTTCGTATTTCACAATTCGGGATGTTACAATTCACCCCTCTCAAAGAACGCAACGCCCTCGTTGCGCCCCACGACAGGTCTCAAGACGCCTCTCAGGTCAGAACTGAGACGGCTAACCAGCTCTGATACCACTTGTAACGCCCCGACCGCCCACGGCTAATGGGCCACCCACGCCCGCTCTCTCGGCCCGTGGGCCCATCCCATCCGACGGTCGGTCGTTAATTTTTCAAGGCTCGAAATCATTGTTTACTGACCCTGCAATCACCACCCGACCTTTCCCCGTGCTTTGGCCTCACTCGCACGCTATCGCGAATCACTTCCCGATAGGTCACCCATCCTTCCACTACTCCAGCTCAAGCACGCTTAACTCTGGAGTTCTTTCAGGATGTGCTCCGGAAAAGGTAAGTCAACTTTGGTGACATAGGTAGCCAAATCAATTCTCTTAAGCTTTTTCGTATTTCACAATTCGGGATGTTACAAAAACAATGTGCGAAGATATTGGTTTTGTTGTTGCAAGATCTCACTGGACGCTGTCCCGTTAATAAAGCGTCAGAAATGAGCTGCCATAGCCGTTAAAAGACCAATCATACAAATAGATTGTGCAGACTAATTTAAAAAAACGTTAAAATAATTGCATTCATATTTACTGGTAAAGTCCAAAGAAGCCGATCTTAAAAAGACATGAACAAATCCAAAAACAATCAATTTCAAAGACAACAAAAGAAACATTCAATATTTCAAAATTGAAAGAACTCTTTCTCAGCATCTTTGAGTTTCTTCCATGTTTGTCTGTTGGCTCACTTCAAGCTGCTACCGGGACCATTAACACAAAGATCACACATACCAACCAGAGTTGCCTTGTCCTGCTTCCCCTTATGTGGGTAAAGCCCCCATAATTAGAGACGAGGAGCTACTCAGAATCATAACTTGTGCCAGTCTTGGTGTGGTGACTTCCCCCATCGTCTTAATAAATATATACAGCCAGATGCAGTGAATAACGAAACGGCACTTAGAGCCATCATCGTTGAATTCTCAATCTTGTCGGAGTACCCTCTCTGCAAAATATGAAGATCAATTTTACACGGAATAGAAGCAAAAAAACATGTTAATGTTTGTAATGGCACATACCTGTATCAGGCAAAACAAGATAGCTGCATTAGCTGGGACTTGAGAAAGGCTTATCATCCCTCCACGCAATTCATTCGGTACATACCTATAAATAAAAAACAGCAAATACATTACACCAGACACAAATAAAGGTTCTCGTCTCAGATGAATAATCTGAAAAAAATGAACAGTTTAAATGTGTGAAAGATTTACAAGGTCCTTAATCTGGCAAGCAAAGGCAGTACCAGTCCTGCGAAGCCATGAAATAAGCAGAAAAGTACTACTAAGGTGCTGATTTCCTGCAAGATAGTGTGTGGGGCATCAACATGAATGGAAACGAGACTGTTTTTTATTAAAATTTTCTGAAACTGGTAATAGAGTTACCTGATAATCATAGGCTACTATAGAAAACACAAACCCGAGGATTACGTATATGTATACTAAGCAATCTTCAAGCCGGAGCAATGACTGTCCGCTCATAAGCCATGGGAATACTGTACTCCCAAGCATTCTTGAACCAAAGAAACATGGATATATCAATCCCAGATTCACTTCTCGCCCATCAGCCTGACCCAACATAACAAATTATATATTTAAAACATCGACTACCATCATGTGACTGTCTAATCTTATTATAAAAAGATCCTTTTGTGTCTTTGAAATAAATACTAATCTAACATCCCAATTTGGGGATCAAAGGATGTCTTCAATATCACATGAAAGTAAGCATCATTGCTAATATGATTTCTGAAACACAAAGTTGATTGAAGTAACTGCTAAGAAGGTTGATCGTACCACTATCGTCGGTGCCCAAAGAATCCAAAAGACTGCAGTGGAAAACTGGAGGCAGGCTTGTGCAGTTCCTAGAAACCATATTCTTTTATCTGATATAATTAAAAAATAAAAAAAAAATGAATCTGGAAAGTTTCAAATAGAGAAGGAATACAAATAAAAAAAAACAAATGAAAAAGCCCTTACCACCAAGAACATATGCATAAAACGCTGCAGAATAATCTCTAAGTGGAAGCGTCTTAACAGGCTCTTTCGCAGTCCGGACAACACAAAAAATAGCCACAACAGACAAGAACAAAGACGCCGTAGCAGACAAGGCAATGCCACTCTGAACATTACCATCCGCAAGCCAGTTCGCAAGAACTTGACCTCCAATCAAAGAAGCAGACTCGAGAAAAGTCATCAACCAGAACGTCTCATTCAACGAATCATTCCGCTGACTTTGCTACAAAGACAGCCATTACAAAAAAAAACCATAACTTATTTTTATGTTGTAATGACAAAAAAAAAAAAAAAACAAGGATGCATACATACATACATACATACCTTCTCATGTTCCACAACAAGCCAAGTCTCGAACCCAAATGAATGTATGAGAGCAGCAAGAGACAAGCAAACATTAGCAAACCAAGCACTAGGACTCACTGTAATCCTCTTCCACACGCCAACAACGAAGTGCAAGACGCAATAGAGTAAACAAATCCTCTTCTGACCTCTACAAAAAAACAATTCAAACTTATGTGTTTGTTTTCACACAAGAAAAGGAACTTTATTACACTTACATGAGATCAGAGAGGAGACCAAGTAAAGGACCGAGAACAAGAGAAGTGGAGTAGCCAACAGAGAGATAAAACACCATTGTTTCTTTACTCACGCCATAAGATGCTAACTCCGATTCTCCATACACCGACCAGACACCTTCCATCACTGCGAAATAATAAAAAAAATAAAAAAAATCAAACCAATAGATCTCGAAATCAGAAACTGAGATCGCCACTTACCTGAAGAGAGGGTGTAGATAGATAGAAACCATCTTTGGAAGCGAGAAAAAGATGAGGAGACGGTGTGATCGAAGGTAGTACCGAACGTTCTGTTTTTGGAGAGGTAGGGGAGCAGGAATATGGATAGAAATGTGGAGAGGAGGAAGAAGAGGAAGACGCTTGAGGTTGGCTCCCAGACAAAGCTCTCGATAACCACACCCATCGATCGATCACCTCACCGGTGCCGGAGACAAGGATTGGAGTTTTTAGATCTTGACTTTGGCTCCGTTTACAGGTTATATCGGCCCAATAGTGAAAAAATCTAAAGGCCTCTATTGAGTTGTATTGCACCAAAATGTTGTATTAATCTTTAGATGTAAGAATATACAGTTTTTTTTTGTTTCCACTCTGTAAAAATATACAGTTTAGATGCTGATTTTTGCTAAACAGTACTTGAATATTATTTTTATTTTTTGAAAAACCACATTCTTATAATATTTTCTACTAATTCATAATTTATCGATATGCATAATTTAAATATTCATCTAGTGCCTATTAGCGATCGTCAATTCTTAATGTATTATTTTCTACTAATTCATAATTTATCGATATGCACAACTTGAAAATTCAGCTAGTACCTATTAGTGATCGTCAATTCTTAATGTGTTTTTATTATATAACATAAATATTTGTTAATGTGATTTTTTTTTTAAGTTCTCTATATACTTTTGATTATTTTTTTGTTGTTTGAAAATCATACTTTTTAGATATTGCAATAATAAAAAGCATGACTGTTTTTGTCAGTATAAAAAGTATAATTTAAAAAGTGGTTTCGTTGTGGTGGAGTAGGAGATTATGCGTGTGTATATCGCAGTTTAAGCCGTGATGCTTTGGATTTTAGGGGTTATATGGTTCGTTGTAAAAGGCTGTGTCGAAGTTGTGGTTAGTTTTGGTCTCGGGAGGTTCAAGCTGGTTCGGAGAGATGGGATTAGTAATGTGTCGTGCACCAGATTGGAGATCGAGGATCTCTCGACAGAGCGTATAGCCGTATGGAGCGGTGCTTTCCTTGACAACGTTGCCTTTTCAACATCTTTTGTTCTGTTTCTTTATTTTCACCAGATGAGATTTGGGTTGTTTTCGGATTTTTCTTTATGAGTTAGTGTAGTGGCACTTGATCCCACTTCAAGTTCATCTCCTTTGACTTTCACTTTAAGCGGACTCCTTTGCATCTTTATGTTGCTGATTAACATTTTGTCTTGGTCACTAATTTTGATTGTAACAATAGGGAAAGACGTTCAGTCTATGTTCTAAAAGTCGGTATAGGTTCTAAAAAAATCGGGTTAGACACCGCCTAAATGCAATAGATTAATATCTCTTGGTTGTTTTCCTTCTTTCTTTTAGGGGAGTGTATTCAACTGAGAGTTTCAGCTGATTTGCATTAAAATGACAAATCCACTGTTATTCAAACATGAATTTTAAAAACTCATTTAAATCCACTGTTATTGAACTTGACATTTCGTAAAGTACTCTGAAATCCACTGTTATTGAAAATATTTTAAGTTGTAAGATTTTAAAGTTTTGAGGTGATTTTAAGATGTTTGGGTGGAGTTTCTTAGTTAAAAAAAAATAAAACTCAAATCCCATTGTTTTAGGTTATATTCTAGAGTAGTTTAACAAAAATCACCTAAATCTCTACAACTTATTAAAATCATCTAAAACTCCATTAAAAATCAAATCACATCAAATGCTAAATTGAATACATCCCCCTTAGTTATAGAGTTTGCTCTGTTTGCAAATATCTTTGTTACGAATGATTAATTTACTTTATGTCCATACTTTCTACTGTTATGATTTTATTTCGAGTTCAGCTATGATGTTATTAGGGATATTATATCCCACATCTTGTTTTTTACATCTGCTAATTAACTTAATCATATTTGTTCGAGTTTCGAGTTTATGGCTAGGTTTTTACAATTTCCGGAGATATTTTTGGTTTTCGTTGGTTTGAATGTCTCTTTATGGATTATTGTAAAGAGTTATTCTTGGATTCACCCCTAGAGTGAACATAGAGGTTCACCCAACCAATAGAAATCACTCATTTCACAATTGATATCTTTTAAATAAGGAAACAAAATATTGTCAAGTTATTTTATATTTTAAAATAAATAAAATAAAAACAAATATAAATAATAGTAGTTACAAAAAGTAATTTTAAAAAATATATTTTAACATTTCCAAAGAATAAAATAAACCCTAAACTCTAAATCATAAACCCTAAATCCTTGAGTATATCCTAAACCCTTGGGTATATGCTAAACCTTTGGATAATCTTAAACTCTAAATGATAAACTCTAGTATATGCAAAAAAAATATATATATATTTTAACGCCATCATCGAAATACTAAACCCTAAATCCTAAACTCTAAATCCTAAACTTTTGGGTAAATCCTAAATTTTTTTCTCGATTAAGGATTTGGTATTTTTAAGATTTAATGTTTAATGTTTTTAATTTAAATTTTAGAGTTTAGGCTTAGTGTTTTGATGACGGATTTAAAATATTTTTATGTTTTTTGCATATATTACTATTTTTATTTATTTTTAACATTTTTATTTTAAAAACATAATATAACTTGATAATATTTTGTTTACTTATTTAAAAGATATCAATTGTGAAATGAGTGATTCCTATTGGTTGGGTGAACCTCTAGGTTCACTCTAGTGGTGAATCCAAGAAAAAGTCTATTGTAAAACTAAGTTTCTCTAAAATAGTTCCACTTCGTGAAGAAAAGGAAGCATGATTTAAATTTGTGATTTTGCATTAGATTCACAGAATCAAGAATTAAGATTAGTCTCTCCATCGCATAGCGGCATAGGCCGATATCAGTCCCTCCATCTCATACGGGCCGATCATCCTGCGAAATATAGTATTTTAGAAATTGGAAAGAGCTTACGATCGGGCCAACTGGGCTAAAAGGCATAAGGCCCAATATAATAAGAATCGAATCATCCAGAGTCAATAGCGCGGTAGGTGATTGGTGAATGGTGCATAAGTGGCGAATTTATTGTGAGTGCGCATTATAGAAAACGCAAGTGGGACAATATAAATAACTCTTCTTTCAACATTGTCGGCTAGATTATTCCCCATTTCTTTCTGAAAAATTAGGGTTTGCGTGTTCTCATCTTTCGTGTTCTCTTTCCTTCGCCGCGTGTAATCGAATCAGACAGAGAGAAAGATGGGTGGAGGAAACGCGCAGAAATCGAAGATGGCTCGTGAGAAAAATCTCGAGAAGGCAAGGCAGGCTGGAAAAGGTAAAACCAAACATAGTTTAACCAATTCGATTTATTGTTCGAGATGATGGATCGAACGTTTATACAGATATTTCTGCTGATGGATCGATTCAATATAAGGTATTTGTAAAATTAATATGATTGTGATTTTTGATCTATTACAGGAAGCCAGTTGGAAGCGAACAAGAAAGCTATGTCCCTTCAGGTGATCTCATTATCTGTTTTCTCAAGAACCAAAAAGTTTATTAAAAAAATATATAATGGAAAATAAGAAACTTCGATCGCTTCGTTCCTTCATTATTTCGAAGATTTTAATAAATAGTGGGATTTAATTCAAGTCCCAGCTATATTCTTCGTAGGATTTGAGTGTCTGAGGATGTAACTGAACGAAATAGAACTTAATTACCGTGAAACATTAGTTTAGCTTTAAACGGTCTTTGTAATGAATGGTCGTTAAGACTTGTCTTTTTTTTTTCGACTTGTCTCATGTTGATGCACAAGTTCTCATGGTAATTGAATATAATATCCTGCAAATTCAATAACTTATAGTATTGTTGATGCCTAATTCTTTACATTCGTTTATGAATTTCTGTTCGTTTTACCGGTACCCAGCTACTCTGATTGAATATTGAGTTGAGCGTTCTGTTCGTCCTATTCATTAACTCTTGGTTACTCGTTGATACAGTGCAAGGTTTGTATGCAAACATTCATCTGCACTACATCGGAAGTGAAATGCAGGGAGCACGCTGAGGCCAAGCATCCTAAAGCCGATGTTGTCGCTTGCTTCCCACATCTCAAGAAGTGATGAAACTATCATCTCTCGCAAAGAAAAGGATTCCAATGTAAATGTATGGGTCCTTCTTCTACTATGTTTGTATTATCAAAGTCTTTAAGTGTCTTGTGTCAACAAGATAATGGTTCTGTTTCTCTTTCTACTCAAGACTTTTTCAACAATAAGTCTCTTGCTATTATAATTATATATGCGATGAAACTTTCAATATTGTTTTCTTTTTTTAAATTATGTCACTATAAAGATTTAGCATTACAGTAATTAGTTTAAAAGTAGTAGAAAGCACAAAGATTTTGTTCTCATAAGAGTTCGTAGTCTGCTGCTCTCAGCTTTAACTTGAGCAAATTATGGATGTACTTATAAAACAAAGTACCACAGCTCATAAGTCAATGGTCTGTAGATGTTCATACAATGGAGTCCATAAACTCGTTGGTTGCTGCATTGATAAACCTGGCCCATGGTTTCCTATTACGCCTACACATTAAATGAAGATTAATCAGACTAATACAGAGGTGTTTGTGCTACTGCTGATCGCTCGATCGATCACCTTCTTCTTCAGGGGTTTGAGGATCTTGATAATGCAGCATTCTTTCGTGTTGACTTTCTTGTTGTCTCAGAGGAAGTGCGCTAGCCCAGTTGGAGACGAATATGAGTGGAGAAAACTAAAACTATCAAAGCTGGATCGAACCGATTTGTCATACTTTGACAAGGAAATAAAAGTGAATTCAAGCCCAAAGCCAAAATCTTATTTGACCTAATTAGAAAAGCACAGAAGTTCAAAAGAGCAGCCCAACAGACGAGAAACTCTCCTGCACAAATTCAGCGTTTCGGGTTCTAATCGAGTTTTGGTTTTATCTAATCGAATTTTGATTTTTCGAGTTTATTAAAATCAGCTACATTCGAGTTATATAAAAATTAGTTTCTTTCGATTATATCAGATTCGGGTCAAGGTTAGTAAATCTTCAAAAAATCGGTACAATTCGATGTACTTTCGGATTCAAGTTCTAATCGGTTATTCAGTTTAAAAGTATCTCATTGTACCTATTTTGTAACTAAAACATAGTAAAATCAGTTCTTTGGTTTTAAAATATTTGATTTGTACATATTTTATAATCAGAACATAAATAAAATCGATTCGAAAAAAGAAAAAGAATATCAACTGTGATCATTCAAAATCAAAAGAGATAAACATATTTATGATAGAAAAAACCAAATAAAGCATAAAATGAAAACCAAGTTCTCATAAAATGAAATGAGAAACATTATTCAATAAAAACAAAACTAAAATCTAAAAATTTCAAGATTCAACCACCAACCTTCATATAATAGAACCACCGACTTTTATGTAATATTTTCAATATATCTTAGTATAATTTGGATACATGTTAAGAATGTTAAGAATTGAAATCATGTTTAACACAAGACCTTTTGAAAGTTTTGAATGTTTCGGGTTTTATAGGATATCCATTTAAATTCGGGTTTGGTTCGAATAGTACACATAACTCGAAATACCATAAAACAATATTCATTTGGTATCTATATTGTATTCAGATCGATTCAGATTCAGTTCGGGTTTCTGGGTTCGGTTTATTTGCATAGCTTTATCTAAAGAATATTACTCTAATAAAACGATTTACAAAGAGAACCAAACGCCACCGTTACATGCCAGCAAAGCAAAGACAAGAAGAAGAAGAAAAACGAAGACAGAAAAGCAGTTCGTTACCATCTCTTTCAATTAGTCTAAAATTATTTAGAGCTTTTTTATTACTTAAATAAATGCTAAATGGCCTTTAGGCCTTACGGATTCACAATCTCCTCCTCCCTTCGCAACGCTTCCGCCGCCAACGACCGCCTCTTCTCCTTCCTCTCCGTCCCTCCTCCTTCCTCCCCGGCCACGTGGCAGAACCTCCTCTTATCTCTCCGCGGATTCGCCTCTAGCGCCTCGCTCTACCGCCCCCAACAACAACAGCCTCGCGTGAAAGGTTTAGGTAAACCGGAAGAAACGATGGCGCAGAAGATCGGTAAATCTATCCGGCGCGCCGGTGAGCCGTCGAAGGCTAGGGTTTACGCCGACGTCAACGTCGTCAGGCCTAAGGAGTATTGGGACTACGAGTCCCTCGCTGTTCAATGGGGGTACGTATGAGTCTTCCTCTCCCTTCTTAACCTAATTATGTCGATTGTTGTGAGATTTGTTTGCGAACTGCTGGTTCTAGAATCAAGGTGGAACGTTGATTTATGGTTACATATGTGTGTTTTGAGGTTGCTTCCTTGATGATTTAGGGTTTACTTACTATTCCGAAGATATGTGTTGCGATTTAGGTAGCTTCGTTGATGATAATGATGACGTGGATTCAGGGTTGCTCTTCAGAAAATATGTTTTATTTTGAGTTTTTTTTATGGTGTGTGTGTTGCTATCTGGTTTATCAGTGTTTGAGGTATCTTCGTTGTTGATGGTGTGTGCAGTGTACAGGATGATTACGAGGTGGTGAGGAAAGTGGGAAGGGGAAAATACAGTGAGGTCTTTGAAGGCATCCATGCCACTGATGACGAGAAATGCGTTATCAAGATTTTGAAGCCTGTGAAGAAGAAGAAGGTTTTTGTAGAAAAGATTTCATGTCATGCGCAGGAGGAGGAAGTGTGAATTCTATCTCTAACATAAGTTTTTTTTTTGCTCCTCCTTGCTGCAGATTAAGAGAGAGGTAAAGATTCTGCAGAACCTCTGTGGTGGGCCGAACATTGTGAAGTTGCTTGACATTGTTAGAGATCAGCAGTCGAAGACGCCCAGCTTGGTATTTGAGCATGTGAACAATAAGGATTTTAAAGTCCTTTATCCAACTCTCTCGGACTATGATGTTAGATATTATATCTACGAACTTCTAAAAGTAAGCGATCAAGTTTCTTGAACCCTAGATTGGGTTTGCCTCTATAATATAATGATGTTCCTTGATGGCTCTGGCAAAAAAGTAACTCAGCATCCCATTCGTTTTGTGCAGGCGTTGGACTTCTGCCATTCGCGAGGAATCATGCACAGAGATGTGAAACCGCATAATGTCATGATTGATCACGAGCAACGGAAACTACGTTTAATTGACTGGGGTTTGGCGGAATTCTACCATCCTGGGAAAGAATACAATGTCCGTGTTGCTTCAAGGTAGTAGTCCCTTTTGTTGCTAATCTTTCTCTCATCTCCAGGATTCTCTTTCTTGTAATTGTTAACTAGCGGTTTCTGTTCATTGAGGTTTTAGCTGAAATAAGTATTATAGTTTGGATGTATAGAAGATTGCATGCATCGAGATATTAGAAGTTGCAGCATACTATTATTAATTATCTTTGCTGATGTATAGGTCTAGGCGCTTGCTTTCAAATTTTTTTTTTCTCTCACTTCATATCTATGAGCAGATATTTCAAAGGTCCAGAGCTGCTGGTTGATTTGCAGGACTATGACTATTCCTTAGACTTGTGGAGTCTCGGGTGCATGTTTGCTGGAATGGTGAGCGTTTTAAGCTATAACTAGTTTAACGGTTGGCTCTGTATTGATAATAAGTTAGTCAGTGCTGATTTTTTTTAACCATTATTATATACTCCATTGTAGTATTTGATGCTGAAATTTGATGCAGATATTCCGCAAGGAGCCCTTCTTTTATGGTCATGACAACTATGATCAATTGGTCAAAATTGCAAAGGTAACATCGCGTCCCTTTATCACTGAACAGAGATGGCAGTCCTCCAAGTTATAGCTACCAATAAAAATATGATTCTGTAATGGTACGATAATATCTGCTTATAATCATGGCAGGTACTTGGCACAGATGAACTCAACACCTACCTGAACAGATACCGCATAGAGTTGGACCCTAATCTTGCGTCCCTCGTTGGGAGGTATCTCCGGATTGATAGTTCTTGAAAAGCTTTCAGTGTTCCATTGTTTTAAGAAGCTTTGAACGATGCACTCTTGTTTTTTTGATATATAGACATAGCCGGAAGCCGTGGTCGAAGTTCATCAACTCTGAAAACCAGCACTTAGCAGTTCCTGAGGTACATATTATTTAAGAAACCCTTCACTGGTTTTACGGATGAAGATTACCCAGTCAGTTAATTTCCCTTTAATTTTGTCTTAAAATAGGCTGTTGATTTTGTGGACAAATTGCTGAAATATGATCACCAAGAAAGGCCAACTGCTAAAGAAGCAATGGTAATCAACAGTTTCTTCACCTTATTTTGATAAAATTATAGATTTGATTTGAGAATATGTCGATTTTTTTTCCAGGCACATCCGTACTTCCACCCGATTAGAAATGCTGAAAGTAGTCGCACCCTTCGTGGCTAAATGATCCTGAAACATTTGCTGGTTCACTATTTGATTTTCACGTCTTTACGGATTCTATTGGTTTAAAATCGATTGGCCATGTTTCTTTCTCTCGATTGTGTATTGTTGTGGGGTTTTTCTCAGTGTCTCTTTTAAATATTTTATAATATAAAATTTAACATTCTTTTGACACATCAGATGGCCTACAGAAATGGTCGAGATTTCTTGGCTTTTGATAGAAAAGTTGGTTGTTATGAATATTATGTACTTTTTTTTTAGATTTTTAAGGTTTCTAAACAATGGTGCAAAAACTTTAAACACCAACTAAAATGATATGGAAGAAATAATTAAGAAATTCATGACTTTCTAATAGTTGATGCTGGCTTAATACCTCAATGAGGATGCCGGTCAATAATGTTTACGCCTTGATAATTAGTACAAAAATTAGTATGTTGATTGGTACTATCTCAATCTTTGGCTAGTTCTATTTATATGCTCTTTGAGTTCATTATGTCACCTATTGGTGATTACTTTTCGATTTATTTAGCTTTCCTAAAAGCTTGTTGTTTGAACTTTGCCTTTATGGCTTAAAACTAAACAGTGTTAAAAAAAAGTTTGGGATGGAAACATGTAATTCCTCTAATCCCAAAACCCCAGGTTACTAATTAAATTTATAGTGATTAGTGTTTTTCAACTAATAAAATACTATCCGTATTATTTTAAGTAGTGTTTAGGAATTTTGTTTTGTTTCATAATATGTGGTGTTTTCATTATTCAAAATAAAATTTAATGTCGTACAAAATTTGTAACCAAATTACTACATTTTTTTTATTGGCTGAACTTATTTTATTATTGATACTTTTATTTAATCAAGAGAAACTGTATTAAATTTTGAATTTTCTTAATATTTGTGCAAAACCTTAAACACCAACTAAAATGATACATAGGAAATAATTAAGATAATCATCTGACTTTCTAATAGTTGATGATGGCTTAATACCTCATACTTCCTTTAATCCTTTGTATCGCCATTAATCACTTCGAGTGGTTTTCAAGGTTTTTCCATGTAGATTAAGAAAACATAAACTTTTATACAATTTATCTCAGTTATTTAAAATTGTTACTAAATAAAACATGTGTAACCAGTAAAAAAATAGACAGTATTTTGTAATTGGTCACAAAATTTAAATGTTATTAAATTATATCTAGAATAGTGAGAATATCAATTATTTTGTAATAAAATAGTTTATTTAAATGTCACTTATAGTGATACGAAGGGAGTAATAAATATATCTTGTCTTTTTATTTTCTAAGGATTTCGACTCTCACCATTAAACTAGTATCATAACTAAACATTGAAAGTTGAACTTGTCAAAACTCAGATACATCAACAAGCAGATGTATTGTTGATGTATATATATTTCATAGATTCATTGATTCAAGCGATTGAATAGGCCCGTCTTGATTACAGAAGGGGAGTGAGTTGTTACGTTCGGCAGATAGCTGATACGGTAGCTCACTGAGGGCAAGCCATTGCTCCACAGTGAATTGTTGATTGTCGATAGTAGTTCCAGTCTTCTTGCTCGTCGTTACTTTCACGTACTCAGCATACCAGCCGGGCTTGTGGCCAGAGCCGTCAGAGAATAATTTCATAAAACATACTGGGTTGGGAAGACACCGCTCCGTCCCATTGAAAGTATCCAGATCACCGTTCTCGAAATAGTCTAGACCTGGCGTTGTCCCACCCCAACTCACTAGGTCATTAATTTCGATATACCTTCCGTCTTTGTCGGCGAACATAACCCCTATGATTGAATCTGTGCCGGAATTTTTTCTCGTTCCGGTTTGGATACTTATTTTGTATTGGCAGTCTTCCTGCAAAATCAAGAAAAATTATAACCCGATCGAGAAACAAAATTTATCACCCAATAGTTTAAACAAATTTCGCTAGATAAAAAGAAAAGTCATTATTTAGATGACGAGATTTGGGGGACATACCGCAGATGCAACGATGGAGATGGTGGCGATGAGGACGGAGAGGAAGATAACGTCTTGACGAGTCATTGTTAGTGATTTGAATGTGAGAAATAGAGATCTGATATGTCCTAACTATTTATAGAGTTGAAGACTTTGAGATTTCTTTCTATTGGTATAGATTAAGGATTATCAGTTAAGTTATACTTATCTAAGATATTGATAAGTTAGAGTCGTCCTTATCTTGTAGAGATTCTCTATTAATCTCTTCCATAAATACACATCATGTGATCAATGAAATACACAAGTTATTTTATATGGTATCAGAGCACTTCTGATCCTAACCAAAATCTTTGTTCTTTTTTTTTTCTAAAGGCTGTGACTCCATGATTGGATTCTTGAGGCTCTGAAAGGTAAGAAAATGTATAGTGATTAGTGTTTTTCAACTAATAAATTATTACTCTATCCGTATTATTTTAAGTGGTGTTTAGGAATTTTATTTTGTTTCATAATATGTGGTGTTTTCATTATACTTTAATTTAATCATGAGAAATTTTATTTATTGGTTGAACTTATTTTATTTATTGATACCTTCATTTAATCAAGAGAAATTTTATAAAATTTTGAATTTTCTTAATATTTGTGCAATAACTATTTAAATGATATAGAGAAAATAATTAAGAAGTTCATCTGACTTTCTAATAGTTGATGCTCGATTAATATCTCATATTTCTTTCTTATCACTATAAGTGATTTTTAAGGTTTTTTCACGTAGTTCAAAAAAACATAAACTTTTATACAATTTATCTTGGTTATTTAAAAATTTCATTAAATGAAACATGTGCAATCAATAAAAGAAATATAAAGTATTTTGTAATTGGTCACAAAATTTAAAAGTTATTAAATTATATCTAGAATAATGAGAATATCGATTATTTTGTAACAAAATAGTTTATTTAAATGCCACTTATAGTGACACTGAGAGAGTAATAAATATATCTTGTTTTTTTATTTTCTAATGATTTCGACTTTCACCATTAAATTGGTATCATAATTAAACATTGAAATTTGAATTTGTCAAAACTCAGATACATCAACAAGCAGGTGTCTATATTAATACCTCGAAAACAGTATTATAGTAATTTGTTTAAATCTCACATGCAACAAAAAAATTATTCCATTAGATATTTTATATTATTGCTATGCATGGTAAAAACACACAAAACGACATTTTTATTAGGGAGAAATTAACATTCAGAGTCACTTTATGACTTTTAATATCACAATAGGTCATTTCTTACTGCTAAGACACTTTTATCAATTCCTTCCCTTCTTTTCTAACTATTCCTGTAACCAAATATAACTAGTAGGACCCACCACCTACTCTTCTATTTATTTCACCAAAATCTCTACACATTTAATTTATCTTCTTCATCTTTGATTTAAATCCTAAAACTTGAATGGATTTTTTCCACCGAACTAACATCACGGCCGTCATACCCCATGTGTATGTCTTCATCATTAGCCATGAAAGCATCACCACCAAACTTTCTCCTTTGCAAAAACTCGACTACGTCTCCTTCTTTTGATTCAAAACCACATCAAATCTCAATCTGTGACCATGAAGCTTCTTCCTCGACACAAATTCACTAGGGTGGTCGTCGGGAGTTATCGTCGCTTCAGTCTTCAAGCCACAGAAGAAAGCTCGAGTAGCAATGGTGATTTGTGTTTCTTTTGCACTTTTGGTCCTCCAAGTTTTTAATTGTTCTCAATTTGACGCCAAACTTTCAAAATTGCATATAAATCCTCGTGAATTAAACCCAAATTTCTAAGTATGCATTCCAGCCCTTTCTTATATTAACAAGCTTGAATAACTCTATACACACAAAAAAGTATAAACTACAATGTACAGACGGATAAGAATGACTTTGTACAACCAAACACGATTAAAACATGTGCAAAGTGTACAATTTCAGTGAAACTGGTGCATGAGTTATTGGCTAGGAAGCTTGTGACAAAGAAGAGGTACGAACTGTGGACAATGTTCAGTGTGATATTGAAGAGGTATGAACTGTGGCCAGCTTATGTACGCATGTACAATTACAAAGTCGTGTACACCTAAATGTATTTGTCCCTGGGTACACTAGATCGTATATCCACGTGTACACTGGTTACTAAACATATATACATGTACATAAGTAGCTAAATATTTTTGATCGGTCACATGTGCATCGTGTACATATACTTTTTTTTTTGATAACTTTGGTATCTGGGCAGCCACATTCCTAACTATCCTCCGAAAGGGATCCAGCGCCCCAACGGAAGGGATGTTAAATCCGTTGTGGCCAAGGTTCGAACCCGGGTGGCAGACAGTACAGCTGTACCTTTTTTACCACCAAGCTACGAGCAGTTGGTTGTGTACATATACTTGCTCTTTCCAATGTCTATCATGCGCAAGAAATTATAAGATTTATAGAATCAAAACTTTTTAATGTTCAATAATTCAAAGCTCTGACTTCACTTATATAGTTTTATATTTTTGTAGCTTTGTTTGTCAACACATACCAAGTCACAAACGATTGAATTTTTTTGATAAGAGTAGTTCTCTGCTTTGATAAGTCAACATGTACGCATAATTTGGACTGTCACATGTACACATAATTTTGACTGTCCACATGTACACTAATTCACAAAAGCTTTTGCATATTGTCCACCAGATGTACATCGGTGTACAAAAGGACGTACATACTTTATTCCTTACATATTGCCCACCCTTGTGAATACTTCCTGTGAAATAAAGCAAAAAAAAAGTGTGTACGAACTGGTTGAAGAAGTGCAAAGAGATAAATGAATTAATTCTCTGATATTGCCAATGCTTGGGATGTGTCAACAAACAAATATAACACCAACATTCTAGCTTTATGTCATAGATGTAATAACTGTGATTATATGACAAAACAACTCACTTCAATTTTTTTCACTCATAAAAGAGTTTTAAAAAAAATCAATTTTAACTCGAGAAGAAGAAAAGGATATCAATACAAACTGAAACAAGGAACTAAAGTCAAACATGCCGCTACATTGACACAATCATATATCTCACGTTTCTCTGAAATAGCATAGTCAATGTTATAAACTTCTTAAAAAGCTTAAGTTCTAGAGTTAAGAGAGAAGAATACATAAAATTTCAAGTTCTCATCTTTTGGAGTCTCAAGCCAATATTTTGCAGTTACATTTAAAATGATGTAATCCAATTTCTGAACTGCCAGTAAATTAACCTGCAAATTAACTTATAACAATGAAATTGTATTTCCCAAACTCTGTTTCCAACAAAATAAGCACTTTCCTTCCAAAAGAAATTGTATTTATGGAGAATCTAAATTTTCTATACTAAATTCACCCATAGAAACCCAGAGGAAAAAAATAAACCTTAGAAAAACCATAAGAAAGACACGACAGTGAAATAAATACCTTTAAAGATGATCGATTAGCAAGGGTTATGATCCATGAGAATCTCACGGTATGCCGAAGCTGACTGAGCCGGAGTATCCCCCGTAGATTTTAGCAGCAATCATGACTTTTACGAAGTAACAGATCTAAATGGGAGGAGAGACCATTTTTGTGGGGTTTAATGGATTCTGCAAGACTCTGATTAAAAAAAGATCATACTCCCTCTGTTTTTTAAAGATACATATTCTAGACTTTTCACATATATTAAGAAATCACATTAAAAATGCATTGATTTTTGTGAATAATAATTTTCTATACTCTTTAACCAATAAAAATACAATAAACACAATTAATTTTCTTGAAGTTAACAGATTTTCATTAAATAATACATTGAAAAAATAAAAAATGTATCTTTTTAAAACAAATTTTTTTCCTAGAACATGGATCTTTAAAAAACAGAGGGAGTATAAGATAAAGATGTGTGGTGGTCGGTGAGGGAGATTATTGGACCGTGGTCAGGATGAACAAAAGAATAAAGGAAAAAAAAAGAGAAAGCTTTAATTGCTTTGAGATCTAATGAAGAAGAGATAAGAAAAATATGATCCACCAATAATAATAAGTGATTAGGTTTAGTTAGTAAACCTAACTAGAAAGAGGAAAAAGTTAGAGAAAGTGTCTATGTATAAGAAAGTGATTCATAGTGTAATTCATAACTATAAAAGTGATCCATGGTGTAATTTTTTCTTTATTTTATTTGAAATACATATCGCCATTAATCGTTCACAAGATATATTTCATGGATTCATTGATTCAAGCGATTGAGTCACAGAAGGGCAGTCGTCTCGTGCGGCATATAGCTGATACGGTTTCTCACTGAGGGCAAGCCATTGCTTCACAGTGAACTGATGAGTGCTCGGAGTTCCAATCTTGCTCATCTCTACTTTCACGTACTCAACATACCAGCCGGGCTTGTTGCCGGAGCCGTCAGTTGATAGTCTCATAAAACATATTGGGTTGGGAAGACACCGCCCCGTCACATTGAAAACATCCAGATTACCGTTCTCGAAATAGTCTCGATCTCTAGTCTCACCCCAACTCGCTAGGTCCTTAAATTCGATGTACACGACTTTTTCGGCGAATATAACTCCTATGATCGAATCTGTGCCGGAGTTTTTTCTCGTTCCGGTTTGGACATATATTGTGTATTGGCATCTTTCCTGCAAAATCAAGAAAAATTATAACCCAATCGAGAAACGAAGTTTATAGCCTAATAGTTTAAACATACTTCCTTAGATAAAAAGAAAAGTCATTATTTAGATGACGAGATTTGGGGGACATACTGTGGATGCAACGATGGAGATGGTGGCAATGAGGACGGAGAGGAAAATAACGTCTTGAGGAGCCATCATTAGTGATTTGAATGTGAGAAATAGAAACATATCAACAGTTTCTGTCATACATACTGAGACACAACACAAGGTTTGGATGTAACCAGAGAAGAGAGCTCATATCTTACATTGGAAAAGATGTTTTGCCAAAATTTCGCTAGGCATAAACTCAGCAACAAGAAGTCTCTCTTCACCTTCATAGCAACATCCAAGCAGATTTGCCATCCTATATTTCCTTTAACTGCCCAACAGCTTTAGCGTCCTCCTCCTATCGAAAAAATAAACCAAAGATTCAAGAACCAGGATTGCATAAAGGTAAGAGCTTTAACCCAAGATGTATACCAGAAACTGACGAGAATCAGGCCAAGCTTTCCTATTAAACCTCCTGACAGCAATACGCTTTGGTTATCAAGTTTTTCTTTGTACACAACACTGGGAGCTTTCTCTCCATGCTTTGATACTTTATTCTCTGTAACAAAACCTGAAATAGCGTTCCTTAGCGTCTTGATGGAGAATTCACGAAACTGAGGCAGATCATTACCTTCACCTATCCTATCATCACCACCTGAGAGAAAAATCCAAATCCACGATTTAACAACAACAACAAAAGGGTCAAAAATCAAATAAAGTTATCAGTTACACCTAAGGCTGTGACTCCATGATTGGATTCTTGAGGCTCTGAAAGGTAACAAAATGTACATAGCTTGGAAACCTCACAACATTTCAAGTGTTTCAGAAACCATAAACCCCTAAAACTGCCGTTATATCAAATCGACCCAAAAACCACAGGTTACTAAAGTAATTAAACTTACAGTGATTAGTGTTTTTCAAACTTATAAATTATTACTCCATCCGTATCATTTTAATTGGTGTTTAGAAATTTTATTTTGTTTTATAATATGTGGTGTTTTCATTAATCAATATAAAATTGAATGTCATATAAAATTTGTGACCAAAATACTATATTTTTTATTTATTGGTTGAACTTATTTTATTTATTGGTACTTTTATTTAATCAAGAGATATTTTATAAAATTTTGAATTTTCTTAATATTTGTACAATAACCAACTAAAATGATACTGAGGAAATAATTAAGAAATACATCTGACTTTCTAATAGTTGATGCTGCCTTAATACCTCATACTTCTTCTTTATCACTATAAGTGATTTTCAAGGTTTTTCCATATAGATTAAGAAAACATAAAATTTTATACAATTTATCTTGGTGATTTGAAAATTTCATTAAATGAAACATGTGCAACCAATACAAAAATATACAGTATTTTATAATTTGCCACAAAATTTAAATGTTATTAAATTATATTTAGAATAGTGAGAATATCGATTATTGCCACGTGGGCTTTATTCAACTTACATATGGCAAAAACACACAGGGCAACATTTTTATTTTATTTGAAATACATATCGCCATTAATCGTTCACAAGATATATTTTATGGATTCATTGATTCAAGCGATTGAATCCCAGAAGGGCAGTCGTCTCGTTTGGCAAATATCTTATACGGTTCCTCACTGAGGGCAAGCCATTGCTGCACAGTGAACTGATGAGTGCTCCAAGTTCCAATCTTGCTCATCGTTACATTCACGTACTCAGGATACCAGCCGGGCTTGTTGCCGGAATTGTCAGAGAATAGTGTCATAAAGCATACTGGGTTGGGAACACACTCCGCCGTCCCATTGAAAGTATCCAGATCACCATTCTCGAAATAGTCTAGACCTGGCGTAGTCCCACCCCAACTCACTAGGTCCATAATTTGGATGTGCACGTCTTTGTCGCCCAATAAAACCCCTATTTTCGAATCTGTGCCAGAATTTTTTCTCGTTCCGGTTTGGATACTTATTGTATATTGGCAGTCTTCCTGCAAAATCAAGAAAAATTATAACCCGATCGAGAAACAAAATTTATCGCTTAATAGTTTAAACAAATTTCGCTAGATAAAAAGAAAAGTCATTATTTAGATAAATAGATTTGGGGGACATACCGCAGATGCAACGATGGTGATGGCGGCGATGAGGACGGAGAGAAAGATAACGTCTTGACGAGCCATCGTTAGTGATTTGGATGTGAGAAATAGAGATCTTATCTGTACAACTATTTATAGAGTTGAAGACTTTGAGATTTCTTTCTATTGGTTATATATAAGGATTATCAGTTAAGTTGTACTTATCTAAGATATTGATAAGTTAGAGTCGTCCTTATCTTGTAGAGATACTCTACTAATCTCTTCTATTAAATACACACATGTGATTAATGAAATACACAAGTTAACATAAACTCTATATGGTATCAAGGCACTTCTGATTCTATTCTTTTCTTAAACTTAAAATTTGTATTCTCTCTTCTACGATGTCTACAGAGTCTTCTATGACAGCTGAATCAACCATTTTTTCAATATCGTAAAAAGCACTCTCATCTCTCTCAACATGTCCAACATCACAAAGCTTACTGCAACAAATTTCATAACATGGGTCTTGCAAGTTCGCGCTCTTCTAGAAGCACACGAGTTGCATTGCTTCATTGATGAAGCAGATCAAACACCTTCTACTATCACGACAATAACTGAACCAAATCCTAGCTTGTTGCTTGGAATCATCAAGACAAGATGCTTTACAGTGCATTACTTGGATCACTGTCTTTAGCTGTTTAACCTATTGTAGTAAAGAGCTACTAACACTCGTGAAGTCTGGCAAATTCTCTATCGAACCTACGGCAAACCAACAAGAGGGCACATCAAGCAATTGAAACAACAAATCAAAATCCACCAACGGAAGCAAGTCAATCAATGAGTACATGCCTATCATCATTGATAAAGTTGACAAACTGGCTCTTCTTGGAGCAGTGTATGATCATGAAGATCTTCTGGACATCATCACTGATGGACTAGGAGATGATTACCGTGAAGTTATCGACATGGTTAATGGTTGTGACACTCCAATTACCATTTATGAACTTCATGAGAGACTGATTGTTCGAGAGCACACGCTGAACATCACCAATCCTATTAATCTCTCTGTTCCAGTAACAACAATACATCACAAGCTCGTCCTCACCAAAGTCAAAGCTACTCTGCTCCTCGTGGTGGTTATCAAGGATCCTCTCGTGGCGGTTACAGACAACAACGTCCGTATCTAGGAAAGTGTCAGATTTTTTGCATTTGATTTCAAGTTTTATGTCATATTTGCAAAACTCCTCTTGTTATCCACGATTTACACACAAATAGCATTTTCTTCATCTATCTTATTAAAACAGAAACATTCTGATGGACCTAACATTTATTTTGTAAGTTTTTAAATTAAATACACTTTTATACTTTATAGTTAAACATACATTAAATCACTAATATTTCTTTCTTTATACTACTATCCATGTTTCCAAACAATATACTTATTTCTTTATACTACTATCAATGTTTCCAAACAATATATTTTTATACTACTATCAATGTTTCCAAATAATACAATAAGTAATCTTAGTTATTTTATATCTATTATTTTCTCTTTAAAATTTTGTAGAAACGTCATAATTTCATAAATTGTCAAATAATGAACTTTAAAATTTGGATTATAAGATTACAAATTATGAAACTATTACAATTTAAATCCAATTAGATTACATATCGGTCATCCATCAGTTCAATCGGTTAGTTTCGGGTTTTAGTGATTTTTTAATATGAATATTTTGAAAACATAAATTGAATTGTCAGATCTCCGGATTAACCGGTATTGTCACAATCGGGTTGAATTTAAAAACAAAATATTTGAAGTAAAAATATTTTAAATACACACTCTTTAAAATTACCAAAATATTTGTTAAGTTATTAGTGAAATTTTTCATCGTAAGATATTCCGCGCTTCAAAAGCGCGGGTCAAAATATAGTTTCGTGGTGTTTTGTGACTTTTTAAATTGGTCACAATCTTTTTATATTTATGTTGTGACTATAGCTGAGGTTTGTACTATTGTTAATATTCAACATGAAACTAAAATTATTTTTATAGTGTACATTTGTTTTCATAGATTAAATATGTAATTCTATATTTATTTTAACCAACTAGCGAGTAATAAATAAACAATACAAACATTAAAAAAAACAATAGAAACGAACCAACGCGTGTTGGCCTAGTGGTAAAGAAACTCCGGCTGGAGTGCCCGCCTTGGGTTCGATCCACGTTGGCCACGAGAGCATTTACATGGGCTTCTCTCGCCTTCCAGATCACTTCGCGTAACCAGGGGCCTTTAAGTGGAAGCTTAAAAATCCTGTAATGGCATGGGCATAAGCCCGGTGGGTTAGTCGATCACGCTTAGTGGTCGGATACTGGATTATCAAAAAAAAAAAAACAATAGAAACGAAACATAAAGGAAAAGAACAAAGAACAACATAATCGGAATGAAAAACTATATTTGTTCATCTATACTATTAAAACACAAGATTTTTTTTTTGAGATGTCTACTTGTTTCAACACTATTTATCATTCTTTGTCACTGAGTTATTCATAAGCTACTAGATTCTTTCTCCGTGCTACGCGCGGAAAAGTGCATTGATTGTTTATTTTTCGATAATATATGTCAATGTTTGTGTTTGGAATAAGGGTGTTGTATTTGTCAAAGCAATGAAAAAGTCGATGAATTATTTAAGGGTGCTCAATCCGGTAAATCTTTTCAATTTAAAACTGGAGGTAACTATTTCAAAAAAAAAAATCTTTGTAATGTAATTTTTATATTCAAAAGTTTCTTTTCTATTGATTTTTTAAAAATAATTGTTACAAATTTATTATTTTAATTTTTGGCCAAATTTCTAATTCGATATTAATAAGTTAGTTAAATAATCTTTTTCTTCGGGTAAGTAAATACTGAAATTGAAAATCATTCAATTATATTTTTAAATTAAAAAATTATTTTGATATTCTTATATTTTAGAAGATTAATAATATTATATTGATATATAAATATTTAATAAATTTTATTAAATTATTGATCTATAGTTTAGCAACAGTCGATACCAATGATCTCGGGACTCTTGAAATAATCTGGTTTAGTGTCCAAGTCGAGTTTAAAATGTTGACAGTGCGTAAATGGTTTTACTATTTTCTTTATTTTAATAGTGTTTTACTTTCTTATATTTATTAATTCTTATATATATATATATATATATATTTTAGCAATATTTTACATGATTTGCTGCAGCATTTGATTTTGTGATTTCTAGGTTTGTTATTTGAGCGAGGAGAATAACTTGGGTTGTTATGGCTTGTAAACGAATAAACCAGAACATTAAAAACCTATTCTAATATTTACAAATTATTCAAAATATTTTCTATTGATGGATCATATAAACAACCAATTTCTAAGTCTTGTTTATTTCTTTAAGTTCAGAGGTGTTTATTGGTATCATATAAACAACCAAATTTTTATGGTCTTTTTTATTTTTAGCTTAATCTGAAAATTCCAGACTCTGTCAATGATTTAATGATTTGTTGTTTTTATTTTGTGGTTATTTGGAATTGATTAGTTAATAAAGAGTTCAGGTTACACAGAGAATGAGGATCCCATAGATTAGGGTTAAATCAAGGTGATACACCCTTATCCTAAACACAACTCTTTTCACCAAAATGGAAAGCCCGAAGGCATAT
This sequence comes from Raphanus sativus, assembly GCF_000801105.2. Lineage (NCBI taxonomy): Eukaryota > Viridiplantae > Streptophyta > Magnoliopsida > Brassicales > Brassicaceae > Raphanus > Raphanus sativus. The sequence goes on from NC_079516.1 coordinate 43,156,880, forward strand.
ATGTTTGCAGCTGACCCTGATTATAAACAAAGTGATATATTTCCATTTTCCTCATAACACTGGCATATTTGCTAAGGAATAGTAATGTGACTACATGAATGATAAACAAAGCTTCAGTACGTCTGCGAGAGTTAAGAAGAACTTCATAAGTAATTTCTTACTGCATCATGGAAATAGCTGGCTTTTGATATAATCTTCTGGAAAAATTATCTTGCCTAGCAAAAAAATGATGAGTACCAGAGTTTGAGACTTAAAGTAAGAAAGCTACAAAAGATCAAAAAATAGATCATATACTTCATTTGTTTCCTATGCTAGTTACTACAAATACAATATCTACATAAATTCCTATTCTTTTGGCTAAAACTACAGTAGACATATATAACTCTCCTCTGAAATTAATGCTATATCAATACAATACTAATCGAAACTTATTATGATGGGTAACTGAGATTTAAGACAAACAATAGAAGCAATCTCAAAACCATTTCGAAAATAATCCTAAGTTCAAGCATTGAGATCGAAACCAAGATATTAATAAACACATTCTTAAGAGATCTTACGGGTGGTGTAAATGTAAATGTTTGGGAATGAAAAAGTACAAAGCTGTCTGGTGCGATCAGACAGCCTGTCTCATCAAAGAGGCCATGAATGTCGGTACATCAAAGAGGCCATGAATCATTCTCAGATCAAGATTTTCCGTGATTTTGAGATTTGAAACTGATTTTGTATTAAACTAAAGATCATGTGCATTGATTAGATTGTGGGAGTTTTGATTTATTCCGGAAAACCTCTGGAAACTCTAGTCAGCCCCACGTACACCTATCACTCCTTGAACTTACTACAAACAGATTCTCCCATACCCACTACATAAGTCAACAAAACATAAAACATACTACATATGCAAAAGGCAAATGACCTTTCCCCAGATCCCTAAAGGAGCCCGTGTCAAAGAACCATAGACTGTGAAAAATCGTAAATGAACAACATTAAAATTAAAACAGAACACATGGGTTTGTCTTTCAGCAACTTGATAACATGCCACTACTCGTATCTAACTTAACTTCACTCTTAAGAACTAAAAGACTTAAAACACATAAATACTACCAAAACAATGTAGATTTGAAAAAAAAAAAAAGATTAGTGAACCAGTAGATAGTAATACCGAAATGGTTCTAATCCTGCAAAAACAGAGTCTAGAAAGGAAAGTAACAATGCATAGTCTTTAATAAAACCAAAAATCAGAGATAATAAATTTAAGCCACAATTGCACTGTTAGACTTCTGCTGACTCAACAACATCAGAACTCTTCTTCACCTTCTCATCGGCAGATTTCCCCTTTCCATCTTCAGCTTCCTCATCCAAGTTGCCATCCAAGATGCCTTCAGGGTCCAGAGCCTCAGGGCGCAGTACCTTGGTGACAGTGAAAGACATGAGAAAGAAACATGAGATCATCCAAGCCAAAGCAATATTACAACCTTAAAACGTTGAAAACCAAACTGAAGATACAAATGATTTGGTCTGGTCAGGGCTTAGCGAGTCCGGGAAATCCACCGTGAAGTGGATGTAGAGCTTACCCTTCATGAATGGCCTCTGGTATATCGGCATCCCTTCATCGCTTATTGCCTTGTATGAATCTACCAAAACACATCAAGATGAGTAATCATCACGTTTGGGTGGTAAAAGTAGAAGCAATGAATAATCATGAATGAATAGATAGATACCAGGTTTAACGACGTCCCCGGGATAAGATTTGATGAGAAGATTTCTGCCATCCAAGTGGGTGAGGACGAAGGAAAAGCCACATAGAGCTTCGGTGAGAGAGAGAGTGTGTGTTCTACAAAGAGGTCTTCTCCTTTTCTCTTGAACTTTGGGTGCTCTTTCTGCTGAATGACAAACACTATATCTCCGGTTACGGTGTCAGGTTATAAAAAAAAACCCACCAGATGAAAACATTACAATATAAAAGTGAGAAAAAATGAAAGTTTAAGACAACAGACCCGTTGCACTTGGAGCAGGGAGTGTTTCTAGAAAGAGAGAGCTTCTTGGTAGTACCAAGGTAGAGATCCTCAAGGGAAACCTTCAAAAGATGAACAACATCTTCACCACGCCTCTGCATCCTCCCTCCTCCTCTGCTGCTACCACCTCCAACCTCCAAAGGGGCTGCCACCGCCAACGAAGGATGAGAAGATATCAAAAGGATCATGCCCACCTCCTCCACCACCCATTCCTTCCTTGAGTGCATCCTCTCCGTACTCATCATATATCTCTCTCTTCTCTGGGTCGCTCAGAACTTCATACGCCTGTGCTAGCTCTTTGAACTGCACCAATCAATCAACATCACAATTCACATAATCGGACCAATTTCAGATCGGATCTAAATCGATCGAAGAAAATTCACAATCAAGCTAATAACAGATCGAATCCAGGTGAAAAGGGATCATCTTTACCTTCTCAGGATCTCCACCCTTGTCGGGATGGTTCTTGATTGCTGCTTAGGATCTCCACCCTTGTCGGGATGGTTCTTGATTCCACATTAATAAAATCTAAATGGTTTTCCCACAACACCGGCGACAGCGTTGGCGGAGGAGTCACCAGTTATGTCTCTTTTTGGCCTAGCTACGACAGAGGAATCGGCGGTTTCAGAGGAACGATTCACAGGCTCACCGGCGGAGTTGATCAACTTCGCGGAGGTAAGATCGCCGGAACCAAAGGTCTTGCTGTTGGAATTCATCGTTCTTGAGATTTTTGAGAGTATTGAATCCTTTCGATATAAATAGGAGGAGACACAGGAAGGCAAAACGAACCCATTAAAAAGAATTCATGGCGCAGAGATGGATTAACGGGGTGGTGGCGATGAAACTATTTCCGTTGAGAAATCCAATCGCCAATTTCTCCACTCTCGTCCAAGAAAACCAGGAAGCCAAGGTGACAGTGTCAAAACATTCTAATGTGATTGGTTGAGTTAAATTGATGACGTGGACATGATATATGTGGTTCTTATTCTCCTTTTAGGCCTCGATTGGTACAACTGATGAAGAAACAGTAGCAATATGCTGTAGAAGCAGTATGTTGCAGAAGTTGTATGCTCTTACTAAATTTTTTAATAAGATGATTGGTCGAGCAAAAGCAGTATAAAATTTTAATTTTTTATAAAGTTAGTATATAATATATTTATTTTAAATATATATATATATTAAATTATAATATATATTAATAATATTTTTGTTACTAAAAATAATGAATCTCAATTAATAACATAAATTAAATTAATTTTAAATGTGATATATTATTATTAATAGAAATAAATATATATATTTTTTTAAATATACATTTTTGGATATAAAATAATTTTGAATATTATTAAAATAAATAAAATATAAATTTATTTTTGGATATAAATAATTTGAATATTATAAAAAATATCATTATATATATCTTTTTATTTTATATATTAATATATAAAAGAGATATAATTAATTTATTTTATTTACTAATTTCAAAATTATGTTTATATCGAAAATTTTATTTAAAAAGAAAATTTACAATTAAAATATCTATTTTTAAAAATAATATTTTCATTTAAATATAATATAATTTATATAATTAAATTATATTTTAAATGTGAAATACTATTTTTTAAAAAAATATTTCTATTCTAAATTTATTTTATAAATCAAAATTTTATTTTCTGGATAGAAAAATAATTTTATGATATTGTTAAATCAAATAAATGAACTAATTATATTTATTTCTTAAATTTATAAATTATAAATGTAAATGCTCTTCAAAAAGCTTCATATGAAGCATTTGCTAGAGAGCATTAGCATTTAGTAAATGCTTTTCTAAATGATTTTCTAACAAATGTCGATTAGATAATGTGGAGTATAATGCTAATGCTATCAGTTTATTCCAAGTTGATTTTCCTTTTCTTACGGTTTCAGTTTGATGCGTTTTAGAAAAAAAGCTACTGTATATAGATGGCGAAGTCTGCGAAAAGGAACAGCCACACTCGATGTTTTCTTCTAGGCTGTCATGTTCGAAGGCGAATCAATCAAAGCCCTCAATCAAGACGAAGGAGGAGATTGATGTCAGTAAAAAAGCCAGCAACGTAACTGGGTATATACTTCTTAGTCTGAATTAGTTTTCTTGGAAACCCTAGATTTGATTTGCTAAGATCAATTACTAAGCTTTATTCACAGTTAATTGGTATCTTTCCCTTCAAAACGAGCTCAAAGTTTAAGCTTTATATGTTTCCACAATGACTTTACATTCAATAGTTTCTTTGTCTTTCCAAATTGATATGTTTACCAAACGTTAGTACTAATGGATACCTTTTTTCATTTGACTCAAATATTTTGAAGAAGAGAAGCAGTAAGCCTTTTGTCTGAATCTGTTGAATTTGGCTAAGTTTAATCGTATTTGTTTGAGTCTTGGAAACTTTAAAAGGCTTTATCACATTGGTGCTTTTGCCTGTTATCTGACCCTGAGGAGAAGAATTTCTGTGGAGGGTCCTTTTGCACTTTTTATTCTCCATCATATTTCCCTTTCTCAGCTTATGTATTTCCAGCTTAGAAATAAAATTGTTCTTGCTTTGAAATTATTTATTGTACTAGTATTATCTCCCGTGCTATGCACGGGCATTATTATTTTTAGTTTATAATGAAATTGAATATATTTTGAGATATTGTTTACAATGGAAAAATGTTATTTTCAATGTTTTATGTTTAATCTTTTTCCAAAACCAGAAAAAAAAATCATTACATATGAAAAATAAGATTGCAGGAAAGCATAGTTCTTGCATGAGTACAGTTAAAATACTAACCTTGATTTTGAAGATAGTTGACATTAGCATATATTGTAGTATTTTCCTTCATTTATGTTTTCTTTTATTTTCTTCCTAATACTCTTATATATTTATATACATATATAATTTTTCATTGTTATACTTGGAGTTCTTTTTTTCTACCTACAAATAAAAAATAGAAAGTAATTAGAAGAATAAATTAATATTTTGATCTGAAATTAAACAAAAATAATATCAGAACATTTCTATAAATTATAAACACATAAAAAGTTGATCAAAACAATAAACATACACAAAGTAAGAAAATCTTACTATCAAGTCAGATCTTGATCTTTTTGTTTTCTCTAGCCATGAATCTTTTTGCTTTCTCTAGTCCCTGAATTTCTTACTTGATGGTTCAACTTAGACTCCATTTGTGCCTTTTATCTCTACGTTTTCTCCTCTCTATTTTCTTGTGGTGGTTTGCATTATAGGGGCTTTGTACGTGTGTTTAAAATTCTCTGCAATCTAAATTAATTTAATAAAAAATATGTTGTTTAATATGCGTCCAAACGGCCTATTTTAAAAAATATTAGCTTACATGTTCGGCCGTGCCGATTCCAGAGACTCCTCCAAGATATAGAAAGTAAACCACTGTGAGAAGCAAAACACTCTTAAAAAAAGAAAAAAAAACACTAACGTTTTCAGTTATAGCTTTAGCATTTGCAGTCACTAAAAATTACTCAAAAAACTTACTTTAGCGAGAAGAGAGTGAGTGAAGACTTTGCTATCAGCGGTATTATAGACTTTGCTATTGGCGGTAAAGCTCTCTAAGCTGCTCACTTCTCTCAAGACCCAACTGGTCAGCTTTGACTTTCGTTGCTTGAACCGTGTCTTCCTCGTCTTAATGTCTTCATTGTAGTTATCCATCTTCCCATTTATTCCTTTTTTTAGCCCACAGCATACAGATAAACTGACCATTCATGGTGACGTTAAAATAAATAAACTGACCATGGGCACATCACTTATAGCTTCACCCCAATAGTGTTCTCTCTTTTTATCTAAAAGATAAGGCAGTTTTTAGGATCGTGGGATCATGGGCTTTGAGAAATATTATGAATTTTTATTTATATTGAAAAGTAGAAAACACGAAACAGTTTATTGCATTTAAATGTTTTTGAAATTTATTTTTTCTTTAATTTATCCAGCATATTCCATGTGTCAAAATCTGATTGGCAAGATGACTTGTGCTTTAGTATATAGGGATGTGCATTGTTCTCTTTTGTTGATAAACTCATTATTATTTGATATGCAATTTACTTGCACCTGTTCCATATTGCAGTGTTTCAGTGCCAATGGTCCTTATCAACAAAGCTTTGATTATGCAATATCCACAGTTGGTGACTTTTCTAACACTTCGGATACTGAAGATTTTCAACACCAAAGGTATCTCCTTCTGTCAATCCAAATTTATTATTACTCATTTTCCCTCAAAATTCTTATTATGAATGGGTCATGTTGTTTTCTTCTTTGGATTTTGTTAGCAACTGGCTAATTCATCGCTTATACATTGTGGCAGACAAATGGAACACAGTAGAACTAACGTAATCGTTTTGGCCTCCGAAAGTTGGCTTCTCAAACCACTATTTTTCATCTTTGGAAACAAAAGAACAACCTAATGCATAACCAGACCGCTATCCCGCCAGATTCGGTCTTTTATGCCATTGATAAAGAGATGAGAAATATTATTTCAGCAAGGAGAAGTAGAAAGTGTTTTCATTCTCTCATGGAGTTGTGGTTGAGATAATCTTTTTATCTTCTTTGTAGTGAGAAAATCCATGGTCCACTTTGTTTTTATCTTTTTTGCCAAGTGGTTCATCTTAGATCTTCCTTGTAAAATCTACTTTCATTATATGATATTTACATTTTAGCAACAAAAAAAAAAAATCGTTTGGCCACTTCCGAAAAGCTTCTCTGCGTTTCCATCTTATACAGTGCCAACATTGTATTTGTTCTTGCAAGGCTGATATGATTCAGTATTTCCTTACATATAGTCTTCTAAAAGACTCACTCATGTTGTTTATTGTTTTGATAGCCAATTGTATGTTTTGTAAACGGAATCCAACTGTGTGCCGTATATAATATATTCTTGAATTAGGACTGATCTACCTACGTATAAACTTTATACAGTATGTGCTACTAACAGCTGCAGGTTGTTTAGTTTCAGACTTGGAGATTTGGTAGAGAAAATATATATGGGATAAGTGATATTGGATAATTGACGTATATTAATCTATAACATTATACTCCACGACAAATCGATGCTATGAATATATATCCTATATATTAACATCTGCACTAACTGTTTGATCTATAACATTATTATGTGACAATCAAACATCATCTGAAATTTTGTTTTTAGAATGTGGATATACAATAAGACACAAGTATAGTATAATATATTCTATAAAATCAAAGCTAATTTATAGATATTTTCAGACCTATACAACAAACACATAAATAGAAATTTAGGATATCTAATAATTTAATTAAATTGAGTTTCAAATGATAATTATCTAAACTAATATTTTAAATTCAAAATATTATTGTTAACCCAATATCTCAACCAAATTAATATTGGATTCCATCGAGATATAAAAAATAATTAAAATAATATCCATGCATCAGAAACGAATTTAAAAATTATTCTCTAGAGGCCGAATTTCCAATTTACATACATTAAAAATCCATATAAATTAAAATTCGTAATCCCGAGATTTAGTTATGATTTTATATTCTTAAAATATATAAAATATTAATTAGAGTTTGATTTCTAAAGTTAGCTAAGAAAATTTGTTATAGTGTATTTTAATAATTTATCTTATTAAAGATTTACTTACGAATTTATTCTCAAAAATTGCCATTTATTATTTTTAAAATATATTACTAGATTTGCTTACAATTTTATGAAGATCCTAAATCATCTCTACACGTCATTTTTCTATACATACAACTATCTTCACCATCTATTTGGATCGCAAAAAGGCAATATCATTCATCTTATTTGTCGAAATCTAAAATAATATATATATATATATATATATATATATTAAAAATTACTAGCCTCTCCGATTTAAAACATTTTAGAACATGTTGGTGGATAACAATGAGGATAATAATTTTTTTTTCATTTCTAACATTCTAAAAATAATTTATTCAGTTTTATATAATATTAAAAGTATATGAGAATTTTATTCAATTTTTTAGAAATATTATCTTATTTTTGGTATTTTATCGGGTCACCATGTGTCGAGTCACATGCTAATGGCGGATTTTGGGATTTTACCAGGTCTTATCGGGCTTTTAATTAAATGGATTTTTTTTTTCATTTAACCTGAACTAGACTGTATATGGGTCATTGGGTTATCGATTCAACTGCGAGTGCGGATCGGGAATGAATGCCCTGAATAAAGCTAAAAATTATCGTTTTGATGATTATTTCTCCTATAATTTAAAATACTGAAGGAAAAAATTAATTTATTAAATAGAATTTTTTTCAAATTTTAAAAATTTAGCACACTTACAAAAAATAATTTAAATAAATCATATACACAAATTTAACAAACAACAATATACGATGGTATAAACTTCTTAAAAAGCTTAAGTTCTAGAGTTAAGAGAGAAGAATACATAAATTTCAAGTTCTCATCTTTTGGAATCTCAAGCCAATATTTTGCAGTTACATTTAAAATGATGTAATCCAATTGTTGAACTGCCAGTAAATTAACCGTCAAATTAACTTATAACAATGAAATTGTATTTCCCAAACTCTGTTTCCAACAAAATAAACAATTTCCTTCCAAGAGAAATTGTATTTATGGAGAATCTAAATTTTCTATACTAAATTCGCCTATAGAAACCCAGAGGAAAAAAATAAACCATACAAAAAAAACCATAAGAAAGACACGACAGTGAAATAAATACCTTTAAAGATGACCGGTAGCAAGGGTTATGATCCATGAGAATCTCACGGTATGCCGAAGCTGACTGAGCCGGAGTATCCACCGTAGATTTTAGCAGCAATCAGGACTTTTACGAAGGTAACAGATCTAAATGGAAGGAGAGACCATTTTGTCGGGTTTAATGGATTCTGCAAGACTCTGATTAAAAAAAGATCTATAAGATAAAGATGTTGTGTGGTGGTCGGTGAAGAAGATTATTTGACCGTGGTCAGGATGGACAAAAGAATAAAGGAAAAAAAAAAGAGAAAGCTTCGATTGCTTTGAGATTTAATGAAGAAGAAGAGATAAGAAAAATATGACCCACCAATAATAATAAGTGATTAGGTTTAGTTTGTAAACCTAACTAGAAAGAGGAAAAAGTTAGAGAAAGTGTATCTATATAAGAAAGTAACTCATAGTGTAATTCATAACTATAAAAGTGATCCATGGTGTAATTTTTTCTTTATTTTATTTGAAATACATATCGTCGTTCACAAGATATATTTCATGGATTCTTTGATTCAAGCGATTGAGTCACAGAAGGGCAGTCGTCTCGTGCGGCATATAGCTGATACGGTTTCTCACTGAGGGCAAGCCATTGCTTCACAATGAACTGATGAGTGCTCGTAGTTCCAATCTTGCTCATCTCTACTTTCACGTACTCAACATACCAGCCGGGCTTGTTGCCGGAGCCGTCAGTTGATAGTCTCATAAAACATATTGGGTTGGGAAGACACCGCCCCGTCACATTGAAAACATCCAGATTACCGTTCTCGAAATAGTCTCGATTTCTAGTCTCACCCCAACTCGCTAGGTCCTTAATTTCGATGTACACGACTTTTTTCGGCGAATATAACCCCTACGATCGAATCTGTGCCGGAGTTTTTTCTCGTTCCGGTTTGGACATATATTGTGTATAGGCATCTTTCCTGCAAAATCAAGAAACATTATAACCCAATCGAGAAACGAAGTTTATATAGCCTAATAGTTTAAACATACTTCGTTAGATAAAAAGAAAAGTCATTATTTAGATGACGAGATTTGGGGGACATACTGTGGATGCAACGATGGAGATGGTGGCAATGAGGACGGAGAGGAAAATAACGTCTTGAGGAGCCATCATTAGTGATTTGAATGTGAGAAATAGAGATCTGATCTGTCCAACTATTTATAGAGTTGAAGACTTTGAGATTTCTTTCTATTGGTATAGATAAAGATTATCAGTTAAGTTGTACTTAGAGTCGTCCTTATCTTGTAGAGATTCTCTACTAATCTCTTCTATAAATACACACATGTGATTAATGACATAGATAAGTTAACATAAACTCTATATTGTATCAAGGCACTTCTGATCCTAACTTAAATCCTCGTTCTTTTCTTTTCTTAAACTTAAAAATTTTCTTCTAAAATTCTCTCTTCTACGATGTCTACAGAGTCTTCTATGACAGCTGAATCAGCCCCTGTTTTCAATATCGTTAAAAGCACTCTCATCTCTCTCAACATGTTCAACATCACAAAGCTTACTGCAACAAATCTCTCTTCTGGAAGCACACGAGTTGCATTGCTTCATTGATGAAGCAGATCAAACACCTTCTTCTACTATCACGACAGAATCTATGGAGAGATGAGGTTCATAAGTTCCGTCGTTAAAGTTGGCTCTGTACGCGAATTCCTCAGAGCATGATATCAATGGAGACGGAGACGGATAGTATCCGTTAGATATCAGTAATCCAACGGTGATGCTTGTTAACTTGTGATCCACGCCTTTCCCAACCATTGGACTGTCTGTCAATTATAAAGGGGACCTTTTTGTTTCAGCCAATAGAAAATGAGTATAGAGATAGCTATCATTTGACGAGTTCTTCTTTGGCACTGTATCCGTCTGATCAACGGTTTAGATTGAAAACTGGCAATCCTTGCCTTCTTATTTCATTGGTCAGCGACAATTCACCTTTCTTAGTTATTTTTATCCCTTTTTAATGATCTTATATATGAATGATCTTGTTTGATGAAAAAATGAATGTTTTAAATATTTATATATAGAAACAATTGTTATATTTTGGATTTCTTATTATGATTTAGTTTCAGTAATTAGAAAATGTAAATTTACAGGTAAAGTTTATGATCAATTTAATGTTTGGAATTTTGAGTTTAGTGTTTATATTTAAAGGTTAAAGTTTGGATTTAAAAGTTTTTAAGTTTGAAGTCGAGTTTGAGGAATAGGGTTTAGATTTTTTTTTTAAATTACAAAATACAAAAAAAATTATAAATCAAAATTTGTTTAAGGTCCAGTTTACGAAATACTCAATTTTGCATAACTTTATTTTGATGTTCCTCGGCTTTGTAATGGTTGTTTTCATTTTGATATTTTAAAAACTTAGTTCTCATTGACCTTACTCTGCATTACTTTATTTTTTGTATTACGAAAAACAAACAAACAAAAAAAAATTATAAATCCATATCCATAAAAGAAGTTAATCATGTAAAGAAGATAATCATATCCATAAATCCACTCGAACTTAGTTCTCCTTAGAAGATATAATGGCTTCATAGGTTGCGTCTCCCCTGCAAGCACCACCAGGAATACGAGCAGGAGGAATGTGTTTTCCACCAAGAAGATCAAGCAACAGAGTTCCACTAAGATGACTGGTTTAGTATCTTAGCCATAAGCTTACATGGCTTGGATGAATACGTTTTTCACTAAGAAGATCAAGCAACAGACTTCCATAACTGTACATCACACTTTCTGGTGACACACGACCTGTAGAAGCAACACACACAAAATCATTATGTATTAAAAAATAAATTCGCCACAGTCCAGATAGAACAAACTGATATGCAAGTGAGTAAGTACATACCTGTGCTGAGATACTCGATCGGGAGGAGTGAAAGCCAGATTGGTACTGTAACTCTTACCATCTCTACTATTTTTCATCAGACCAAAGCAAGAAAGCCTTACATCATCAAAGAGACTCTATAAGCATTTAAGTCATGGTAGAGTGCACGCCCTTTTCCGGTACAGTACTCCAAAGCTTGAGCAATATGTAAAGCTACTCTTAGTCGCTTTGCCCATTTGACTACCATGAAACATATCAACAGTTTCTGTCATACATACTGAGAGACAACACAAGGTTTGGATGTAACCAGAGAAGAGAGCTCATATCTTACATTGGAAAAGATGTTTTGCCAAAGTTTCGCTAGGCATAAACTCAGCAACAAGAAGTCTCTCTTCACCTTCATAGCAACATCCAAGCAGATTTGCCATCCTATATTTCCTTAACCACCCAACAGCTTAGCGTCCTCCTCCTATCGAAAAAATAAACCAAAAATTCAAGAACCAGGATTGCATAAAGGTAAGAGCTTTAACCAAAGATGTATACCAGAAACTGACGAGAATCAGGCCAAGCTTTCCTGTTAAACCTCCTGACGAGAATCAGGTTATCAAGTTTTTCTTTGTACACAACACTGGGAGCTTTCTCACCATGCTTTGATACTTTATTCTCTGTAGCAAAACCTGAAGTAGCGTTCCTTAGCGTCTCGATGGAGAATTCACGAAACTGAGGCAGATCATTACCTTCACCTATCGTATCATCACCACCTGAGAGAAAAATCCAAATCCACGATTTAACAACAACAACAAAAGGGTCAAAATCAAATAAAGTTATCAGTTACACCTAAGGCTGTGACTCCATGATTGGATTCTTGAGGCTCTGAAAGGTAACAAAATGTACATAGCTTGCAAACCTCACAACATTTCAAGTGTTTCAGAAACCATAAACCCCTAAAACTGCCGTTATACCAAATCGACCCAAAAACCACAGGTTACTAAAGTAATTAAACTTACAGTGATTAGTGTTTTTCAAACTTATAAATTATTACTCCATTCGTATCATTTTAAATGGTGTTTAAAAATAAAAATTTTATTTTGTTTTATAATATGTGGTGTTTTCATTATTCAATATAAAATTGAATGTCATATAAACTTTGTGACCAAAATACTACAATTTTTATTTATTGGTTGAACTTATTTTATTTATTGGTACTTTTATTTAATCAAGAGATATTTAATAAAATTTTGAATTTTCTTAATATTTATACAATAACCAACTAAAATGATACGGAGGAAATAATTAAGAAATACATTTGACTTTCTAATAGTTGATGCTGCCTTAATACCTCATACTTCTTCTTTATCACTATAAGTGATTTTCAAGGTTTTTCCATGTAGATTAAGAAAACATAAAATTTTATACAATTTATCTTGGTGATTTGAAAATGTCATTAAATGAAACATGTGCAACCAATACAAAAAATATACAGTATTTTGTAATTTGCCACAAAATTTAAATGTTATTAAATTATATCTAGAATAGTGAGAATATCGATTATTGCCACGTGGGCTTTATTCAACTTACATATGGCAAAAACACACAGCGCAACATTTTTATTTTATTTGAAATACATATCGCCATTAATCGTTCACAAGATATATTTTATGGATTCATTGATTCAAGCGATTGAAACCCAGAAGGGCAGTCGTCTCGTGTGGCAAATAGCTTATACGGTTCCTCACTGAGGGCAAGCCATTGCTGCACAGTGAACTGATGAGTGCTCCAAGTTCCAATCTTGCTCGTCGTTACATTCACGTACTCAGGATACCAGCCGGGCTTGTTGCCAGAGTTGTCAGAGAATAGTATCATAAAGCATACTGGGTTGGGAAGACACTTCTTCGTCCCATTGAAAGTATCCAGATCACCATTCTCGAAATAGTCTAGACCTGGCGTAGTCCCACCCCAACTCACTAGGTCCTTAATTTGGATGTGCACGTCTTTGTCGCCCAATGAAACCCCTATTTTCGAATCTGTGCCGGAATTTTTTCTCGTTCCGGTTTGGATACTTATTGTATATTGGCAGTCTTCCTGCAAAATCAAGAAAAATTATAACCCGATCGAGAAACAAAATTTATCGCCTAATAGTTTAAACAAATTTCGCTAGATAAAAAGAAAAGTCATTATTTAGATGAATAGATTTGGGGGACATACCGCAGATGCAACGATGGAGATGGCAGCGATGAGGACGGAGAGAAAGATAACGTCTTGACGAGCCATCGTTAGTGATTTGGATGTGAGAAATAGAGATCTGATCTGTCCAACTATTTTTATAGAGTTGAAGACTTTGAGATTTCTTTCTATTGGTATATATAAGGATTATCAGTTAAGTTGTACTTATCTAAGATATTGATAAGTTAGAGTCGTCCTTATCTTGTAGAGATACTCTACTAATCTCTTCTATTAAATACACACATGTGATTAATGAAATACACAAGTTAACATAAACTCTATATGGTATCAAGGCACTTCTGATTCTATTCTTTTCTTAAACTTAAAATTTGTATTCTCTCTTCTACGATGTCTACAGAGTCTTCTATGACAGCTAAATCAACCATTGTTTTCAATATCGTAAAAAGCACTCTCTTCTCTCTCAACATGTCCAACATCACAAAGCTTACTGCAACAAATTTCATAACATGGCTCTTGCAAGTTCGCGCTCTTCTAGAAGCACACGAGTTGCATTGCTTCATTGATGAAGCAGATCAAACACCTTCTACTATCACGACAATAACTGAACCAAATCCTAGCTTGTTGCTTGGAATCATCAAGACAAGATGCTTTACAGTGCATTACTTGGATCACTGTCTTTAGCTGTTTAACCTATTGTAGTAAAGAGCTACTAACACTCGTGAAGTCTGGCAAATTCTCTATCGAACCTACGGCAAACCAACAAGAGGGCACATCAAGCAATTGAAACAACAAATCAAAATCCACCAAAGGAAGCAAGTCAATCAATGAGTACATGCCTATCATCATTGATAAAGTTGACAAACTGGCTCTTCTTGGAGCAGCGTATGATCATGAAGATCTTCTGGACATCATCACTGATGGACTAGAAGATGATTACCCTGCAGTTATCGACATGGTTAATGGTTGTGACACTCCAATTACCATTTATGAACTTAATGAGAGACTGATTGTTCGGGAGCACACGCTGAACATCACCAATCCTATTAATCTCTCTGTTCCAGTAACAACAATACATCACAAGCTCGTCCCCACCAAAGTCAAAGCTACTCTGCTCCTCGTGGTGGTTATCAAGGATCCTCTCGTGGCGGTTACAGACAACAACGTCCGTATCTAGGAAAGTGTCAGATTTTTTTGCATTTGACTTCAAGTTTTATGTCATATTTGCAAAACTCCTCTTGTTATCCACGATTTACACACAAATAGCATGTTCTTCATTTCATGGTGTTTTGTGACTTTTTAAATTGGTCACAATTTTTCTATATTTATGTTGTGACTATAGCTGAGGTTTCTACTATTGTTAATATTCAACATGAAACTAATTATTTTATAGTGTACATTTGTTTTCATAGATTAAATATGTAATTCTATATTTATTTTAACCAACTAGCGAGTAATAAATAAACAATACAAACATTAAAAAAACAATAGAAACGAAACATAAAGGAAAAGAACAAAGAACAACATAATCGGAATGAAAAACTATATTTGTTCATCTATACTATTAAAACACAAGATTTTTATTTTTTGAGATGTTTACTTGTTTCAACACTATTTACCATTCTTTGCCACTGAGTTATTCATAAGTTACTAGATTCTTTCTCCGCGCTATGCGCGGAAAAGTGCATTGATTGTTTATTTTTCGATAATATATGTCAATGTTTGTGTTTGGAATGAGGGTGTTGTATTTGTCAAAGTAATGAAAAAGTCGATGAATTATTTAAGGGTGCTCAATCCGGTAAATTTTTTCAATTAAAAACTGGAGGTAACAATTTGGAAAAAAAAATCTTTGTAATTTAATTTTTATATTCAAAAGTTTCTTTTCTATTGATTTTCTAAAAATAATTGTTAAAAATTTATTATTTTAATTTTGGCCAAATTTCTAATTCGATATTAATAAGTTAGTTAAATAATATTTTTCTTCGGGTAAGTAAATACTGAAATTGAAAATCATTCAATTATATTTTTAAATTAAAAAATTATTTTGATATTCTTATATTTTAGAAGATTAATAATATTATATTGATATATAAATATTTAATAAATTTTATTAAATTATTGATCTATAGTTTAGCAACAGTCGATACCAATGATCTCAGGACTCTTGAAATAATCTGGTTCAGTGTCCAAGTCGAGTTTAAAATGTTGACAGTGCGTAAATGGTTTTACTATTTTCTTTATTTTAATAGTGTTTTACTTTCTTATATTTATTAATTCTTATATATATATATATATATATATATATATATATATATATATATATATATATTAGCAATATTTTACATGATTTGCTGCAGCATTTGATTCTGTGTAAGATTGCCGGAGCCAAAGGTCTTGCTGTTGGAATTCATCGTTTTTGAGATTTTTGAGAGTATTGAATCGTTTCGGAAATGACCCGATATAAATAGGAGGAGACACATGAAGGCAAAACGAACCCATTAAAAATAATTCATGGCGCAGAGATGGATTAATGGGGTGGTGGCGATGAAACGATTTCCGTTGAGAAATCCAATCGCTAATTTCTCCACTCTCATCGAAGAAAACCAGGAAGCCAAGGTGACGTGTCAAAACATTCTAATGTGATTGGTTGAGTTAAATTGATGACGTGGACAGGCTATCTGTGGATCTTATTCTCCTTTTAGACCTCGATTGGTACAGCTGATGAAGAAGCAGTAGCAGTATGCTGTAGAAGCATTATGTTGCAGAAGCTGTATGCTCTTACTAAAACTTTTAATAAGATGATTGGTAGAGCAAAAGCAGTATAAAATTTTATTTTTTTATAAAGTTAGTATATAATATATTTATTTTAAAATTATATATATTAAATTATAATATATATATTAATAATATATTTGTTATTAAAAATAATGAATCTCAATTAATAACATAAATTAAATTAATTTTAAATGTGATATATTATTATTAATAGAAATAAAATATATATATATTTTAAAATATACATTTTTGGATATAAAATAATTTTGAATATTATTAAATAAAATAAATAAAATATAAATTTATTTTTGGATATAAATAATTTGCATATTATAAAAAAATATCATTATATATATCTTTTTATTTTATATATATTAATATATAAAGAGATATAATTAATTTATTTTATTTACTAATTTCAAAATTATGTTTATATCGAAAATTTTATTTAAAGAAAGAAAATTTACAATTAAAATATCTATTTTTAAAAATAATATTTTCATTTAAAATATAATATAATTTATATAATTAAATTATATTTTAAATGTGAAATACTATTTTTTAAAAAAAATATTTCTATTCTAAATTTATTTTATAAATCAAAATTTCATTTTCTGGATAGAAAATAATTTTATGATATTATTAAATCAAATAAATGAACTAATTATATTTATTTTTTAAATTTATAAATTGTAAATGCAAATGCAAATGCTCTTCAAAAAGCTTCATATGAGAGCATTTGCTAGAGAGCATTTGGAGAGCATTAGCATTTAGTAAATGTTTTTCTAAATGTTTTTCTAACAAATGTCTGATTGGATAATGTGGAACATAATGCTAATGCTCTCAGTTTATTCCTGGTTGATTTTCCTTTTCTTTCGGTTTCAGTTTGATGCGTTTTAGAAAAAAAGCTACTGTATATAGATGGCGAAGTCTGCGAAAAGGAACAACCACACTCGATGTTTTCTTCTAGGCTGTCATGTTCGAAGGCGAATCAATCAAAGCCCTCAATCAAGACGAAGGAGGAGATTGATGTCAGTAAAAAAGCCAGCAACGTAACTGGGTATATACTTCTTAGTCTGAATTAGTTTTCTTGGAAACCCTAGATTTGATTTGCTAAGATCAATTACTAAGCTTTATTCACAGTTAATTGGTATCTTTCCCTTCAAAACGAGCTCAAAGTTTAAGCTTTATATGTTTCCACAATGACTTTACATTCAATAGTTTCTTTGTCTTTCCAAATTGATATGTTTACCAAACGTTAGTACTAATGGATACCTTTTTTCATTTGACTCAAATATTTTGAAGAAGAGAAGCAGTAAGCCTTTTGTCTGAATCTGTTGAATTTGGCTAAGTTTAATCGTATTTGAGTCTTGGAAACTTTAAAAGGCTTTATCACATTGGTGTTTTTGCCTGTTATCTGACCCTGAGGAGAAGAACTTCTGTGGAGGGTCCTTTTGCACTTTTTATTCTCCATCATATTTCCCTTTCTCAGCTTATGTATTTCCAGCTTAGAAATAGAATTGTTCTTGCTTTGAAATTATTTATTGTATGTGCATTGTTCTCTTTTGTTGATAAACTCATTATTATTTGATATGCAATTTACTTGCACCTGTTCCATATTGCAGTGTTTCAGTGCCAATGGTCCTTATCAACAAAGCTTTGATTATGCAATATCCACAGTTGGTGACTTTTCTAACACTTCGGATACTGAAGATTTTCAACACCAAAGGTATCTCCTTCTGTCAATCCAAATTTATTATTACTCATTTTCCCTCAAAATTCTTATTATGAATGGGTCCTGTTGTTTTCTTCTTTGGATTTTGTTAGCAACTGGCTAATTCATCGCTTATACATTGTGGCAGACAAATGGAACACAGTAGAACTAACGTAATCGTTTTGGCCTCCGGAAGTTGGCTTCTCAAACCACTATTTTTCATCTTTAGAAACAAAGGAACAACCTAATGCATAACCAGACCGCTATCCCGCCAGATTCGGTCTTCTATGCCATTGATAAAGAGATGAGAAATATTATTTCAGCAAGGAGAAATAGAAAGTGCTTTCATTCTCTCATGGAGTTGTGGCTGAGATAATCTTTTTATCTTCTTTGTAGTGAGAAAATCCATCGTCCACTTTGTTTTTATCTTTTTTTGCCAAGTGGTTCATCTTAGATCTTCCTTGTAAAATCTACTTTCATTATATGATATTTACATTTTAGCCACCAAAAAAAAAAAAATCGTTTTGGCCACTTCCGAAAAGCTTCTCTGCGTTTCCATCTTATACAGTGCCAACATTGTATTTGTTCTTGCAAGGCTGATATGATTCAGTATTTCCTTACATATAGTCTTCTAAAAGACTCACTCATGTTGTTTATTGTTTTGATAGCCAATTGTATGTTTTGTAAACGGAATCCAACTTTGTGCCGTATATGATATATTCTTGAATTAGGACTGATCTACCTACGTATAAACTTTATACAGTATGTGCTACTAACAGCTGCAGGTTGTTTAGTTTCAGACTTGGAGATTTGGTAGAGAAAATATATATGGGATAAGTGATATTGGATAATTGACGTATATTAATCTATAACATTATACTCCACGACAAATCGATGCTATGAATATATATCCTATATATTAACATCTGCACTAACTGTTTGATCTATAACATTATTATGTGACAATCAAACATCATCTGAAATTTTGTTTTTAGAATGTGGATATACAATAAGACACAAGTATAGTATAATATATTCTATAAAATCAAAGCTAATTTATAGATATTTTCAGACCTATACAACAAACACATAAATAGAAATTTAGGATATCTAATAATTTAATTAAATTGAATTTCAAATGATAATTATCTAAACTAATATTTTAAATTCAAAATATTATTGTTAACCCAATATCTCAACCAAATTAATATTGGATTCCATCGAGATATAAAAATAATTAAAATAATATCCATGCATCAGAAACGAATTTAAAAAATATTTTCTAGAGGCCGAATTTCCAATTTACATACATTAAAAATCCATATAAATTAAAATTCGTAATCCCGAGATTTAGTTATGATTTTATATTCTTAAAATATATAAAAATATTAATTAGAGTTTGATTTCTAAAGTTAGCTAAGAAAATTTGTTATAGTGTATTTTAATAATTTATCTTATTAAAGATTTACTTACGAATTTATTCTCAAAAATTTGCCATTTATTATTTTTAAAATATATTTCTAGATTTGCTTACAATTTTATGAAGATCCTAAATCATCTCTACACGTCATTTTTCTATATATACAACTATCTTCACCATCTATTTGGATCGCAAAAAGGCAATATCATTCATCTTATTTGTCGAAATCTAAAATAATATATACATATATATTTATTAAAAATTACTAGCCTCTCTGATTTAAAACATTTTAGAACATGTTGGTGGATAACAATGAGGATAATAATTTTTTTTTCATTTCTAACATTCTAAAAATAATTTATTCAGTTTTATATAATATTAAAAGTATATGAGAACTTTATTCAATTTTTTAGAAATATTATCTTATTTTTGGTATTTTATCGGGTCACCATGTGTCGAGTCACATGCTAATGGCGGATTTTGGGATTTTACCAGGTCTTATTGGGCTTTTAATTAAATGGATTTTTTTTTCATTTAACCTGAACTAGACTGTATATGGGTCATTGGGTTATCGATTCGACTGCGAGTGCAGATCGGGAATGAATGCTCTGAATAAAGCTAAAAATTATCGTTTTGATGATTATTTCTCCTATAATTTAAAATACTGAAGGAAAAAATTAATTTATAAAATAGAATTTTTTTCAAATTTAAAAAATTTAGCACACTTACAAAAAATAATTTAAATAAATCATATACACAAATTTAACGAACAACAATATACGATGTTATAAACTTCTTAAAAAGCTTAAGTTCTAGAGTTAAGAGAGAAGAATACATAAATTTCAAGTTCTCATCTTTTGGAGTCTCAAGCCAATATTTTTCAGTTACATTTAAAATGATGTAATCCAATTGTTGAACTGCCAGTAAATTAACCGTCAAATTAACTTATAACAATGAAATTGTATTTCCCAAACTCTGTTTCCAACAAAATAAACAATTTCCTTCCAAAAGAAATTGTATTTATGGAGAATCTAAATTTTCTATACTAAATTCGCCTATAGAAACCCAGAGGAAAAAAATAAACCATAGAAAAAAACCATAAGAAAGACACTACAGTGAAATAAATACCGTTAAAGATGACCGGTTAGCAAGGGTTATGATCCATGAGAATCTCACGGTATGCCGAAGCTGACTGAGCCGGAGTATCCACCGTAGATTTTAGCAGCAATCAGGACTTTTACGAAGGTAACAGATCAAAATGGAAGGAGAGACCATTTTGTCGGGTTTAATGGATTCTGCAAGACTCTGATTAAAAAAAGATCTATAAGATAAAGATGTTGTGTGGTGGTTGGTGAGGGAGATTATTTGACCGTGGTCAGGATGGACAAAAGAATAAAGGAAAAAAAAAAGAGAAAGCTTCAATTGCTTTGAGATCTAATGAAGAAGAAGAGATAAGAAAAATATGACCCACCAATAATAATAAGTGATTAGGTTTAGTTAGTAAACCTAAATAGAAAGAGGAAAAAGTCAGAGAAAGTGTCTGTGTATAAGAAAGTGACTCATAGTGTAATTCATAACTATAAAAGTGATCCATGGTATAATTTTTCTTTATTTTATTTGAAATACATATCGCCATTAATTGTTCACAAGATATATTTCATGGATTCTTTGATTCAAGCGATTGAGTCACAGAAAGGCAGTTGTCTCGTGCGGCATATAGCTGATACGGTTCCTCACTGAGGGCAAGCCATTGCTTCACAGTGAACTGATGAGTGATCGGAATTCCAGTCTTGCTCATCTCTACTTTCACGTACTCAACATACCAGCCGGGCTTGTTGCCGGAGCCGTCAGTTGATAGTCTCATAAAACATATTGGGTTGGGAAGACACCGCCCCGTCACATTGAAAACATCCAGATTACCGTTCTCGAAATAGTCTCGATCTCTAGTCTCACCCCAACTCGCTAGGTCCTTAAATTCGATGTACACGACTTTTTCATCAGACCAAAGCAAGAAAGCCTTACATCATCAAAGAGACTCTATAAGCATTTAAGTCATGGTAGAGTGCACGCCCTTTTCCGGTACAGTACTCCAAAGCTTGAGCAATATGTAAAGCTACTCTTAGTCGCTTTGCCCATTTGACTACCATGAAACATATCAACAGTTTCTGTCATACATACTGAGAGACAACACAAGGTTTGGATGTAACCAGAGAAGAGAGCTCATATCTTACATTGGAAAAGATGTTTTTCCAAACTTTTGCTAGGCATAAACTCAGCAACAAGAAGTCTCTCTTCACCTTCATAGCAACATCCAAGCGGATTTGCCATCCTATAGTTCCTTAACTGCCCAACAGCTTTAGCTTGGTCCTCCTATCGAAAGATAAAACCAAAGATTCAAGAACCAGGATTGCATAAAGGTAAGACTTAAGAGCTTTAACCAAAGATGTATACCAGAAACCGACGAGAATCAGGCCAAGCTTTCCTGTTAATTTGTTAAACCTCTTGACAGCAATACGTCTTTGGTTATCAAGTTTCCCTTTGTACACAACACTGGGAGCTTTCTCACCATGCTTTGATACTTTATTCTCTGTAGCAAAACCTGAAGTAGCGTTCCTTAGCGTCTCGATGGAGAATTCACGAAACTGAGGCAGATCATTACCTTCACCTATCCTATCAGCACCACCTGAGAGAAAAATCCAAATTCACGATTTAACAACAACAACAAAAGGGTCAAAAATCAAATAAAGTTATAAGTTACACCTAAGGCTGTGACTCCATGATTGGATTCTTGAGGCTCTGAAAGGTAACAAAATGTACATAGCTTGCGAACCTCACAACCCATTTCAAGTGTTTCAGAAACCATAAACCCCTAAAACTGCCGTTTTTTCAAACCCCTAAAACTGCCGTTTTATCAAATCGACCCAAAACCACAGGTTACTAAAGTAACTAAACTTACAGTGATTAGTGTTTTTCAACTAATAAATTATTACTTCATCCGTATCATTTTAAGTGGTGTTTAGGAATTTTATTTTGTTTTATAATATGTGGTGTTTTCATTATTCAATATAAAATTAAATGTCATAAAAAGTTTGTGACCAAAATACTACATTTTTTACTTATTGGTTGAACTTATTTTATTTATTGATACTTTTATTTAATCAAGAGAAATTTTATAAAATTTTGAATTTTCTTAATATTTGTGCAATAACCAACTAAAATGATACGGAGGAAATAATTAAGAAATTCATCTGACTTTCTAATAGTTGATGCTGTCTTAATACCTCATACTTCTTCCTTATCACTATAAGTGATTTTCAAGGTTTTTCCATGTAGATTAAGAAAACATAAAATTTTATATAGTTTATCTTGGTGATTTAAAAATGTTATTAAATGAAACATGTGCAACCAATACAAAAAAAATATACAGTATTTTGTAATTGACCACAAAATTTAAATGTTATTAAATTATATCTAGAATAGTGAGAATATCAATTATTGCCATGTGAACTTTATTCAATTTACATATGGCAAAAGCACACAAGGCAACATTTTTATTTTATTTGAAATACATATCGCCATTAATCGTTCACAAGATATATTTTATGGATTCATTGATTCAAGAAATCACAGAATGGCAGTCGTCTCGTTCAGTAGATAGCTGATACGGTTCCTCACTGAGGGCAAGCCATTGCTCCACAGTGAACTGATGAGTGTTCCAAGTTCCAATCTTGCTCGTTGTTACATTCACGTACTGAACATACCAGCCGGGCTTGTTGCCGGAGCCGTCAGAGAATAGTTTCATAAAACATACTGGGTTGGGAAGACACCGCTCCGTCCCATTGAAAGTATCCAGATCACCGTTCTCGAAATAGTCTAGACCTGGCGTAGTCCCACCCCAACTCACTAGGTCTTTAATTTCGATGTACACGTCTTTGTCGGCCAATATAACCCCTATGTTCGAATCTGTGCCGGAGTTTTTTCTCGTTCCGGTTTGGACATATATTAGGTATTGGCATTTTTCCTGCAAAATCAAGAAAAATTATAACCCGATCTAGAAACGAAGTTTATATAATAGTTTAAACATATTTCACTAGATAAAAAGATAAGTCATTATTTAGATGAAGAGATTTGGGGGACATACTGCGGATACAATGATGGCGATTGTGGTGATGAGGACCGAGAGGAAGATAACGTCTTGACGAGCCATCGTTAGTGATTTGAATGTGAGAAATAGAGATCTGATCTGTCCAACTATTTATAGAGTTGAAGACTTTGAGATTTCTTTCTATTGGTATATATAAGGATTATCAGTTAAGTTGTACTTATCTAAGATATTGATAAGTTAGAGTCGTCCTTATCTTGTAGAGATTCTCTACTTATCTCTTCTATAAATACACACATGTGATTAATGAAATACACAAGTTAACATAAGTTTTATATGGTATCAAGGCACTTCTGATCCTATTCTTTTCTTTTCTTAAACTTAAAATTTTTCTTCTAAAATTCTCTCTTCTACGATGTCTACAGAGTCTTCTATGACAGCTGAATCAGCCCTTGTTTTCAATATTGTAAAATGCACTCTCATCTCTCTCAACATTTCCAACATCACAAAGCTTACTGCAACAAATTTCATAACATGGCCAAGTTCGCGCTCTTCTAGAAGCACACGAGTTGCATTGCTTCATTGATGAAGCAGATCAAACACCTTCTACTATCACGACAATAACTGAACCAAATCCTAGCTTGTTGCTTGGAATCGTCAAAACAAGATGCTTTACAGTGCATTACTTGGATCACTGTCTTTAGCTGTTTAACCTATTGTAGCAAGAGCTACTAACACTCGTGAAGTCTGGCAAATTCTCTATCGAACCTACGGCAAACCAACGAGAGGGCACATCAAGCAATTGAAACAACAAATCAAAATCACCAAAGGAAGCAAGTCAATCAATGAGTACATGCCTATCATCATTGATAAAGCTGACAAACTGGCTCTTCTTGGAGCAGCGTATGATCATGAAGATCTTCTGGACATCATCACTGGTGGACTAGGAGATGATTACCGTGCAGTTATCGACATGGTTAATGGATGTGACACTCCAGTTACCATTGATGAACTTCATGAGAAACTGATTGTTCGGGAGCACACGCTGAACATCACCTATCCTATTAATCTCTCTGTTCCAGTAACAGCAATACAGCACAAGCTCGTCCCCACCAAAGTCAAAGCTACTCTGCTCCTCGTGGTGGTTATCAAGGATCCTCTCGTGGCGGTTACGGAAAACAACGTCCGTATCTAGGAAAGTGTCAGATTTTTTGCATTTGACTTCAAGTTTTATGTCATACTAGTATGTTTCACCCGTGCTACGCACGGGTATCTTTCATTGATTTTAACAAAATTGAAAATGTAATTTTGATTTTTCATATACGGATATTCTTTCACTGTTTTTAATAAAATTGAAAATGTTATTTTGATTGTTCATAAATAAAAGTTTAAATAATTATGAAAAATAATTAATGATAAAGTGAAATTTTAATATAATTATTAGTGAAGTATAGTAAAAAGAATATTGCATAATTTTATATATTTTACTTGTAAGACCAAATTTTGAGATAGTATGCTAAAGGTTGTACAATGTATATGTTAAGCACATGATATTTATCGATGTTTATTATATAAAATACTGTTCAAAATAGTCATTTAAAAATTCGATATGTAAGAATTTTCAAGCATAAAATATTTGTTTCTTTTGACAAAAGGGTTTTCTATTAATTAAGATAAACATACAAACTATGACCAAGTTGTCATACAGTTTTTTTAGGAAAGATAGAAAACATAGCAGAAGCTCGTTCAAGCATAAAATGTTTGTAAGGTTTAACAATGTTTAAAGAGAGAAGAATAGTTTATTGGCAAAGTTTTGTCTAATGCCCTTTTCAGTGGTTAAAAGGTTTTGCATCTTACCTATTTATCAGAACATGAGCGCTATGTGGGTTGAGAGTCTCCATTCTCTTCCATTCTTCTTCAACTGTGGCAACTTTAATCTCATGTTTACTTAAAATGTTTATTGTCCTTCGATTTTAGTGGAACAGCTTTGGTTCGAGAAAGAAAGTCATGGTCGCGTGAAGATGTGGTAACATTGGTTCTTCTGCAAAACAAAGCTAAAATGAATTCAAAACTGCACGACATAAAATAATAAAATTCTGAGACATAAAACTTTAGCGCTAACTCATTTGCTAAACAACTATAATATGCATAATTCCATGAACTCGTCTTGTATGTGCCACCTACCAATGTATACCGGCGAATTTCTGTAAGCCGTTTGTAAGTTTCGTTTAATCTCAAACAAAATCATTTGTACATAATTTGGATTGTTTCCTTAACTTCAAAAGCTTTATATCCTCCATCAGACTAAATGATGGTCTTTATTAAGAGAAGAAAAGAGAAAAGAATATCTGATGTTGTCGATTAATCAAAAGAACAGGAGAGTTGAAAACATCTATGTACTCGTGGAAGAACTAAATAAGTTACAGTAATTTTGTAAGTAAGATTTTTGTAGAAGTTATTTATTTAATGTTGATGTAGTGGAGGAGGTAGTGGAGATCATGGATGTACGTAACGGTTAAGGCTGAAACATTAAGTTTGGTTCTTCTTTTGTATTACAAAGACATAAACTGTTTTCTTTAACGACATGAACCGTAGAATTTATTTACGTTAATTTAGGATCAAACCAATTGCATTTGTTTTTTTTGTATTTTGCAGTTTTAAAATAAAAGAATTTCCACTTGTCATCTTTCTATTGAAGAGGCTACTTGCGCTTTAGTATATAAGAGATTTGCAAAACTCCTCTTCTTATCCACGATTTACACACAAATAGCATGTTCTTCATTTCGTGGTGTTTTGTGACTTTTTAAATTGGTCACAATTTTTTTTATTTATGTTGTGACTATAGCTGAGGTTTCTACTATTGTTAATATTCCACATGAAACTAAAATTATTTTTATAGTGTACATTTATTTTTTATTTTTTTTTTTTTGTCAGCAACAATACAGACTCATATTGACTCTGTTAACCAAACTGGAGGATCCATATCCATATGGACGACGTAAGACGTTTGCTTTCTTGCACTAATAGTGTACATTTGTTTTCATAGATTAAATACGTAACTCTATATTTATTTTAACAAACTAGCGACTAATAAATAAACAATACGAACATTAAAAAAACAATAGAAACATAAAGGTAAAGAACAACATAATCGGAATGAAAAACTATATTTGTTCATTATTTGTTTATTCCTGAATTTAGTAAGAAATATTTTTGCTCTGTAGTTAAGTTATTAATGAATGAGAAGAAACAGTAGATGAAAAAATACTTTTTATAAATAGTGTAATTTCTTTTAAAAAACTGAGGAGGAGTTTATTATTTCTATTCATTCACTTGGTCACTATTTAGAACTCAGACAGCATTATCTGTGAGTTTTTGAGAAATTTTTAACTAAAAGATAATAAAAATAAAAAGAAGAGAGAGTGTATAAAAAAGTATATGATGGTTACACATTTTTTCTTTCTCGTGGCACATATCAATTTAAGACATTTTATTTTTAATAGATAACTTAGTTATTTTAACTTAAGAAAAATGTTGAGAAACTATTTTTACACATTTTTTCTTTCTTGTGGTACATATCAATTTAGGACAATTTATTTTTAATAGATAACTTAGCTATTTTAAACAACGAATATAATAATGTCTAGAGACTAAGCCTGATAAACTCATGAATACAGATGCTCTGAGAGTCTTTGATCATCTTCTAAATATAACTTAATTTAGGGGTGAATTGAGTGACTACCAAAACATAAGGGGATTATTTAGAGTCTCCCAACATGTGTTGAATCACGGATGAATCAGATCCCACGTATATATTACAAATACAATTAAGCCTAGTAAGAGGATGAATCAGATCCCATGTATCCATTATCCTTAAGTCTATCAACATGTGTTGAAACACGGGTTTCTCTTGCAAGCGGAAGTCTCAACCACCGTCTTCTGCCACTCCGTCGAAATCACTTCTGAAACAATCCTCTCTTCTATATCAAATTTGGGAAGTTCACTTAATAGACATGCATAATGCTTTCTTTCATAGTGATCTAGATGAGGAAGTATTTATGCAGTTACTTCCTGGTTTTCGGACAAATGATAAAAAGGTGTGTTGCTTACACAAGTCTCTCTACGGTCTTAAACAAACCCCTCGTTGCTGGTTTGAGAAACATACTAAGGCTTTGAAAGATTATGGTTTTGAGCAGAATACTTATGACTACTCTTTGTTTATCTATGCTACAGGACAGACAACGCTTCATGTTCTAGTTTACGTCGATGATTTGATAATCACAAGAAATTCTCGCACTGTTATTAACGAGTTAAAGTCATACTTCAGCAGCTCAGCTCATATTTTCACATGAAAGACTTTGTATTCTGCGATATTTCTTGGGCATTGAAGTTGCCAAGAATCCATCAGGCATTTATCTATGCCAACGCAAGTATGCGCTTGAAATATTCGCAGAAACAGGATTGCTTGCCGGCATCCTCTCTGCAATACTCCCATACCTCTGCAGTGCTCTCATATCTCTACATTCCGACAGTCAGGATTTGATGATGGAAATCAAACAAGATCTCATAACTTAAACCAAGACAATAACGTCATACTAGAAAAATGAAATAGCACTTTTATGGAGTTATGGAAATTGATAGGACCTAGAAATATTACTTTCATGGAGTTATGAAAGTTGCAAGTATTTTGGAATATTTCCTAATAAGTTATGGAAAGGGGTGAATGCCTTAATCCAATTAGGTTAATGTAATTGACTCCTGCTATATAAGAGGAGCTCTTGTGTTCTCTTCTCTCCTTGTCCAAGAAAAAACCGAGCTTGGTTTGTAGACTTTGATTGTGTGAGAGAGATGGGCTATATATCTTTGTTCTTAAGATTATAGTGGATTGCCTTCTTGCAAAGTCCCAGAAACGTAGCCATTCTATGTGAATTCTGGGTAAACAATTTCTTGTATGCATCTTCTATATTTTCCACGTTCTTCTTCGATCTGTTCTCCATGATTCTACAAATTTTCATACTTTCTAGTTTATGTCGGCGAGTTTGTCAAAGAGTGTATCACTAGTTTGTGTGTTTGATTCTTAATACTGAATCAGACTATTTTTTTACCATTGCCTGGTTGAGTTTTCCCAAAATAATTTAAAATACAATAAACTAAAAATGAAATAAAGTCCAACTAATTATCCATATCACATATAACAAAATAAAAATTAATATTTTTGGTCAAATATTTTAATTTTATTCCATGGAATATCTTACATCACTGCCATCCCACGCTTTATTCAATATGGCAATAGCACACATGACGACAATTTTATTTAATGCACATATCGCCAATAAACGTTCACAAGACAATATAGAACAAGTTTTCAAGACACCCGCATTGATTTATTGATTCGTGCGATTGAATAGAGACTCTTCTTGATCTCAGACACTCCTTTCGGCATATAGCTGATATGGCGGCTCATCGACGGCAAGCCATTGCTCCACTGTGAAGAGTTGATGCTCGCTCACACTTCCTGTCTTGCTCTTCGTTACATCCACGTACTCAACATACCATCCCGGCTTGTAGCCGGAGTTGTCAGAGTTTAGTCTCATAAGACATACCGGGCCCGGAAGCCACCGCTCCGTCCCACTGAAAATGTCCAGATTACCGTTTTCGAAGTAGTCGTGACCTGCTGGCATTTTCCCACCCCAACTCACTAGGTCTTTAATTTCGATGTAATCTCCGGATTTGTCGGCCAGTACAATCCCTATGATCGCATCTGTGCCGGAGTCAGCTCTCGTTCCGGTTTTGACATTGATTGTGTAGGTGCACTTTTGCTGCGAAATCAAGAGCAAAAAATATATGTTTATAACCAAATAGTTTAAACTAATTTCCCTAGATAAAAAAAAGTATTAGCTAAATAAAAAAAGTCATAATCTAGGAATAATGATGAGATTTGGGGGACATACCTCCGCCAATGCAACGTCGGAGTTGGTGGCCATAATTAGTGATTTGAATGTGAGAATTACGCATTTGATCTGTCCATCTATTTATAGAGTTGAAGACTTGAGATATCTTTCAAGGAGAAGAGGCCATTTATTAGCTGCTTTTTTTAGTAGTGTGAAGTTGACGGCACAACCACAGAGAAAGACATGTACAACGTTGGTCAAAATATTTTAAACTTAGTTGACCGAGAGTGGAACATTTTTTTTTCTTCTTCGAAAAAGTGGAACATATAATTTTAACATACCTACTATGGCACATATGACATCATTGATCGTCTTTTAGATTCGAGATGTAGCATTAGCAATAGCATACATGATATATTTAGGGGTTAAGTTAAGGTGATTAGGACAACCCGGGTGCGATTTTGCATTTAGTACTATAACGAAATATTTTAACTAATTATATCGTTAATATCTAGAGAAATATACACTATTATTTGAAAAGTGAATTTGCTGATTTGTTATCATCCCCCATAATTTTAGGTTTAATCATATTTTATACTCAATTATTTATTTTGATAAATAATAAATCATTTTAATGATTTAACTAATAATTTATCATTATCTTGAAAATAAATAATTTTTCACCGGTAATATCATAATTAATATTATATTTACTTTAATAATATTAAAATATTGTGTATTTATATTATACTTGGCTTAGTAATATTACACCATCTTTATTTTAATATATATATCACATAAGATAAAATAGATTATCTACCTTTTATGATATATTTTTAGAACAATCAAAATCACTCAATGTAATAATTTCTGAAAAAAAAGTTGGCAAAAAATTTAAAAGTATTTATACTATTGTTTCCGAATCGATTTTTCACCCTCACGTTAAAATTTGGAGCGCTTAGAGTCTTTATTACCATAAATTAATAATTAAATAAGATTTATTGATATATAATTATCCATTGATTAAAAATTAATTTCATTAATTTGATAATCATCATTTTATAACAAGGTGTCTATATTATATCATCCAAAAATATTTTACATCATAATATTATAAAAATAAATATGAATCCAAGTATATACTTTTATGTATATATGAATTTTTCAAGTTTATTTTAAGTAATAGAAGACATTTTATTAAAATAAAAATAGTTTATCGTATATAAAAAGTTAATATTAATTAGTTATTAAATATTTAAAAATAATTTATTACAACGGTTTTTGAATTGATAATATATCTATTTATAAATTTTTGTGTAAAATTATTATGCTCGTAAGTGCGGGACAGACATCTAATACACTATTATTTGCGAAGTAATTTTTCAAATATGAACTATCACATTAAAAGTTAGACGGGTTAAAGTCGATGATAGTTAATGATTATATATAATTTATTAATAATTAAAGCAAAATTTATGTTAATATTATTAAATTCATATGTTGTATTAGATAATTGATTATAAATTAATGTATTAAATAAAATAAGATAATTCTTATATATAGTGTGTTTTTATTTCAAAGTAATGTTTTTATATCATAAAAGATAAAATATATGACTATTAATTAATATATTAGTTCATTAATTATGTTTTAATAGTATAGATATATATATAAAATTTTAATATTTTTTTCTCAGCAACCAACAACTCATACAGATTCTGTAAACTAAACCGGTAAATCCATATCATATCGGCAATAAAATTTAAATTTTATTTAGTCTCTAAAAATTAGGATATTTTGATACAAAAATGGAATATGCTTAGGAAATTTTAGATATTTTGTTGCAATATCTATGATATAATATTTTTCTTTATTATACGTACATTAATTTATATAGTATATAAATCTCAGTAAATAATTGTATAATATATAATGTAACTATAGGATAAGCAATCAATGTTGAAAATTAATATTCAGGAATTAGTACACGTTTTTGAAAATTAAAATTTAATGAAACCAACACGAGTCAAGACATTCATCGTTGGTTAGCATAAGGATAACTAAAAGAATGGGAACCATTTTAGGAAAAAGAAATAGTCTATCCAGGTGAGGTTTAATTATCAAATTATCTATTTTCTGTTTATATGTGGGCCACGATTTTGATTATGTATAGTTAGACCGTTGCATAAAAAAGGAAGAAAGAATAAATATATCTTGTTAACTTTTAATTTAAAGATTATAGGTAGCTAATAAGATATATTAAATTATTAATGAAATGAATCTAGTGTGAGGTAAATAAAAAATAGAACTTTAAATTAATAGAATAGATATCTTGATTTTTTTTTAAATACATCTGAAATCTTAAAGAAAAATTGTGCAAGTCTTGAAAAATAAAGAAAATAGAATCAAGTTGGTTTTATCAACTAGAAGATATAAATATCTAATATTAATGTATAAAACATACAGTTTGAAAAATTACGTTGTTTAGATTTGATAAAAATATATTAAAATATGAAAGTTTTAATATTAAGGATGTAGTTAGAATATTCATTGCAATTTCGAAAGATATTTAGATATACAGCTTTGACATTCAAAATTAATAAATATACCAGTTTACCGTTTTCTTATATTTGCCATATTGTTTTTATTTACATATTTGAATTTAGCTATATATCATAAGACATCATGAAATATAAAGAATTTAATTTGTTATATATGAATTAAGAAAATAACCTTTAATGATTATGATT
Organism: Raphanus sativus; assembly: GCF_000801105.2. NCBI lineage: Eukaryota > Viridiplantae > Streptophyta > Magnoliopsida > Brassicales > Brassicaceae > Raphanus > Raphanus sativus. Next base: position 43,189,334 of record NC_079516.1, read on the forward strand.
ATGTTTTGTTAATAATGGAAGATAAGATGATGAATTAATGAGAAATGTAAGGAGATGTAACACATGATGAAATTATTTCAGGTATATACTATATAAGAAGACATAATACATGCAGAGATACATGATTTGTGTATACTATTATTACTATATAAAATTTTATTTGATTATTATGGTTTGTTCATAATGGCAAGTTAATGAGAAAAGATAAGGAGACGTAACACTATATGAAAAAAAATATCATGTATACTATATTGTATTGTGTGCATTGTATTTAGAGATAGATGTTTTTGTATGTTAATAGGTCCAGCTTTTTCTTTTCGAAAATGAACGTTATTTGCTAAATATCAGTTTTTGCGGTTGGTATCGGTTGACAACATTTTAAAACAATCATACAAATCGTTAGGGGTGGGCGTTCGGGTACCCATTCGGATTTGGTTCGGATCGATTTGGGTTTCGAGTTTTTGGGGTCAAAGATTTCAGTCCCACTCGAGAATTTCTAAATTTCGGTTCGGGTTCGGTACAGATCTTTGCGGGTTCAGTTCGGGTTTGAATAACCCACTTAAATTGTTTTTAAAATTTTAAAATTCATTATATACTTTAAATTTTTAATAATCTATAACAAAAATTATATATTACATATAAATTTGAAAAACATATGTCAAAATACCTAAACTTAACATATAAATTGGGGTTTTTTGAATATTTATATAGAAAATCAATAAATGTTCAAGTATTTTTGGTGTTTTAAGTATACTTTTGCTATTTTAGACATATTTTTCAAGTATTTTGGAAACATAAAAGTATCTTATATATTTTGGATGTTTATACTATACATTATTTCTAAAGATAATTAATATATTTAGTTATATAAATCTATTTCGGATATATTCGGGTAGCCGAAATACTTCAGTTCGTATCGAGTTCTGTTTCGGTTCTTTAAATACCAAAATTTTGAACATGTTCGGATATTTAATCAATTTCAGTTTGGGTTCGGTGCTACTTTTTTGGATCGGGTTCGGTTCGGTTCTTCGGATTCAGATTTTTTTCCTAGCCCTGCAAACCGTTACAAATCTCTTTAAACCACTATGAACCTCTTAAAATCAAAAGTTGGTTCCAACTAGCGTTTGCAGTTGCGGACGGTTGTGGATAGATAAAAAAATATAAATTTAATTTTAAAAATATTTTAAAATTTAAAATTTAAAACTAAAACTTGAAATACTATAAATAAAAATATATACATATTATATATTAATTTAAATTCACAAATATTATCATAATTTGTTTTATAAAAACTTTAAACTAGCTATTCATTAGAATTTTATAAAAATCAATATACAACATATACAAATATATACACATAATAAAAACGAAACAAAATATTCTTTTAAAAGTTTAATATAAATCTTCAAAAAATATTAAATCATAACTTCAACTAGTTATAAAAAATAAATAAATAAACATAATATTATTATTAATCATATTATATTAATAATTATTATATTTTATCACAATAGTATGTTTGTACTTTTATAATGTTATAATATGTATATATTGATAATTTGTTATTAAACCGCTACAATATCTCATAATCAACCAGTCACAAATATCCGGCAAATGCAATAATTTTCAAACATATACCAGTCATACAAAACGCTACATAACGCTTGAAACCAAAACCATCCATATCTACAAACTCTCGCACCCGCAAATGCAACTGCCGTGTTTGAACCAGTCTGATCCATAATAGTTAAGCAAATTGTTTTAATGTAACAGAATTTGCATTTATATAGATAATTTAATCTATTGATGGAAAAAGTAAATAGGTTCAAAACTTAAATAACAGCTTTTAACTGTATATAGAAACACGAGCCTAAATTAATAGGTATATATAAATCATATTAAATAAAAAAGACCATCATTTGATATTATTCTTCAATACTTTTCTTCTTCAAAATCATTTGTCAGTGACACAGCTATGTGGTGGGGAGGGGGTAAGCTCACCCCTGTGATTTTTATTAAAAATAAATTTTAATGTTAAACAATTGTTAGAATATTTGGTTAAAAATACTTAGTTTGACTCTCATTACATTAGATCAATTTTTTGTTTTCACCTATTTTTATCTATTCTATTAAAACATCATAATTCATTGATATAGATGTCGTCCAACTACTTGAATAGAATAAGATGTCATCCAACTACTTGAATAGAATAGATTAAAATTTTTTATTAATCATTTAAGAAAAATATTATACGAACAAAAACATAAATATAACTAAAAACACAAATAAAAAACTAAATTTCTAAAAAAATATAAAATAAAAAATATATCCGTTCTTAAAACCTTTTTAAGGATGGGTCATAACTCATAATCTAGTATCTTATTAGTAATACTAAGATTTGGATCCCGCGAAATCGCGGAAGAGAATAAATATTAAGTTTCCAATATTAGTTTAAGATAATGACATATTAAATGTTTAGAAAATTAAAATATTATATTATTTAAATATATATAACTGATATAGTTAAAATAAAAACATTAAAGATGAAAAATAAGACTTTATTATAAATAAAAGATATTGAACACACTAATTCCAAAGTGATGCAACCCTTCAAAATATTAGGTTTAACAATCACTATTAAATTTTAATATTATTTTTGAATTATAATATATTACATGTTTAAAACAAAAAAATGATAATATATAAATGTTTTAAAACGTATAAATGATATAGTTAAAAATGAAAAGATTGAAGAAAAATAAGATTATTAGAACTTATTATCAATAAAAGGTATTAAAAACACTAATGCCAAAGTGATGCAATCCTTCAAAAGTATTAGGTTTACTAATTAATATTAATTTTTTGGTATTATTTTAAAATGATTATATGCCAAATGTTTAAAACAAAAAGGATAATATTTAAATAAATGTTTTCAAAAATATAACTGATATAGTTAAAAAAAGATTGAGGATAAAAAATAAATTTATTATAAAATTATTAGAAATAAAAGATATAAAACTAATGCGAAATGATGCAATCCTTCAAAATTATTAACTAATAATAAAATTTAGGTTTAGGGAATCAGATGATGGTTATCTCAAAATGACATAAACAAATAATAATCTTGTGAACCAAAAATAAAGTATATATTGCACTACCAAATAAAAAGTATTTTTATGGTTGTTGAATAAACAAAAAAATATCTATAAAATTTAGGATTTTGAATTAAGGATGATGGTTTCTCACTAAGGTCTAAGGCAATTGACTTTGTACTATCAATATTTATTTTAAACCATGTAAACAAAAGAAAAAAAATTGGCGATAAATCTAAAAGTACTTGGAGAGAAATTTAATTAATGTTTTAATGTATTTTAAGTATATTTTATCTACAAAAATTAAAACTACAAATTATTAAACAGATCTAATATAATTTTAATGGTATAAATTTTTATTATACAGATCTTACATGCATGAATAAATGCATATAGAATCATAATTATAGTTTATTTGGTTAAGTAGGCCTCTTTAAAATAATAAATAATTGGGTCTGTGTGAAATAAAAATATTAACAAGTGCTTAAAAGCATGTGGTCTTCTTCTTTGTTTGATGAATTATAAAAGTTTTCACTATAAAAACACTAATGGAAACTATTCGTATTATCACCTATTACTCGTAGCGTTTTGTATTTACACAGTTCACGCAGACTCAACTCGGGCCACTGCCTAATCTCGCCGATCAGCTCTAACTCGCCACATCTACCTCCGACGTAATATGTAAAACGGCCAATGGAAGTAGAACAATGTTTTGTAAGAAATTCGTCTGCGTAGTTTGTGAAACGGCCAAATTTAGATAATGGAACGACATACCTTTTTTCCCGTACCTCTGTAATCTCCAGATTCCCCCCCCCCCCTTAACCTTCCACTTGAAACGGTCTCTGTCACTACTACACGGACGTCTTCTCATGACGTTTCTCAGGTGTCCCGTACAAGAGACGGCTGATCAGTTACAATTGTGCGTTCTACGTAAAAAAAACAGGCAACATAGATATATATAGTGATTAAAGAGGTGTGATTGAAGGGTTGTATTGTTTAAAAACAGGGAACGTAGATATACATATGTTGTTTCAGAGAGGTTTGATTGAAGGGTTGTGATGTTTGGGAATTAAACGATTCATGAAAAGATGCAAATACGACAATTTGTGATGACGTAAGCTATCTAGAGTGAAAGAATTTTATATCCGTTAGATCAAAAATAAGGAACAAATCTGACTATTAGATAAATATTGTTTTTCCTATAAAAATGATGACATCATCAATCATCAAAATGACCGGGAGTAAGAATAATGGTAAATGAAAGTGACAAAGAAACAATATATAAATTTGTTAAAAAAAAATCTTTCGGAAGGGTTGCGTTGTTTGGTATTTCAGAAAAGAAAAATAAAGGGTTGTGCCTTTTAAAAAAGCGATGGTTCAAAAATGAAACGTTTAGACTTTAGAGACAAACTGTTTAGATTACTGATGACCTCATACATTTAACTGAAACTAAAACTTGACCATTAGAGCATCTCCAATGGTGAAACTACCATTGGAGTCCTTAAGCTTTATTTTAATAATTTTTCTTTTTTTTAAGAGTTAAAAATTTTAGTTCAAAAAGTCAGTCCAATGGTGTATTCCATTTAGGAATCCTTAGGAAAAAAAAAAGGAAATTGTAGTAACAATCTCAAATGAAGTTCATTATATATCCAGATGACACTGCTAAATCGTCAAGAACCAATCTTAAATAACTAAGAACATGAAATTTGCAGAGAACATGAATTTGAAGTGTGGAGTCTCGTCTTGGAGATCATCTCTGAAACTGGAATGTCCAGATAACGGAACAATACCGTCTTTGCCATGGAAGAGCTTGAAAGCTGAATTAAACCCAGGACCATCTTCAAAAATCGGACACTGAGAAGAAATAAACAAATGCAAAGAGATCTGATTCATATGCGAGCGAACAAATATAACGAACGGATCGATGATAAATCACGAACTCGAATCGAGAGAATCAATTATCTGAGAATTTTTTTTTGTTTCTTCACGCCTGCATAATTTTGCAGAGAGCTGATTTTGATTAAATTGTATGGCCAACACAGAACCAATAGAGTTATGCCACCACACTAAGGACTTGATCCTTAAAATGCTTAGTTAAGGATTTTTTCTTAGTAAGTTCATAAGTTATAATGTTATTATAATCAAATAATGCTAAGGATTGGTGCTAAGGATTTGTTTAAATCCTCCATTGGAGATGGTCTTAGATTGCTATAAAGAAGCAACTCTTACCGTTCGATGGAATTTTTATTTTCCTATAAAAAAAAAAGATGTCATATGAAAACAAAAGTCAGTTTGCTATTATATATAGATTACATTAATAATTTAGTCGATAACTCCTGGCTCCACAAAACTTAAATTAAACAAAAAAATTGGATAGTTTATTGTGATGTTGGCCCCTTCAATTGGATAATTTATATTTTGATTGGTGTAAAATGTGTTGTTGACTCCTTAAATTGGATAAGTCATTTAAAATAAAGTTTTTTCAGGACAAAATGTTAGACTATCTTCTTTACCATGTTTATTGTAAGTTTGTTTATCATATTTCTCTATTGTACATGTGTCATCTGCTATATATGTTATCTATTTCGTTATGTCGTCATTCTTATATATTGTAAAATTCGCCATGTTACCAACTAACCTTTATGTTTATTATACTTGTGTCATTATGTTGATATACCAGGGGCAGATGTATGTACATCGGTACGGGGTCACGTGCCCCCTACTGATTTTTATTTTTCTTTAGTAATTCGAGTTAAATCATCCAATATCATATGTTTAGAGAAGAAAACTATAAAAGTGCCCCCATCAATTTTTTTTTGTTGTTGTTTCTAACATGGTGCCCCCAATTAAAAACATTTCTGGATCCGCCACTGGATCATCAATAATCTAATATTACAAAGTGACATATGATAAATCGAAAGAATCAACTTGAACCTTAACATATTACTAGATTTTGACCCGCGCTTTAAAAACGCGGGATTTGTACTTAGAAAAATAGATATACTAATTTGTTAAATGTATGGTTATGTGTTCTAAAATATTTTTAAAAATAGACATAGGCTTGGATATATAATTTGACAGTATTTGTATTTGAGAGCATATAGAATTAATTTAGAAAAATATCAAAAAGATTGTATCTCTAAATCTATGTTCACTGATCTATGGATAGCTACCAATGTAATAGGTAAACAATAGTAATATTACTCTTTAAGTAGTCTTGAACAAAAAAAATGAGACGTAACTATGAAAACTTTTTTTTCGGAAGGTTGAAGGTATTTGGATTATTGGTAGAAAAATAATAAGTTAGGGTTTACATGGACCAATGTCTGTTAAAAAAAATCAATTATACATCTGTTATTATTACATACATTCTACTAAATTTTATAGATTCCAGTTTTTTAATATTTTATTTGAAATATGAGTTGGCCTAATTTTTTTTTAACGTCTGATTAATTATGCTAAAAAATATTACATAGACGATTTCTACGGCCGACAATTCTACCACAACGTTATTGTTTAAACGCGGATATATTTTGTTGATTATTTATATAAATTTTGATTAGTTAACCCGTGAAACATTTAAGATTGGTTTATGTGTTGGCAGATTTGCCTGTATTCATGGTGTTTAATGTTATACTTATCTCGCGTTCTATATTATTGTTTTCTTCCACTTTAGATGGTTAAATGTGTGATTTTAGTATTAACGCCCGCCTATATATTGCATGCATATTCCGTTTTTCCCTTCCCGAATCATTATCATTAAATCGTGCATATATTTTGTACTTTGAAAACATTACATTCTAACATACGACTAAAGTTACCAAGTTGTATAAAATTATTTTTCTTTTTACCGATGCAAACCAATATTGGAGTTCTTTGACCTGCTTCATGCACATTATAAGGTTTGACATCTCAGAAAATTTAGGTTCATGAAAGTGGACATTTTTTCTTGCATTTGTAATTTTTCTTGCACAAATTTGGTAGTGAAAATTGTAGAGGATGTAACATTCATTTATAAATAAAGTTTTCCTATAACCCATGATAGTCTTACCTTATCTGAATCGAGTTGTTATCATACTTAAAATTTTTCCTTCTAAAATAAACGTAAATATTAAATAACTAATGAAGACATAATATCTATTATGGAATAAAATCCCGTGTATATCTCGTTTAAGTTAGATATATTCATCCTTGACTTAAATATGAACCAATTTGAATAATTACGGATTTAATTCCTTTTTAAAAAATAGATTGCTAGTTTTTGATTGGTTAATTCTATAGTTGTTATATTAATTAATTTTGTTTGAAAAGAGAATGGTATGGTTTGTAAATAACTCCAATATTTAAGGGCAGAATCTTATGAAGGATTCTGTTTTAATAGTATAAACTAGATTTTAACATGCGCTTTTAAAGTGCGGGATATTTTACATTGTGAATACTCAATATAAAATTTGTTAATTGTTTTGTAAGAGATGCTAAAATAAGAAAATCCATTCTATTTAAAAGTTTTTCATTTAGACCTTGAACCGTTAAGACCACTTAACTTTTTGGATTTAATAAGGTTGTCTATTTATACAATGATAACTATATTGGTTTTTTTAGATTTGTTTATACTTTAAAAAAAAACTCTAAAATTATTTTTTTAAAAATTTGAAATTACATTTAAACTGTATTTTTCTAAAATGTTTATATTTATATTGAAAAAATGAAAAACAATTTGCAAAAGAAAAAGAAAAAATTCATGATAGGTGCCATTATTATTTTGAAATATTTTATTTTTGACATAATGATCTAGACTGGGGTTGATATAGATTTTATGGTAATTATAGAATAAGCATTCAATGGCTATATAAGAAAAAAATATTTGTATAATAAGTAATGATCTTTACAAAATCATAGGATTATAATTATGAGAACAAAAATCTCCATAAATATTCTGTAATAAATTAATAAAATAACTGCTCAAGAAATTTCTGATTATACGGAACACAATTTTGATTTTATTGTTAAAATATTTGAATTCATGGAGAAAAAAATAAATTTAGATAGATTATAATTATTTAGTTGAAGGTATCAGCGATTTTTTTCTCTATTTTAGGTGACGTAACCAATTTATATATCTATCTAAATCTCAAATTGACTGAAGAACCGAAAAAATTTAGTTTTTAATTTTTGGGGAAACACAGATAATTTGTTGGATATTTAAAAAACCAAAATTCATACTATTCAAAATTTTGAACAATAAGACACTACAATTGATTTTTAACTCAATCACAGGTTTACTAAAAAAATATGCTGTGTATTTCATGTTTGCATGGAAATATAACAACGAACCTAGAGATGACAAAAATAAAATAAAAAAATAACAACGAACCTGGTTGGATTTACTACCTAGATTTTTGGAAGTTGGGCATTATCTATCCTAAAAAAATGTATTTAAAATTCTTATGCGACTTATATTATTTAAATCTCAATCTAATTCATATCAACCTTTATGTCTCATATAGCTAACAAACTATTAACATTTCGATAATAAATCAAACATAAGTTTATTTGTCAAATTTTAGTAAATTGTTGTAGTATATTATGGTACACGTTATAGTAAATTGTTGTAATAAAAAAAGCCTGAAACAATCTATTTGTGTAGCAATATATTTAAATCTCAATCTAGTTCATATCAACCTTTATGTCTTATATTGTTAATAATTATTGATATTGATGGAAATGTTTTGTTTTGGGGATAATTAACAAAAACTGGCTCTGGGGTTTGTGTACTGGGTTTTGATTTTTCGTTTAGTGTTTAGACAAATATATGTTTTTTTTTCTCTTCCAGATGTTACAGGTGATACATGTAGTTTCAAAAGTATTAGACAGGCATTACTTTGTTATACATAAGTCACGTAATAGCATCATACATTAATCATGTTGCGGGTTTATAAGAGAGCTTCAATTATTTTGACATGTTTCTGTGTGCATAATGATGTATTGACTTAGATGTGAAATACATATGTTTGGATGATATATACATAAAGTATTCGTGTATAATATAAATGTTAGAAATCTTTTAAATATAATAGCTGATTTGTATTTTAGAAGTAAGATATATAATAAGGAAACCTTGTCGTAGATATAGGAAATTTAGTTGAATATGTAGTTGAGAAAAATAATTAAAAATGTTCCAAAAAATGTAATGATATTCTAATGTAATTATCTCCAAAAACTAATGGCAGAATCCTACGAGGGATTCTACTTTAATAGTATATATATACTTATACAAGCGATTTTGAAAATTCGTCCATAGTAATTTTAAGTTATATTTTACTAGTATTTACAAAGGGGTACAATAGTCGTAAACCTTCTTAAATCATTTGATCAGTGTCTACGGATATTGTTCATATGTTTTTCTTTGGATTTGTAGCCATAAACCCCAAATCGTTGGAAAATCATCGAGAATTTATCAAAAACTCGTCAAAGATTACCAACGACTCTGGATTTATGATCTTGCTAACTGAAATTAATATTTCCAACAAATTCTAGACGAAATATGCATTCCATTGGGAAACACCAAATTTACCAGAAAAGGAAGCATCAATCTTTTCATAAACTGTCCAAACTAAAACAAATTGATGGATTTCCAATGGGTTAGCTCCATCAGAATTTTTTTAATATAAGTAGATAGAGACAACACTGTATTTTGACATAAGCTCTAGTTAGAAAAAGTGTGTGAGCATAAGAAAGTAATCAATACTTTATTAATATGTATAATAAAGTTTTAATCTTTAGATTTCTCTAATTTAGATTGTAGGAACCGTGAATGAAAAAATACCATCTAAAAACAAACCTTAATGTTACATATATTTTTTTTCCTTCTAAAAATGTTACATATATATAAATCATACATGTGTTCAATATATACATATATATCATACTCTTTGCTCATTAAAACTAGAAACCTTCTTTAATACTGCTCTTCTTCCATAGACATGGAGTCATTTAAAAAAATCATGATAAAATGTGAGACCATCTTCCCAACTAACATGTTTATTGTAAATTTGTTTCATATTTTTTTATTACACTTGTGTCATCTACTATATATGACATCTATTGTATGTGTCATCATCCTTATATATGATAAAATCACCATCTTACCAACTAACATTTTTTTTATACTTGTGTACTTATATTGATATATGATGAAAAACCAGCATGTTCCCATTAAAATTTTTATATCATCATGTCCACATGAAAACCTTATTTTATGTATTCATCAAATGATTGTTAAATACTAGTTTCCCCCTGAATTCAAAGTTTGAATCATATTTGTCTCTGAATTGGAAGTTTGAAATCTATTTACATCCAGACCATGATTAAGTTCGGTATACTATGTACCAGTACATATCTAACCATTATACACCAATCAAAACCTAAATTAAACTAAGAAAATGTTCAATTAAAGTAACTAATTTCACACCCATCCGAAATAAAATCCAAAACTCGAAAATCAAGGGTCAAAATCCCGAAATCATCAAAATTCGAGAAGAACCAGATTGCTTTATCCTAGTACTTTTAATGATTTGGGGATTTGACCCTTTTATTTTTGAGTTTTGTTTTTATTTTGGTTGGGTGTGAGATTAATTATTTTAATAGCTATTTTCTTGGTTTAATTTGGATTTTCATTTGCTGTCTAATGGTTAGGCATGTATTGGTACATAATAAACTGAAATTAATCATGGTTAAGGTGTGAATAAATCTCAAACTTTTATTTCAGGGGAAAATATGATATGAACTTTGAATTCATGGAAACTGGTATTTAACATTATTTGATGGATATATAGAATAAAGCCTTAAATTCATATGTATGTGATGCTATATGATAGTTGAGAGAGATGAAATAAATCGCTAACTATGTTTTGTTTATTATACTTGTGTCATCGTGCATATATAATTTTATCTGTTGTATTAAAAAAAGACTTGACAAGTATTGGCACATCTTCATATTCATTATATATTTCATTTACTCTATAAGTTTTACTCCAAGTTAATCCACTTTAATTACTCTCATTTACTCTAGTGTTTGTCAATCACACTCTTAAGTTTTTGAGAATGAATTCTGTTCATATTTCTATCTTTCTTCTGGGATGTCACTAAATTACTTTATGCAGATAAGACTGTCCGAAGATAACACATAAATATATCTAAAATGAATATATGTTTTGCTATGTAGAAACAATCATTCGTCGAAAAGATATCGAGCAATTATTCATAATTAAATTTAGTTTAAGATAGATTTTAGTGGAATTTTTGAAACAATTTATTTTTATATATTTTACTTTTATTTGATTTTATTAAGTCAATTTATTTACCTTAAATATCTATATTTAATACTTAATTTCACATACATCATATATTTGGGCATTTTTAAATTAGTATTTGTACAACTATTTTGGTGTATGATATAAGATGGAGATAAACAGAATTCTCAATTGATTTGTGATCTATCAGATAAAATCGAGTTAGAGAAAATGTTAAACAACCATAGCGTGCACATTCTGCTCATGATCATCTTGTCTACAATTTTTTGTCAGCATCTTATCTACAGTTTAATCTATTACAATGTTACATTATCCTAAGAATGTGCCCACGGGTATTTCCTGATCTATGAAATCATTGCAAAACATAAATGTGAAAGAAAGTGTTGTAATATTTTTGTACATTCGTAGGCACAATGCCACTCAGAGAATCGTTATGAAAATATTTGGACACTCGCAAAAAAAACATATTCAAAAATTTCATGAAATTCTTAATGTCATTGAGTTTATGGTAATGTATATGTTTAAGCCACATCCAATTAATCTTATTAAACTAAATCAAAATTGTAGTTAGATAAATTTTATGAATCAAATTTCAAGAGATGTATCAGTACAATGGATGAAAAACATGTTCATGTTATGGTCTAAGGACGAGCCCAACAATGAAACTGGAATAGAAAAATCAATACAACAGGAATATAATGAGAATATGCAATTATACAAGTTCTTTACAAAGATATATGTTGATGAGCATGAGTATACATATGATGAAAAGACTATGGCATTGACTATCGTAAATGACTTTATTTTCCATATCCAACTATAGGTAACTACTATCTTGTTAATTCAAGATATACTTTACATCATAGATTTCTATGACTATATCGGCAAATTCAGTACCATCATGATCCTTTTCAAAATCAAACACTCCCTTTCTTTTTGAGCAATTACAAAGAAAAGTTTATGCATATTCATTCTTCAATTTGACGTATTACTGGAAAAATACTTTGGAGTGTGGAAAGGAAAAATGAAAGATAATGCAAGATCAAGCAATATATGATGACATTCAAACAACAAGAAAACTTGTACCATCAACAATATATGAAGCAAACTAGGAAAAACTTGCAACCCTCAAACAACCCCTCGAACAACGTTATAACAAAAAAAATAGAAAGGTTTTGAAGAGATATTGAAATGAATTTATGGAATTCTCATTTATAATTTATTATTATTTATATAGTAATTTTTACTAAGATTCTAAAAAAATCTAGATTTTTTGAATAGTTAATAAACTGTTAAGTCCTTTTAATAATATAAATCTTCTAGTAGTATCCTTTCAAAAGCATCTGAATCTCTTCTCCATGGGTAGAAGTTGTAAACCATACCGTGATCAAAGATGTTTTAGTTCTTGAACATTTTCCTTCTTCTTTTTAATGATAAATGTTGTACGGATCATCTTCAGTTTGTTGTAGCTGCTGCTGCAGTGTTAGCTGCATTGGATTGTAAATTTACGAAAGAAGATACCGAGATGAAGCTTGATTCAATCAATTGATGGACTGGAGCTAAAAATGTATGTGTGTGTCAGTGTGTGGTCTTAAATGGATGATTGTTTTGGAGTGAATTTGGAATTAAATTAAAAAAAATTGAAAACTGTCGGTAAATAAATAACCTTATTCAGTAAAGGAAAAAAAATTGCACCAAAAAAAAAAGACAAAATATTTGCTTGTGTCCAAAGGAACTTATGTTCTATAAGAGTGATACTTTTAGCAGTGGCATTACACTTCTATTTTCTTCAAGCCAGCAGCGATCGGCATTCCTAAGAAGCCAACAAATATGCTGAAGAACCACTGGACGAATGTGAGAGGTGTGGTGCTTGCAAATGTCCCCAAGAACTCAATGATTATGATCTGAAAGAAAACAGTTATACCGATAACAACCACAAACACATAGTTGTCGAGTATGCCTTTGAATACATCGATCTCTTCCATTTCCCGCGAGCTTATCTCATTGAAGACCTGAACACATTAAATAACAAAACCCAAGTAATCATCATACCACTTTTGAGTTGTTTTGATTAATATATTTTATGTTTCCTTTACCTGACAGAAGACGAAACAGTTAAAGATAAGTGTGTTCAACACAAGAGTAGAATCAGGACCAACAAGACCAAACAGTGACTTCCCTTTAGCCTGTAGAAGCCAAATGATAACGAACTGATACACAGCTTGTCCTAAGATGTTCCTCCACATTGCGTTTGTAATGAAATTCCCTTTCCTTCCAACGGGCATACGTTTCATCAGCTCGTTGTTAGGTGGCTCTGTAGCTAGAGCAAGAGCTCCAAGTGTGTCCATTATCATGTTTACCCAAAGCAGTTGAACAGCAGTTAGAGGAGCACTTCCTGAGTATAAGATGCATAAACATCGTTAAAAAAGAATTTAACATAACTGAATCAACCAATTTTGTTTTAAACTCACCAGTCAAGCAAGCTGAAGAGAAGTTAACAATGAGGGCAACAACATTGACCGTTAGCTGGAACTGCACAAACTTCTGAATGTTAATGTAAACCGAACGCCCCCATTTGGCCACTGTCACAATAGTACTGAAATTATCGTCGAGAATAATGACATCAGCGCTCTCTTTCGCCACCTAGTTCCATTGCCAAAAAAAAAAAGTTTTAGAAAGAGTTTTGAGACGATTTTTTTAACAATTTTAGACTCACCTCTGTTCCGGCAATGCCCATTGCTAATCCTATGTCAGCCTCATGGAGCGCTGGTGCATCGTTTGTCCCGTCGCCAGTCACGGCAACAACTTCATCAAAAGTGGTCCTTAACTGCTTCACAAGTGTATGTTTGTCCATGGGAGAAGAACGAGCCATCACCTGTTAAGAGAGAGTTCTTATTTCAAGACTTCACTAGATCAAGAAAAAGTCTAAAAATCAAGAAAATGATTCGATGATGACCTGAATCTTGGGAATGAGTTCAAGTAACTCTTCTTGATTCTTCTCTCTGAACACAGGACCTTCAATGGCTATACCATCATCAGTGAGGATTCCACATTCTCTAGCAATAGCTTTCGCAGTGTTGATGTTATCTCCCGTAACCATCCTCACCATAATACCAGCACGGCGACAAAGCTCCACGGACTCTCTGACTCCAGGGCGAACAGGATCTTTGATGCCAACGATTCCTATGCAAGTAAACCCTGAAGCCGGGATGCCATCATCCGCCGAGAACCCGTTTTCGATATCCATGTAAGCGAGGCAAAGAGTGCGAAGAGCTTCGTTTGCAAACTCATTGATCGTAACGTTCAAGTACTTGATGGATTCTTCATCAAGCGGAACAGCTTCACCGCTTGAGTTGATAACATTTTGGCAAGCAGCTAGTACTATCTCAGAAGCTCCTTTGGTGTGAGCGCGAACGCGTCCTCCTTCGGGTAGCTCGATGACCACTCCCATCCTCTTCTTGGTGGAGTTGAATGGCTCAACTTTGATGACTTTGTTGGATTGTCTCTCTTCTTGGAACTTACCTCCGAGAGATAGTCCAAACTCCAATATAGCCGTCTCCGTTGGCGTCCCCAGTATCTCCGTCTTGCCTTGTTTGTTCACAACGACCTCGCCTCCGGTGTTATTAAATATCGACTGTTGGAGTAGTTTCAAAGCAGCCTCGGGGATGTCAGACTGCACACCTGAGCCTTTGGATGCTGCTACATCTTGAACATTCATGCAAATGCAAGACTTCACAACGGTCATGTGATTGGTCGTTAAGGTACCAGTCTTATCACTGCAAATAGTAGTTGCGGACCCCATCGTCTCACAGGCCGCCAAGTGTCGGACGAGTGCTTTATCATTCATCATTTTCTTCATCGCAAACGCGAGGCTAAGAGTCACAGCCAAAGGCAAACCTTCAGGAACCGCAACAACAACAATCGTCACGGCGATGGCGAAGTATTCAAGAAGCTCTAACGCCTCATCTCCCGACCACCTCCAGTGAGTGCTCAACGAAAGCTTCCTCTTAAACATTCCTTGCACCAAAACCGCAAACGTTACGACGGCGAAGAAGAGGCCTATTTTGCCAATGATGGTTGCGACTCCGTTGAGTTTCACTTGCAACGGAGTTTCATCATCACCTCCTTCGCTAAGAGTGGCCATCAGTTTCCCCCACTGTGTTCTCATACCAACCGTTGTAACCAACATCTTGCACGACCCGTCTTGCACTTTGGTTCCGGAGAGAAGGAAAGGGTTCTGAGCATTCACCATGACAGGCTCGCTCTCTCCGGTCAGACTCGATTCATCGATCACAACGGAGAAGCCAGAGAGGAAAAGACCGTCAGCAGGAACCTGATCTCCGATAGCAAGATGAACAATATCACCAGGAAGCAACTCGTATATAGACAGCTTCTGTCTGAACCCGCTCCGCGTAACCTGAACCGTGATCTTCTTCTTTTCTTTGTCTAAATCCCTGAACTGCAAAGACTGTCTGTAGTCGCTAGTTGCTGTGACGAACACAACCAAGAGGATACTAGCGACAATGCCGAGACCATCGTGCGACCCTTGAGGCCATCCTTCGGTTGCGATTCCAACTATCAAGGAGAAGAAAGCGCAGACACCTAGAATCATGAGCGTCATGTCGTGAAGGGCTTCCCAGACGAATATCCAGAAACTCTTCAGCTCGCTTTCTGCGAACTTGTTGATTCCGAATAGCTCTTGCCTTTGGATGAGCTGATCAGGTTCACCTGAGAGGCCAGCGTTGGGGCATGCCTTGAGCTTCCCCGAAAGCCCATCGACTCCACCGTGAAACTTGAGCTTCTTCACATCATGACTTTCCACTATTGATCCTAACTCATCTGCACAAATGTCATAGCCTGCAGCTTTAACATCTTCAGGCACGGTGTAGTCACTTGGAGATACTCCTGAAAAGATTCCGTTTTCAAAATTAGTATGAATTAAAGAAAATAAAATTTTACACAAATGCAAAAAAAAAAGTACACATTCTGATAAATTATTCACCCGAGATAAATTGGAATGCGGCTTTTGAGACGAGAACTGCGATCTTCAGTTTCTCCTGGATTATGAAAATTGCAAATATATAAATGAGGAGGCAAAATTTAAAAGTTCCAGAAACCTATAGATCCAAAACTAAACCAATGTCACGTTAGATGTTATACAAGTCGTAGTATGATTGTAAAATGTAACAAAATAGACTAAACATATTGAAATCAAAATCTTAAGCCAAATGGACTTTATAAAAAAATGAATTTGTGAAAATAAATGAAATGTTCAAGAAATTTACATACCTTGTGCATCAAGTTTATTCTTATATATATATATAACAATTACAATATTAGTTCAATAAATTACAATGTTTCATGGTTTTCTACCACATTTGGCCTAAATATTATTCATGTTTGTCACTTGAATCATATTATATTGAATAGTGTGAATTATTTCACCATATACTTTTTTAAAGAAGTTTTGTTAATGTTTTATGATTGATCTTATAATGGTTCTAAGAATATGTCGTTACAGAAACTCCGTTTGTAAAATCAAAACACATAAAAGAAAGAGATAAAAGAAGACGCACCTGATTGGTCTTGCGCATGGCGGCAGCTTCGTAACGCTTGGAGAGGTTTGCGGTGAATCGAAATCGACGTTTTGGATTCTTTACGACGCCACAGAGGTTCCGCCATTTCTCGAGCACTTCCTCCGACGAATGTTTGGCCTTAACGTCAAAATTCTGGTTCAAGTAACTCTCCATATTTACTCTTGTGAATCACAGCTTCAAAGCTTTCTTATGTAAAACTATCTCAACTTTTTCTATTCTCTTTTATTTTAACTTTTTTTTTTGTTTGTGGAGGAAGAAGAGAAGAAGCAGAATAATCGCAAACTTTAAAGGAGAAGGGGAGATGAAAGCGAGTTTTAAGATCTGAGCTTTTTTAAGCTTTGAGAAATTGACCGAGTCCTCGGTTTAAGCTGAGTCGAGTAGCTTAAATTAAATAGTTTCGTGAGATTCAATAATGCCAATCAAAAGCCAATCATCCGGTTATTATTAAGGGCAGTAACCAATAAGTATGATGTGTATTGTTTATGCAAGTTGGAATTATATGCTTTCATACATTCATGCAGGGGTATGCATGAAGAGCAGGGACATTCTAAGAGCAACATTAACGGTACTAATTATTTGTCCTTAGAGTAGTTTAATGTTATTTTTGGTGTGGGACAAATATCAAGGACATTTTGAAAATATTTGATTATTGGTAGGACTTTGTAAAGTCTTTAGAAAATTAAATTTATTATTTTAATTAAAAAAATAGAAAACGTAGAGAAAAACATGAGAAATTACAAAGTTGAAAATAAAGAAAAAAATACAAGATAAAAATAGCAAACATTATATTGAATTCAAATAAAGTTAATCATTGTTGTGATTCGGTAGATCTCCAAACTTAGCCCATATATGTTCAACCAAATCTTCTTTTAATTGATAATGGCCTGGAGTATCTCGAACTTCTGCTCGACGACCTAGTGTAGTACGGAGGTTTGTAGTCCGTTTGACTACAAAAGTGGGATCGACATCTTCTTGTTGTTGAAATTCTGAAGCGTGAAGGTAAGAACCTCGTTCATCTTCAACAATCATATTATGAAGTATGATACATGCTTTCATAATATTTCCTATTTTGTTTTTATCCCATAATTTAGATGGATTTCTAACAATCGGAAATCTAGCTTGGAGGACTCCGAAGGCACGCTCAACATCCTTTCGCACGCATTCTTGCGTTGTGGCAAATAAAGACTGTTTTTGTCCTTGTGGGAGTCGGATAGATTGAATAAAAGTAGCCCATTTCGGATAAATACCATCGGCAAGATAGTAAGCCAAACCGTATTCCCTTCCGTTGACATGGAAATTGACTTCGGGAGCGTTTCCGTTAATTATTTCATCAAAAACAGGTGATCGATCAAGAATATTAAGATCGTTCAAAGTACCTGGAGCTCCAAAAAATGCGTGCCATATCCAGAGGTCTTGAGAAGCTACCGCCTCCAACACAATTGTTGGTTTTTCGTGTCCTCGTGAATACATTCCTTTCCAAGCGGCCGGACAATTCTTCCACTCCCAATGCATACAGTCGATGCTTCCAATCATACCTGGAAAACCACGTTGTTCTCCAATATATAGTAATTTTCCAGATCCTCGGGCGTAGGATCTCTTAGGTATTGACCCCCAAACAAGTGGATAATTCCGGCGGTGAATTGGAACAAACAATTTCTTGCAGTTGTTTCAGCTAGTCTGACATATTCGTCAACGATGTCAGCCCCAACACCATACGCCATTTGACGAATAGCTGCGGTACACTTTTGAAGGGGAGATAGGCTAGACCGTCCTGCAGCATCTTGTGTTTGTTGAAAGAACTCAAATTCTTGGGAGAGACTATGAACTATTCGCAAGAACAATGTCTGGTTCATTCGAAACCGCCTCCGGAACATGTGGTGCGGGTAAGTGGGAGTCTCGTTAAAATAATCATTCCAAAGATTATTGTGACCTTCTTCTCGGTTTCTCTCAATAAATATACATTTTTTTCGCTCTTTCGGTTCTGGAATGATATCTGGAAATTCTAAGAAATCTTCAAACATAGAATCAAAAATTGATTCATCATCTTTGTGGTGGTAATGATAATTGGAAGAATTGGAAGAAGATGCCATAAATTAAAGAAAAAAAATGTTTTTTTTCTTAGAGTTGAGAACTTGTTTTTAATCTGAGAAGTAGAGAAGTTGTGCATTTTACGAGAATATGTTTCTCATATTTATAGGCTCAAGGAGTAGTATATTGTTTGTCTTGTGACCCTTTTGCTTATTACATCTTGTGATTTTATTTTCTTTGTCTTCTGACCTTTTCCTTACACTTGAGTCACGAGATGGTTGAAGACAAATAATAGACTGGATGTCATAAAACATTATCACTTCTCGTGACCATTACAAGATGTCATAAAACATTATCACATTAGATGTCATAAAACATTACAAGAGTCATTAAAACATTACACATTAGATGTCATAATACATAGAGTTTTGCATAATACAAGAGTCATTGCAACATAAAACAGAGAGTTTGATTTGTTCTTAGAAAACATTACACATTACTTTAAGATGAGGACGCGACCTATGAAAATCACCACCATCACCATAACAGCAACAATAAAATCAAAGCTAGAGTTTGATTTGTTCTTAGCCAACTCACCCACCATGCTCTCCAGTCTAAGAAGCTTCTGATCAGTGTCAAAGTCACTCAACAAGGTGAGAGAATCAACCTTCTCGGCTAACTGCAGTGTCTGTCTGTCCCTCGCTCGCATCTCTTCCATTACAGCCTCGTCCCACCACTTCCAAACGTGACACTCGCCATCATCAACATTGTCGCATGTGTAGTATCTGCGTCCAGGGTCGGTTCTACTGTAAGACGTAGCTATCTGAGGTTGACTCCCACAATAGCAAGTCTGCGGGAAACCGAATTCTACTTCAGGCTGGGGAGGGTACACTTGCTGACGGTTCTCGTTCTCTAACTGGGCTTGGTCTTGCTGAATCAGAGATTCTATTTCGTTGTAGTCACTGTCCGAGCCATCCCCACCATCCCCACCAAATGTAGCAGATTGGGAAGGTTGGCTATAGCTATAACGCCCCATGTGTAATAAAACCTGTATTTATAAAGAAGTAGGTTAGATTAAAAACTAGCAAGTAAACTTTAAAAACGACCAAGTAAAACTTATGATTATTTAAAAACCATTACAACTTATGATTAATTAAAAACATACAAACTTATGATTAATTAAAAACAACCAGGAAGCATACAAACCAACCAAACAAACAACTTAAGATAGAGACCGATCACAACTTAAGATAGCATACAAACCAACCAACCAAACAAACAACTTAATATCTAGAAATACTCCGCGAGGAGCTTCTCTTTGGCTACTTCTTCAGCCTCAGTGAGTGTGGTGGTTTTGGATTTGGCAATCAGACTGTCTAAGATGGCAAACTTTGACAGTTTTTCTTTCTTGTCCAAATCTTCCTTCCTCATTTCCCAAACCGCCGTATAGTCAGCAACAGACTTCCCCTTACCCATTGCACTACGTCTTGCTTTTGCAGCCTTTACGCCTTCAGGTCTTGTCTGAGCTTCCTCAACAGCCTTTGCAGCCTTTACACCTTCACTTGTGGTTGAAGTTTCTGAATCTGCCTTCCTCTTTGAACCTCCAGTGGGGTTGAGGTTAAGCCATTTCTGCTCATACCTCAACACGCACCACGCATGTTCAAGTGTGAATTTATACCCCTGATCAGCGAAGTATATGTCGTGGGCCCCCTTCAGAACATCATTCTCATGCTGTCCACTAGTAATTCTGCGCTCCGCAGCAGCATATGCACCACAAAACTTGTTGACAAGATCATTTATTTTGTGCCACCTCTGCTTGTAATTCCGATGCGCGGAAGTGTCACCGCCAGGTCCACCATTCAGAGCTTCGAAGAAACTATCCCCTACTCGTTTCCAGAATGTCCCCGACTTTTGGTAATTGCTGGTAATAGGGTCTTTAGAAGTGTTTAACCAGGCACTGATCAGCATCTCGTCCTCCACTGGGGTCCATTTATGTCTCTTTCCACGCTGCACGGGACTGTCTGTAGGTGGAGTTGGAGCCTCGCTTTGTTGTGAACTGAACAGAGGGATCTGCGAAGATCCAGAATGATAACTCTCATAAGGAGAGTTGTCATTAAGAAGACTTCCTTCTTGACTTTGAAGAAGACCCATATAACCAGCAGACTGGCTATACGGTGTCCTTGGATCCATAGAAGAGAGATGGGAAAAGAGGATTAAGCAGAGAGATGACTAAGGGAAAGCAGAGAAGAGAGAAAGAAGATGATGGCTAAGTGATAAAATCGTTTTTAGCACGATGGTTAAATAGCAATAAGAAGGGAGATGAGTGAGTTAAAGCAGAGAACAGAGAAAGAAAAAATTAATTAAGACAATCATAATGACCTATCTACAAAAGTACAACTCAGTTAATACACATTACACAACCATAATAACATGACATATAACTACCAAGAGACATTACTTTACTTCAGCTCAGTTAATACACATTACTTCAAGTCTAAACAAACTAGAGACAAGTCTAAAGAGTTCAAGTCTAAAGAGTTCAAGTTAAAGAGTTCAAGTCTAAAGAGTTCAAGTTCAAGTTAAAGAGTTCAAGTCTAACTACCAACCATTTCGTTCTAGTCTGAATAGAAAGTTTATTACCTCGTGCTCTGGACGAAATGGTTGTCTGTGTTATTGTAGATTATCCTTGCCTCACCAGCTTTGAAACCAGGTTGTTGATGATCCTCGCCTCGCCTCACCTAATAACCTCAGAATCAAAAGAAACACATTTCAGTTTATAAAAACATAACACAACTACTTACAAATAACTAAAAAACAGAAGCAAATCAAAAAACAGAACACGAACTAGCACGAACTAGCAATACATTTCAGATTCAGTTTACAAATCAAAAAACAGAACACGAACTAGCAATACATTTCAGTTTACAAATAACTAAAAAACAGAACACGAACTAGCAAACCAAGCGAAGCAAATCAACGACTAAAAAATGCTATCAGATTCGAGTAAAAAATGCTATCAGATTCGAGTAAAAAATTCTATCAGATTCGAGTCAAAAAGCTATCAGAATCGAGTCAAATAACATATCAGTCTATTAATAAGACAATAACCAAATACATGCAAATCGATTCAAAACAATAACCAAATACATGCAAATCGATTCAACCAGATACGGAGGAGGAACACCTACCCTTTAACCTTCGAATCGCAGAGAAGAGAGAGGAGAACCGCCGAATGAACCGTCGATTGAACCGCCGACTGAACCGTCGAGAGAACCACCGAGAAATCCGTCGAGAGAACCGTCGAGAGAACCACCGAGATATCCACAGTCTAGAGGAGATGCCTCCGGAGGAGATCCGTCGACAGGAGAACCGTCAGAGACGAGATGAGCCGTTCACCCGAAATCGCCTTTTCAATCGCAAAGCTTGAGAACGAAACAGACGAAGAACTGAAAATGTCGATCCATTTTCTCGACTCCCCTCACGAAAACTCATCGGCCCACTCCGGAGACGACACGTAGCTGGGAAGGACGCGCTCAAATGTATCTACGCTAACGACGTCCCACTAATTTTTCTATTTATTTCATTTATTTTTAATCACGTTTATGCTAAGGACAATCACTGCATACACCGTTAATCATGGTCTAATGCGCTATGTTACTGTTATTAAAAATTTCAATACTTCGTGTAGGAGTATGCATGAAGAGCAGGGAGCTTTGCTAAGTGGCAGCTAAAAATGTAAAATATACAACGACCGTGTCAATCTTTTTCGTATACGAGGCCATTCTCATTTCTCGATCAATATACCACCATTAAAATTAATAAAATTAAATAAAAATATATAAAAATACTAGAGGCTATTTTCTCTATGATAAAAAACTCTATAATAGAAATAAAATTTGTTCAAAAGTATTTATTTAAAATAAAAACCTCTAAATATAGAAGAATGTTATTCTTCTTTTACAATAAGAGGAAAATATACCAATTTATATTTTAATTTAAAATAGAGTAAAATTGGAGTAACTTTAGTTATAAATGCTATTATAAAGTCAAATTGTAGATGTGGACTAGAGATGCTCTCAGAGCAGATTTATTGGTGAAGAAGCATATAAGGGTTCTCATCTTGTTTTACATTGTTATTTAGTACATTTTTAGTAAATAATTAAAAATCTCATAATATAAATTAAACAGAAAAATACTGTGATTGTAAAGTATATATTTAAAAGATTTCAAATTGATGCATTAAATCTCTCAAACGTTAAATACCGAATTTGTTGGGTTATTTATTTAAGGATAATTTAATCTCTTATTTAGGTCTTTATATTTTTTTAGGGCAACTACAGTTTGATATTTTGGTATTTTAGTCTGATTTCCATCTCCAATTACAAAACTAAACTTCACAAGAAATATTATATATTATTCCTATATTTTAATAGTATAATAATTTGTAATGGTTGATTGATATTTATTATATTTAAATTTAAGTTTATTTGTTAAAATATTATAATTAAGTATATTCAATTTTATTTAGATTTATATAAATATTTTTAATTAATTTATATTTATGACCTTTGTTTAATTAATTTATATATTTAATTTAATTTTAAGTAAAAATTGATGAATAATATTAGTTTAAATATATTATTAAATGAAATATAATGAATTGTTTTTAGTGTTTGGACATCGGTGTAATGAATAGTATATTACATCCAATTTGGCATAACATTACTCATAAAACACCAAACTTGATGTGATTGTGTAATTTTGAAGCTCTATTAAAAATGAAATTACATGAAATTTAGTATTTAGAAGTCTATTATAATTGGCCTTAGAAATTCATTATAAACTCTCTCTCTCTCCGTTATTTCATTTTTATTTAAGTTTTAAAAAAAAAAAAATACTTCGTATAATACCTGTTATATTGAAATTTATCAAAGCTTTGGTTTAGTTTTGTTATGTTTGGTTTTTAGTTTATCCAAATTGTAATCGAACTTAAATGCAACTAGATTTTGACCCGCGCTTTCAAAGCGCGGATTTATTTTCTTTTAACTTTTTTAAATTGACAAATATTTAGTAAATATCATATTTTCATATATTTGTTTTTTATAAAAAACTTAAACTTTTTATCTTTCTTTATCGTGTTTCATTTTAAATGAGATAGACCTGAGCACAATATCAGGACCCGAATAACCAACCCAAAAACGACCCAAAAATCAGGGTCCCGAACCCGATCAGACCCGCGGTAAATATCCGAATGAGTTCTAAATTGATATATCCGAAGAACCGGTCCCGAACCTGACCCGAACCAAAAACCGAATGAGTACCCGAAGATATCCGAAATGTGAATATATATCTAAAATATATGTTATAATTATATTTATAATTATTTTAATATTTTACATTAATATTATAAGTTAACTATAGTAGTTATTTTTGGTACTTTTGAGTATTTTTGGATAAAATATGATAGGTTGGATAAAATTTTACCCAAAAAACTGTATAGAATGGATATTTTTGTTATTTTTGGTTACTTTTGAGTAATTTGGATACAAAATTTTGAACTGAATCTAATACTTTGGTTACTTTGAGTGTAAATAACCGAATCCGTTTTAGATACTTTGGTTATTTGGTTGTTTTTCAGGTTCTTATGCATGAGAACTGAACCCACCTAGACCCGGAAAGATCCGACACGAACCCAACCCGAAATTTTATAATACCCGAATGGGGTTTAATTTCAAAACCCGAAAAACTCGATACACGAAAGAACCGATCCGTACCCGAATGGGTATCCGAACGTCCAGGTCTAATAAGTATTTATGTTTAGAAAATTAAACTTTATTTTTAATGAATTAAGTTGGTATAACTCTGATAAATTAATTTTATTATGTGGTTAATTTTTTAAATAAAAAAATTATATAATTTTAGTAAAGATTTATACTTTTCAATGAAAAAATTCAATTTTTTTATGAATGCTTAAATTATATTAAAAGAAAGAAAAAACATAATAATTAAGTGATTAATTTTTGTTCACTACACAAAATATTAAGAATGGTTGAAAAGAAATTATTTGAACTTGGAGAAAAAAAAAGAATTGGATCTGATTTTTTAATCGGCCCAAATGGCCCAAAAGAGATCTGATGTGGACAGTGGGCTGGATCAGAAAAAAAAGACTCAATATAGATGTGTTATTGATATTAGTTGATTGCACTTAATGAAATATGCAATGTTAATAAAGAAAAGGGTATTTTTAGTAAAAATACCAATATGATGTATCAAAATTTATAGTATGTATCGAATTTCTTAATAATATTGCTGATTTCCCATGCCTCGACATGTGTATGTTTTGTGCCAATGAAATTATCCTGGTTTAGGTTGGTTCTTGTGATCTTTTGATTTGGACCAAAAAAATATAATTATGATTGAAGACCTGCTAAAAATATTAACATACAAATATGGTTACGAAACGTGGGCCTGTGTGATAGTTTAAGCGAGCCCAATATCAATAATTAACAATAATTAAGAGCTAGAATCGTGGAAGGTTTTAAATAACGCAATTACCCTTCATTAATCAGCGAAATATAAGGAAGCATTGAAAAAGAAAGGGTAGGTTTAGTAAAAATTCAGATAGGATCCTGCTTTAATAGTATAGATTTCATATTCCACGATTGATGACTGATTCACTAAAACATAAAACCCCTATATGAATAATCAATATATAAAATAAATGAATTCAAATACCCTAAATCATTTTTTTCCATATCTAGCACCTAAGATCCAAAATGACACAATTAGGTTTCATTTAAAAATAAATTTGTCATTTACCATCATCTTTAATACTCTATTTACATTATGTAAAATACTAAATTTTAATCGAGTTCTCTTTTCAAGCTATCGTCTTCAACGGTGTGTTTTTTCTCTACTTTGTTGTCATTTTCGACGAATTTTTGAGAAATAATCTTTCTCATTAAAGAAACTTGATTCTAAATACAAAATCAGTGATGGACAGTGATTATGTAGATGACAAATCATGTAGAACAGCGTACGAGAGATTCATAAGGTAAAACCTGTTCGTGCAAAATACCTCAAAGTTATGCCAAGTGAATCGTTTATAATATTTTTGAATGAGTAGAATTCAGATTCCTAAGTGACAGCGGCTGAACCATTTCTTCATCAACAATATATGCTTCTGGACAGAGACTTCGAAAAGCATGAAGCATCACTTAAAGTAACAAGGAAGACTAATGAATTGAAACACCAATTATTATGTTATTTATATTAATAAATATATATTTCCATATAAATTCAACTTCTATATTTATTTTGAAAAAATATTAAGTTGAAATTTATTTATTGTATAATATACACGTGTGAATTATATTATTCATCACACTATTAAACATAAATTTGAAAAATAACTTTATATGTTTTAATAAAAAATCTATAATTTTTAATTTTTATGTGAAATGAAATAATAATATATATGAATATATATAACATTTAAAGTTTGTAGTTACGTTTTAAATGACTTTTTTGGTTTTATTGTAAAATTTAGTTAGAGAAAAATTATGTTAGAGAATAGTCGTAAGTTTGATATGCTTTGTTAGCTAAGAATCTAATACAATAAATGATTTATGGTCAATTAATTTTTTTTAATGGTCAATTAATTAAATTTGGTAAGTTTGAACTGAGAATATTAATTTTTGTTGTAGTTAATTAAATAAATATATTGATATCAAATCTCTGGCAAATATTCGGAATATGCCGGAATATCTACATAGTTATGATTTTTATTTTGTGTTTGGTAAACTGGAATCAAATTTGAATTTTCTCTAGTATTTCTGGACGTCAAAGAGATTTTAGGCGGGATTTGTCATTATTTTGTTCCTTTTTTAGAGTAGAATGTTTTAGCGCCGATTGTTGCCGCGCGTCGCGTCGTTTCGCTCGTCTCTCTCTCCTTCTTATACATACCCTTTGCAAAAACCCAAACTCCTCCGTCCTCTCTTCTTCAATCGATCCCACCCCTCTCAGATCCTTTCGCATTTCCTCCTCTCGATTTCGCTTCTCAACGTAAGTCCTCTACCGAAATCGCTTTTTTTTTATAGTATGTTTCTACTGTTTTCGATCTGATTTTAAACCCTAGCGCTTTAATTGTCCATCATTTGAACTTCGATTCGAAAGGATCTAGTGATTTTCGTTGTCCCGCCGCATGCAAATTGTTTAAACCCTAGTCTAATTGCT
The DNA here is from genome assembly GCF_000801105.2 of Raphanus sativus. Lineage (NCBI taxonomy): Eukaryota > Viridiplantae > Streptophyta > Magnoliopsida > Brassicales > Brassicaceae > Raphanus > Raphanus sativus. The sequence continues at coordinate 43,216,598 of NC_079516.1, forward strand.
CAACATTTCAACCTAGATTCTGAGGATCCAACTGTTACTCTGTTTGTTTAACGGCGTTTAATGCTTAAAACCCTAGATCTCACCACTCTAATTTCTCAGCATTTTTTTAATGTTATTTTGTTTGAATTGCGGCGATTTTTTTCTGTTGTAAGGTTTCGGAGATGGTGAGAAAGGGAGCTAAGGCTGGGAAGCAAAAGAAGAGACCTCTTCCAGAGAGCAAAGACTCAGACGGCGGCGAAGACGTCCTCGTCTCCACGAGGAACACGAGGCCGAGGCGCGCTGCGGCGTGCACCGACTTCAAGGAGAGATCCGTTAGGATCTCCGAGAAATCCGCCACCGTTGAGACCAAGCAGCACCAGACCGTGGAGGACGAGATTGTGGCTCTACACTTGACAGCAGCCGTTGCTGATGAGCCTCGTCAAACCAGGAAGCTGACCGATTTCGTTCTACACGACGCTGATGGAGCTCCGCAGCCTGTGGCGATGGTGGAGCTTGGTGACATCTTTGTAACCGGTGTGATCTTACCTTCTGGGGAATGCTCTGACAAGGAGAAGGCTAGAGGCGTGAGGTGTGAAGGTTTTGGACGCGTGGAGAATTGGAGTATCTCTGGGTATGATGATGGCTACCCTGTGGTTTGGTTCTCGACGGAGCTGGCGGATTACGACTGCGTTAAGCCTGCTACGGGTTACAAGAAGATTTATGACTATTTCTATCAGAAGGCGTTTGCTTCGGTTGAGGTTTATAAGAAAGTGGCCAAGTCTGCAGGTGGGGACTCTGAGATTAGTCTGGATGAGTTGCTTGTGGCGGTTGCGAGGTCTATGAGCCTTGAAAGCAAGTGTTTTTCTACTGATTTCTTGGTCCTCAGGAACTTCCTTATATCCCAAGGGGAGTTTATATATAACCAGCTTGCTGGTTTGGATGAGACGGCCAAGAAAGATGAAGCGAGCTTTGCGGAGATTCCTGTACTCGTTGCTCTTAGAGATGAGAATAGTAGACTTGACGGTGCTGCTATAAAGATGGAAGGAAGACCTTCTAATGGGGTTCTGAGGATTGATGGAGTTCCTGAAGCTGCAGAGTGCAAGGCGGCCTTGTCATCTGATCAAGAGATGATTGACGAGGATCAAAGATATGCTAAAATTATGCAAGATGAAGAGGATAGAAAAACTATGCAACGGCCTAGAAGAAACGGCAGGGCAGCTTCTTCTTCAAACAAAGGATACATTAAAACCACTGAAGATGAGATTGCCAGTGATTATCCTCTCCCAGCTTATTACAAGAATTTCAGAGATGAAACCGATGAGTATGTAGTTGCTGAAAACGTTGAGGTTCACATTGAGGACCTGCCTCGCAGGATGCTACACGATTGGGCTCTTTATAACTCTGATTCAAGGTTCATATCTCTGGAGCTTCTCCCGATGAAGCCCTGTGCGGATATTGATGTAACTATCTTTGGATCTGGTTTGATGGCAGAGGACGTTGGGTTTTGGTTTTGTCTAGATGATCCTGATACCTCTAGCTCTACCTCTACCTCTGCCAAGTCAAAGGAAGATGGGATGCCTGTATTCCTAAGTCCAATAAAGGAATGGATGATTGAGTTTGGGGGGTCAACTATCTCGATTTCAATACGGACAGATATTGCCTGGTAAGCTGTCTATTCTATTATTTGTACCCCATGCTTCTGCATCGCTTTCTTCTTCTGCTGATGTCTCAGGTTTATGCAGGTATCGACTTGGGAGCCCGTCAAAGCAATACGCCCCTTGGTTTGAGCCTGTTTTGAAAACAGCAAGGGTTACGATAGGCATTTTTGCTCTGCTAGAGGAGCAAACTAGAATGTCTAAGCTTTCATTTGAAGATATCACGAAAAGAGTGTCTGAGTTTCAGAAAAACCACAAAGCTTACCTTTCTTCTGATCGCTTGGCTGTTAACAGATATCTAGTCGGCCATGGGCAAATTATTCTGCAGATGTTCTCAGAATTTCCTAAAAAGGATATCCAAAGGTGTTCATTTGTCAGTGATCTTGCAAGGAAAAGGGCGGAAAGGCACAACACTAGGTGGACCATCAAGAAGAAGAAAGTTTTGATGAAAGAGAATTGTAATCCAAGGGCAGGCATGGCACCTGTGGTATCCAAGAGAAAGGCTATGCAAGCAACAACAACTCGTCTGATCAACAGAATTTGGGGAGAGTTTTACTCCAATTACTCTCCTGAGGATCCCTTGCAGGCAGTTTGTGCAGAAAACGAGGAGGAAGAGGTTGAAGAGGTAGAGGAAGAGGCCGAAATTGAAGAAGATGACGCAGAGGAAACTGTACCAGAACCTGTTGAGGAGGTTCAAAAGTCTCATACTCCTTTAAAGGAAATTCGAGGCGGTTCTGGTAAAACGGAAACGAGTTGGGACGGCGAGAGTACAGGAAAAACTTCTGCTGGTGAGCTTCTCTATCGACAAGCTCTCGTTGGAGGGGAAATAGTTGCTGTAGGTAGTGCTGTCGTCTTGGAAGTTGATGGAATTCAGGCCATCTACTTTGTGGAATACATGTTCGAAAGTTCAAAGCACTGCAAAATGCTTCATGGAAGACTCTTACAAAGAGGATGTGAGACTGTTCTGGGCAATGCTGCTAACGAGAGGGAACTATTCCTGACCAATGAATGCAGGACTGAACTTCTTAAGGAGATAAAAGGAACAGTCAGTTTTGAGATTCGATCAAGGCCATGGGGACATCAGTTTAGGAAAGAGAACACCATCGCGGACAAGCTTGACCGGGCGAGAGCAGAGGAACGAAAAACGAAAGACTTGCCTACCGAGTACTTCTGCAAGAGTGTGTATTCACCTGAGAGAGGGGGTTTCTTTAGCCTTCCACTAAACGATATGGGCTGTGCTTCTGGATCCTGTTCTTCATGTAGGATAAGAGACGATGAAGAGAAAAGGACAGGGATCAAACTCAACGCTTCAAAGACTGGGTTTTCGTCTGATGGGGTTGACTATTCCGTTGATGATTATGTCTATGTAAGGCCAGAAAATATAGATGGATCGAAGGAGGCCAATGGGAGGTTTAAGTCTGGTCGAAACATTGGCTTAAGACCCTTCGTTGTTTGTCAAATACTTGAGATCATCGTCCCAAAGGAATCTAGAAAGGCTTCCTTTGAGGTTAAGGTCAGAAGATTTTATAGGCCTGAGGATGTTTCTGACGAGAAGGCCTATGCTTCTGATATCCGAGAGGTATCAGTTATTTCTTTTCTATATATAGTGATTTTTAAAGTAAGTTGCTTTGTTGGTTTCTTCGTAAGTGTTTGTAACAATCATTTTAAACCCTTTCTCTTTTTGCAATCTGTTTCAGTTGTATTACAGCTTGGACACAGATGTTCTCCATCCAGAGGCTCTAGAGGGAAAATGTGAAGTATGGAAGAAAAATGATATGCCCTCACGCCGTGAGTATCCAATATCAGAGCATATCTTCTTCTGTGAACAGATCTATGACCCGTCCAAAGGTTCTGTGAATAAGGTATATATTTTACTACTCCTTTTGTTTGCTGTCATATTTCTTGTTCATGTTACTCATTTGTAATGATTGTGGCTGTTTCTGATACAAAGTTGAAGTGTTTTTGTTACCTGTTCTGTAACAGTTTCCCGTCACTATTAAGCCGAAGTACACTTCTATTAAGGATGATGCACTTTTAAGAAAGAAAAAAGGGAAGGGGTTAGTGAGTGAAACTGATACTGTGACTGTCAAGCCTGAAGAGGTACCTAAAGAGACGCGTCTTGCTACACTAGATATTTTCGCTGGTTGTGGTGGACTGTCTCAGGGACTTGAACAGGCAGGTATGTATTATTTCCAGTAAACACTTCTTTATCAACTATAAAACCCTTGAACAAGTTGGATTCATGTGCATGCTTTTATGTACAAGGTGTATCGGCAACAAAGTGGGCGATAGAGTATGAAGAGCCAGCCGGGCAGGCTTTTAGAAAAAACCATCCCGAAGCAACAGTTTTTGTTGACAACTGCAATGTGATTCTTAGGTAAATAGCGGACAAAGATAAAACACTTACTCTTCCAGTGTGGCTATTTTCTGTGTTGTGAGCTGTTGTTTGAAATTATCTGTAGGGCTATAATGGAGAAAGGTGGAGATCAAGATGAGTGTATCTCTACTAAAGAAGCTAATGAACTCGTCGAGAAACTTGATGAAGACCAGAAACGTACCCTGCCGATGCCTGGCCAAGTGGATTTCATCAACGGAGGCCCTCCATGCCAGGTATAATATTCTGGTCTTTACAATTCTCGTTGAATAAGTGAAGCAAAGATGTTAACCTGTAACTTTTCAGGGATTCTCCGGTATGAATCGGTTCAACCAAAGCTCTTGGAGTAAAGTTCAGTGTGAAATGATACTAGCATTCTTGTCCTTTGCTGACTATTTCCGGCCAAGATATTTTCTTCTGGAGAACGTGAGGACCTTTGTGTCATTCAATAAAGGACAGACGTTCCAACTCACTCTGGCTTCTCTTCTAGAAATGGGTTATCAGGTAGATCTCTTGCTCTCTATTTTCCACATATGAATGCTCCCGAGTAGTTTAGTATGTCAAAATGACATGTGTGAGTATGTTTGGTAGGTGAGATTTGGGATCTTGGAGGCAGGTGCATATGGGGTTTCCCAATCTCGCAAAAGAGCGTTTATTTGGGCAGCTGCACCAGATGAAGTTCTTCCAGAATGGCCTGAGCCGATGCATGTCTTTGGTGTTCCAGAGCTGAAAATCTCGCTAGCCAAAGGTGTACATTACGCTGCTGTTCGTAGTACTCAATACGGTGCACCTTTCCGCCCAATCACAGTGAGAGACACAATTGGCGATCTCCCATCAGTAGATAACGGAGATTCCAACATGAAGAAAGAGGTATGAATGATATCACACATCAGTAGAAAAAGTATAAACAACGTGTAGAAAACTCAATATGATTCTTGTGTCTTGTAGTACAAAGTTGAACCAATCTCGTGGTTCCAAAAGGAGATAAGAGGAGACAATAAAGTTCTCACTGATCACATCTGCAAAGAAATGAACGAACTAAACCTCATTAGATGTACGAAAATCCCAAAGAGGCCAGGTGCTGATTGGCGTGACCTCCCAGAAGAAAAGGTCAGAGTCTTCTTATATCAGACGGGAAATAAAAGGAAATAGTTCAGTGACGTTAAATGCTAATATTGTTTACCCTATTATTTCAGGTGACGTTATCAAAAGGGCAAGTGGTAGATTTGATTCCGTGGTGTCTGCCAAACACGGCTAAGCGACACAACCAGTGGAAAGGACTGTTTGGGAGATTAGATTGGGAAGGTAACTTTCCAACATCAATCACTGATCCTCAGCCAATGGGAAAGGTTGGGATGTGCTTCCATCCTGACCAAGACAGGATCATCACTGTCCGTGAATGCGCCCGGTCTCAGGTAAATATTATGTTCCTAGTTAAAGACAGAAGCTTGATTTGTTCCCAAGTCAAAGTAATGAACTAATTGGCTGTATTATAAAAAAATTGTGGCAGGGGTTTCCGGATAGCTATCAGTTTGAAGGGAACATAATACACAGGCATAGGCAGATTGGGAATGCAGTACCTCCACCTTTGGCATTTGCTCTTGGTCGCAAGCTCAAAGAAGCGGTTAAACTCAAGAAGGCCCCCAAAACAAACTAGATTTGTGTTTCCTTTTATTTTTATTTTTGTGTTGGCAAACGATTAGCACTTTTATCACACACCGTTTGATATAGTTAAGTCGCTGTAATAATTATCCTCTTGAAACTCACATCGGCTTAGATAAGTTGCAGAAGAGAGCTTTGCTTTGCTTCAGTGCACTTTAACTATGTCTTAATGTTGTCGTCTCTATCCACCTCTTTCGGTTACACATCATTACTTTATCCAATTAACTAAATTTAGAAAGAAAATCCGTAATGAACGAAGTTAGAAGGTTATATTTTCAAACATTCATACTAGTTTTGGGTCCTTTGGAGCCCCTCGAGTTTAGGTTGAGTTTCAAGCTTCAGCTGCAGTTTTCTGTTGAACAAAAAAGAAGCTGCAGTTTTCTGGGTTTTATTCGGATTATACATGTTGCAGTTTTCTAGGTTTTATTAGGATTATATATGTTCCAGGTTAAGAATAATTTGGGTTTTTCAAAAAAATAAAAAGTGAAAAATAATCCAGGTTTTCAAAGATGTTAACTCTCTGCCGACAAAAAAAAACTCTTTTCTAATACTCTCTCCATTTCTTTTTGTAAAATATTTTAGAAAATAATTTTGTTTCAATTTGTTTGGTGTTTTGAAGTTTTAAGTGTAAAATAATTAAAGCAACTATCAAAATATTAAAAGTTAATGTAATTTTTTTTGTCTTATTAGTTCAGATAAAAAAATGATTAACTACTTTTGCTTACTTTTTTGTTTTGTTGTAATCAAATAATTTTACTAAAATATATATTTTTTTGATTTGTGTGTTTATACTAATACATCTTACAAAAAAAACAGATGGAGTACTATTTATTTTGGTTCTGAACATCATATCAAAATAAACTTTCGGATAGTAAATCGGATATTCAAATTCCTTTTTTAATTCTTTTACATTTGAGGTTTTCATAATTTTCGAATAACATATAGGTATGTTGTCATTCCGTTGAAGGTATTAAAAGTCTATATGCTATTGCTTTAACAAGAACACCAAATTCTTTTAATTACGAAACGGAACAGGAACAGTTTATTATTTTGCTAATATGTCATCAATCATGCTTATCTTAGGTATTTTCCGGTGTGGAAAGACACTATTAGTTTCTCATATGTTCCAAATCAGTTTCAACAAACATATGTTCAACAAAATATATATGTTTTATATTTGACCAAATTTATATATAATGATTCACTGATTAATAATGTTTAGCTATATATAATAAATAATATTTAGACATTACGCAAACAGTAGTATGTAGAGCATATATAGATATTAAGTTGTTAAGTAGTAGTATGTAGAGTATATATAGATACGTTTTTAATATTAAAATATTTTAAAGTTGTAATTAATAAGCATTGATTATCTATTAGGTTCAATAGTTCTATCTAATTATATACAAAGTAACTTCAATATTTACTAAGGTTAAAAAGAAATTAACCATTGTAATTTTTAACGTGAGAGCTCAAATGTAAGAAATTACATTCACAAATAATAATATAGTTTATTTTATCTTTGTTTTAAATTTTTCATTTTATCTATTATTATTATTATTTTTATTTTTTATTTTCTTATTAGTTTTTAGGTTTAAATATCTAAAATAAAGTTTATACAAAAGTGTTTCTAATGTTGCATGTTTTGTGTTACAAAAGAAACATGTTGCATGTTCATTTTTGCATTTAAATATTTATGAATAAACATACAACTATAGTAAAATGTGCACACTTTCTACCACAATGTTATTTTAAAAAGAATGTTTCTAAAATGTGTACACTTTCTGACTGGTTTAGGGCATCAAAAACTCTTGGCGCAGATCTGTATGCGCAGAGAAAAATGAATTCCCCAAAACAGTATTCGTTCGTTTTCTATGAATACTCTGGTTTATCTAGAAAGCGAAAAATGAAAAAGTGTTCCATTTGGCCACTGTCGACCATGCATCTCAAGAAGAAGAAGAAGACTAAAGGGTTGTACAAGTGATCCTGCTAGAATGTTAGGCGACTGGAACATATGGGGTTCACCATAGTTGATAGTACCGAGATGCCAAGTGGATGCATTTTGAGTGGCAAACTCTTGATTTTTGGAGGTGGTTTCACGTTCAGTTTAGAGCCAGAGAAATAGTTGTACGGCTTGTTTAGGAGGATCAGGTCCTCTCTCCCCTGCATGTGGAATTCTCTACCTTCTTATGGGCAATAGAATCCTCCATGCATCTGAAATTTTCATCGATGAATTTTGAATTGGATTGCTTACTGTTGGTAAATTTGATTAATGAAGAAGAATGGCCATCTTTGATCTCGGAATGGAATAAATTTGTTCATTTACGCTCTTTTTACTGGGGGTTTTATTATTTTTTATTGCTCGCAAGTTTAATATAAGGGCAGACCTCTTTCCAAAAGGAACTTAAGGCCAGAATTCTAAATTATCACATGTAAACTTTTCGATTCCGCTCTGGTTACTTTCCAAAGCTAACTTGTTCGAATTGATATATTTATTCATAACTAGGGGTTTGACCGTGTTATCCGCGAAACGATTAATTATTTTTATATGGCTTTCATGTATTTTTCTTTATGTTAACTTTATATGATGATTTTATGTATTTTATTTTATAGTATTGTACTACTGTGTGTTTGATTTTTTGTGTGTAACAATTTTTCCATCATTGTAGATGATTTATTTTAGTAAAGTGTTTAATATTTTGTCTTAGAATTGCATGTTTACCGTAATGTCTTTTGGTTTATCTTTGCTCATTTTATTTACATGTTGGTAGACAATATGTTAAAGAATTAGATAATGTCTTATTAATTTCATTATTTTAAGAAGAAAAGAGTGGGGTAAACATTTTCCCAAATTTACGTAAAAGGAAAAGAAAAACATTTGCCCCCCAAAAAATTATAAAAAGATATATTTTGAATAGAATACTACAAATCTCCTCTTTTGTTTGTAAAAATAACATTAGTTGTTTCTTTTCATGTTTTTGTTGCGATTACATATATGTAATTGTCGATTCACTGTTATCAGTGTTGCCACGTAACATGGTAATTGTTTGACACTTATGTCGTAGAAAGATGTATTGATTTGTTTCAAACGCTGATCGCCCCTAGCTTTGTAATGTCGCCATTCTAATTTATCTAAATATCGTTTCTCGATATCCATTTCTCCTCTGCATAGCATTAGTATGCCATATAGGTAGAAGAAATTTAGATACAAACCATTATTAGCCAAATGAAGACGATGAAGCCCTACATCAGTGTTATTTTGATGAAAATATTCTTGTATGCTTTTGACTTAGTGAGCTTGTCGATTACTGGTGTTAGGACGTCTACTCATTAGATCCTCTTGTATCTGGTAAGTGAGGTGAGAGGTTATTCGGTCAAGACTAAGAGTTCCATTAATTGGTACACCTTGCTATCTTTAGCAGCATGAACTAACGTTGTAGACGATCAAATGATATCACAGACGGTTGACCTTGAAGCTTTACCAGCAAGTGAGATTATTTCAGTTTGATATCTTCTGGGAGCTTTTTCATTCTTGACAGGAATGATTTTGCCTAATATGTTTGTAGTTTTTTCAAGTGATGGTAGTTGTTTTGGATGAATGGATTTATGCAATGTTCTGAAAACCGACCCGATTATTGAACCGGACGACTTACCGCATCACTGGGTCATTGGGTCGACCGCGGATGAACCGCGGTTTAATAAATGAATTAATCTTATTATATAATAATATTTTAGCTATGAAAATAAAAATATAGAAACTAAAGTTTATATTTTCTAAATGTTTTTTAAAACATAAAATAATAGTTTGGATATGTATATATTTTTTATGTTTAAAAACATTTATAAAATATTAACTTTAATTTCTATATTTTTATTTTACTAATTTATTACAATGATGTTTTACTATTGGTTTATTTTGGATTTGAAGTTTAATTTATTATTCACATTAGTAAAACATCATTGTAATAAATTATCAATAACAAAAATAAATTAACACCAAATTATATCAACTAATTTTGGTTCTCTCTACCATAGTTCACTTCATTTTTTTCCGGTGGCATAGTGAAATCTTTATCAAAATCTAAAAATTACAAATAAAATAGTGTAATTGGCATTATGTATGATTAAAAATCAGAAAGTTTAATCTAAATTGTAGAACTTATCAACAAAACAATATACATAGGACTCAGAACACGTAAAACCTAGTATTACATATTTATAATAAACAAAATAATCAAAAAGCAAAAAGCAAAAAAAGGAAGAAGAAAAAAGATATACAAAATCAGTAGAGGTCAGCAAAGGAAGAGGAAGATAGCAAAAAAAAATTGAAAGAAACCTAACTTTTTAATTGGAATTTAGAATATAAAATACAATCTAAAAACATAATTAAAAATTTAAAAAATATATAAAAGTTATCTATTGGTTCAACCAGTGGTTCAACCGATACCAAATTTCGGGTTTTGGTAGGTTTTTATAGGTTTTTGTGGGTTTTTACAGGTTCTTAAATTTTAGGGTTTTCACAAAACTCAAACCGGATTTATCTCGAGTCACTGGATTTATAGGTTCAACCGCGGATTTGGGTCGGGTTTCAAAACACTTCAGTGTTTTGAAACCGGACCATCCGGTAGAACCGGTTTGGATCTTGAATTTGCTCTAATACTAGGTTTCAGATTGTGTTAAAAATTGGATTTGAATTAAACTGGTAAACCCGATCAAACATCGGTCAAAATCGTTAAATCTGGTGACCCAGTTCGATATTAAAACCGAGTTTTCTCAAGTTCAAGTTAAAAATATAAAAATTGTAAATTTTAAAAAGACTTCTTAAAAAATAATATTAGTTTTAATATCTATCTAAATAAATGAGTTTTCATTATAGTTTAAATTTATTGTTGAAGTTAATATTTTGTTTTCATATGATTTTTTATTTATTTTAGCAATGATATAATGTTTTAGAAAAATAATTTTATAGTTATACATATATAGTTACTTTACTAATAATGAAATTACAATTTAGTATTCAATTGAACTGGTCCTATCATTGACCCATCTACAATATCGAGTCAATGTCGGTGCGATTCAAAACATTGATTAATTGTTTAATTTGTATCTATTTGTAGTGCACATTATTGTTTATTTGTTGTTACAGTGAGATTGAAAGTGATTGGTTGGATTTTCACTAATGACTTTAGCTTTAAATTTTCTCTATAATCAAATAAATTGCGAATCATGATTTATGTAGTTTTTAAAGCTAAAATAAATAAAAAATAGTTGTAGGAACCTTATTTCTAAAGCAAAAAAAAACTGTTCTAAGAATATATTTTCTTTTTATTCTTTTCTCGTTTAATTCCTACAACTACATCAAAAAATTATATAGATTAAATTTTACAATAAATTCTCTACAATTACAGTTTAACCAATCGCCCCTAATATTTGTTATTTAATGTATAATTATTAAAAAACTTATAATTTTGCAATCCATAGCAAGTGTTTGTAATGTTTAGAAATATTATGTTCATGTTTTTTACCGAGTGAGTGACATTGTCCGTAAATTTCTCCCCGGTCTTTTGTGATTTTATATGTTTTTCTGGACGGTTTTAGTGTGAGTTATTGTCATATACTTTTTAAAATTGATTTATTTTATGGTGTTAATATAATGATTAGTAGGATTAGTTTGTAAAATTATTTTTATAACATTGAAAATATTATCTTCTAAAGTTTGTTAGGATTGCCGTATTAATCATATATCAAATTTGTAATTCTACGACTTTCAATCTATTAGATTCAGATATGTTATTTGTTTAATAATTGAAAAATTATAAGTTTTTATTATTATACATCATTCGTCGATAATTTATTAAAAATTAAAATGATTAGATGCTTGATGTCGAAAAAGAGTAACAAAGACATAAATGTTTGAGACTTGAACTTGATCATGCATGCATAAAAAGAAATAAAATATTTACTACAAATAAAAGATTTATGCATAATAAACAATAGATAACTTTCTCTTTAGGAAAATATCTACATTTTAAAAGCTATCAATAATATTAAACATTAAATCATTAATATGTGCATATCCACAAAATTTAAAGGAGTTGAATGTTTTCAACCGTCCAAATATATTATTTCCTAAATTTGCTTTATAAATTTGACTATTGACTCAATGTATATAACAAACCAAACGTAACATAAAAAAAGAGAGAGAGAAGATTAAGAAGAGTAAAACTATGTCAAAGTGTAACATCCTAATCTTCGCAGCCCTTTTACTCAGCTTCATGATGACTGCTTCGGTAGCCCGTCCAGACAGGACTCTCCAAAGCAAAGATACAGTGAGTATCCATTCGCTTAGATTTGTGTTTGCTTTATTGTTTATGTCGATTTAACCTTTACAACAAAATCAAACCTAAACTGAGGATATATCATATATCATATCTATCATTTAGGAAATCCAATTGCAGTGACAAAAAAAAAAAAAAGGAAACCCAATTGTTTTAATGTTTTTTTCTGCTTGTATATGTTACATTTATATGAAAGACTAAGAAGTTTTGGATCCGAACGTTCAGACGTCTTAGGACGAGATCCCAATTATATTAATTTAACTTTTCTAAGAGAGTAAATCTTCTCTAACGAAAACTTTAGATCTCTATTAGATGATCCAAGAATTATTGCTACCAGGTGCAATCCTTGTTGATTTGTTTTTTGTTTATCAAATGGTTGATTACTAAAATTTATTTTAAATGTATGAAGGGGACAGAGAAGAATTGTGAAACGAATGACTGTTTGATGAAATCGACGTTGGATGCTCATCTTGACTACATCTATACCCAATCACCTCCTCGGAAACTGAATACAGTTAAAGTAATTCTCTAATTATATGTCCATCGATTCTATTATTTGGTAACACTTTTTCTCACACACACACAGATACGCATATATATATATTTTATATAGATTGGTGACTGTTAAAAGAAATAATATAATGAATAGTACAAAACATTTTTGAAGTTTGAATTGAGAAATTAACAAAATTCTTTTTAATTGTTTGAAGGAAACAGAAACACTATGTGAAACAGAGGAATGTTTGATGGAAACAACGTCAAATGCTCACCTGGATTACATTTACACTCAGAAGTCTCCTCCGAAACCTAAAGCCAATCCATAATTAATATATTCAACCTGTGTCCCATCGTGTTCTGTTGTGATCTCTGTCTTTCTATACTACCAATAAGAACTTAATCAACAAAAAAACTTAATATTGTTTCTTTTGATCAAAAACTTAATATTGTTATTATTTACTATTATCAAAACTTAGCCGACATTTTTTATATCAAAAATTTGACATCAACTTAGATAATGCCTACACAAAAATAGTTCTTCTCTAATTATTATAGAGAAATTGGCGGCCATACACCTAATCCGAACACTAATTTACATTATACCCATTCTTTTTCAATCTCATTTTTGTTCCCATTTTACCCCTGATACTACAGATGCCTATGACAAGTCTACGGCATAGCTTCTGTAATGGGCCAGAGTAGTTATCCTTTATGCTGTCACATAATTCAGATAGTGGGACCACTTATTTACACAATTTCATCAATTAACAAAAAAAAATACATAACACCTTCTAGTCTATCTATGTTTTTCAATTTTATATTTTTTTTGGATTTTTTTCCGATCAAAGCTTTAGTGGAACTGTGAGAGGATACAACAATGTTTTTTTTTTTTTAACAACAAGGATACAACAATGTTATGTGCTATAAATTTAGAAAGTCTCCATTAGCACCAGATGCATCATCGAATAAGAAGGAGAGATGTAGTTGATATTTTTTTATCTTCTGATTATTATTTTTTTTAAATCCAATAGTGAGTTTTTAATTATTTTATATGGAAGATTTGTAACTTTTTGATTGTGTTTTTGCTTCTGGTGAAAAATTCAACCAAAGGAAGAATTATTTCTTTTCACAAAGTGAAATAAGCCATCCTCAACCCTGATCTAAAATGATAAAGTATACGCGGAAATAAATTCTTGGGAAAGGCTTAGCTTTAGCTTCTGATGAAAATTAATCATTTATGAGATGAGTGGTCAGTATCTCATTATCTAGACTCTCACATGTGATCTCACTGAGAAATGCATGTAACTATACTTTTAACTGCTAAAAGATTATGTTTCCTATTCATAGTCTATACATGGTTTAAGAATACATATTTTGTTAGTTGTAACAAAAATACACCACTAGTTAGTAAATGGTTGGTAAATAGAATATCACAATATATTTTTTGTTAAGTGATAAATGATTTATTACGTGATAAATGGTTTGTCAACTCATACATTGTTTGATACATAATATATCTGACAAACAATTTATCAGTTAACAAATTATTTACCAGCTAGCAAATTATTTATCATTTAAAGAAAAGTATATTGTGATATTTTACTAACCATTTATTAACTAGTGTTGTATTGTTGTTACAATTAACAAAATGTATTCTTAGACCATGTATAGGCTATGAATAGGAGACATAATCTCTTAGCAGTTAAAAATATAGTTACATGCATTTCTCAATTAGCTGATAACTGATTTGTTACCTGGTGTAAGCTAGTTGATATATGGTTTAAGGGTTAATACATTGTTTGATAAATCATCTGTTACTTGATAACTGATTTGTTATCTGGTATATTTTTTTGTTAACTGGTACATAGCTTGATACCACAAAATAGATAAATGATTTGTATGATGTTAAAAGGACTTTTTGTTAATTGATATTTGGTTTGTGTAGCTCGTAAATGAGTTGATAAATGGTTTGTCAGTTTATACATTTGTTTGATAATTGAACTTTTAGCTTGCAAATGGATTAATATAGGTTTTCTGAGTTAATATATTGTTTGATAAACCGTTTGTTCACCATCATTCTTATCTTTAAGAAACAAAAAATCCATGACTTGTGGTCTGGTGGTGATTAACTTGAGGACAAGAGTCCAATACGGTGAAGCCACCATAGTTCGAATCCCGGCTACTGCGGAATTAACATTTCGGCATCGTTAGGGATAAGGGACCGACATGTGGCAACGCGTGACTAGTCTAGACCACTTCTGCGGAACCAGAATACCATTGTATAATTGAAAAAAAAAATAAAAAATGATAATAAAAATGAAAATGTTACAAGGAAAGTCTTTAAAGTGATGAAGTGGCTGTTAGAAAAGTCAGGTGACCTCTACAATTATATGTGTTTGTATCTTTTTGGAAGAAAAAAATACAAACAAATATAACTGTAAAAATCACCTTGACTTCTCTAACTAATCATGTTATATTTGTTTGTAGCATATAACTAATTATGTTAATTGTTAACATGAAGCGACAAATCTACATGATTGTTGGCACACTCTCGTGTTAGCGTTATGTTTATCCTTAACATTTACTAAATTATATTAACAGTTAAAACATTAGTTTTTGTTGTTTATCAGCTAACAAATCATTTATCAGTTAACAAATCATTTATCACTTAACGATAAGAATAATGTGATATTTTACTAACCATTTATTAACATAAAGTGTAATCTGTAGAAAAGTATATTGTGATATTCTGCTAAAAGTATATTGTGATATTTTACTAACCATTTACAAATATTGAAAACCAAAAAAGAACCAAAACAAAATAAAACAAAATGCAAAAAGACAAAAAGTGTAATCTGTACAAAGCTGTAAAAGTGCTGTTAAAATAATAAAAAAGGCACTATGCAGAGCTCTGCTAAACCTGCACGAAATTTCTGTTGTGTCAATCCTGACGCGATTCCTGTGTCAACCATAGAAGGATATTTTTGGTAACTCAACCCCAAAAAGACATCACTCATATCAGTTATATCACATCGTTGGCAATATGCTAATTTAAGCTTTTTTGAGGGTATTCACCTCATTGTCCCATTATTTTATGTATCTCTATAATATTATTTGAAAAATCAATTTTCTCCATGTCATCTTTACGTTAATTCTTATGACGGTTAATTATACTGATACTTTAATGAATCAAATATATCTAATTGTCATTATTATTATTTTTTACTTTATTTATTTATTTATATAGGTTTCCTTTTTCAAATAAACTTATAATAAACTAAATGTATAAATTTAAAATATCTTTTTATTTATAATGTAATTCATAAAAAAGAAAGTTCACAAAATAATCTTGATTTTAATATAAAAAAATAATATTCCCTTTTAAAAGTTAATCTTAAACAACATAATATATATATTTTAAAATTTCTAAGTATTTTATTTAAATTCATCTATTTCTTATATTATTACAAAAAACAATAATTGTAATTTCATTTCCAACAAGACACCAAATTTGACATCCCACTCAATTTGATGTAACACTATTCACCACACCAAATCTTTAAAATATATATTTTACTAGGGTAAACCCGCCCTACTGACGGGCGGACGATTAAAATTAATAGTACAAATTTGTTTTAAATTTTATTTTAATTTAAATAGAATTAAGCTTCATAATTGTTTTACAGCAATTTTATCTATGTATTTTATTCTTCATCTTATAAATTATAACTTGTCTAGATCGGATCTTTTCAAAATGTTTAATTTAATCGTAACATTAATTTTCACTATTATATAAAAAAGTCATAAAAAGGTAAATAAATCAACTTTTAAGATTGTTGTATTAGTTAAATACACTAAAACTTGTATGAAAAATGTTATTATTTACTATATTATTTGTTAAACTATAAAAAGAAAACAATATATTAGAATCTAATTATAGTCAAATGTAATTATGGATTAAAGCTAAGTGTAAAAAGAGAATCAAAATATTCTCGATATATATGCACAATTTATTTAATTTTTATTATTAAATATTATTTTGTTTCAGACAAAGAAAAATATTATTTTGTTTTACAATTGCTACCTTTTCTGAATACCGATCATAGTATTACATTGTTATTAAATATACCATTTTATATACTTTCTAACTTAAACTTCGACCTTTTTATTTTTTTTGTTTACAGTATTAAGTATTAATGCATCTGTTTAATTGTTTTGAATATATTCAGCCCAACATTATGATCCAAAAACATTATTTTCATATTTTTATTTCCAGTAAACATTCTACAATCTAAAAATATATATTTATATATATTCTTATTCTATTTAATGTAGAATGATTTTTTTTTATTTATTCTATTGAATCTTGAATGAAATCACATTCTTAAACTATGACAGTTTGATAAAATTCTAAAGTATTCACCTCCTGTGTTTTCAAGTAACATTTGCTTTTCTAACACTTTCAATAATTCCAAAGTCCAAATCAGAGTTTCCTACAGTCACTGAATCAGTCAAAAAGACAAAACAGGAGAACTAACAGGGTGGACCCGTCTGTATAAAAAGACACTGATTAAAACTACTGCACTCTTACATCAAGCATTTCTGCTTTCTTGAGCAAGCATCGACTGCAACCAGGCTGGACCAACCAAAGCAATGTAGGAGTGATGCCTATTCTCGTACGTAACACACTGTGCGAGAGCATTTGATGGTATATTTCTTCCTGGAATGACATGTTCAATACTCCAAGACTCCAACCATTGTATTCTTGAAAGTATATCATCAGTGATGTCCTGAAACAAAGGGAAATGTGAGGATTTAACATGACCTCTTGCGCCTGGATCATAGGAGTTTCAAAATAACATTTGTTATGATAATTAAAAGTGACACTAAAACTGTTACAGTGTGTTTTGAAATTATAATGGAGTTTAATAGTCATCTAAATGTATGTCATCTTTAAGAATCACATGCTGTGGTTATAGCTTTCACTCTAAATATGGAAAAGCATTCATAAAACTAAATAATCTAAAGAGACATTCTTGGGAAGAAGACTGATAGCAACTTACTCCAATACAGATATATTAGCAGGAGCTGGAGAATGTAATCAGTCGCCATGTTAAGATGTGCAGAAGCAGAGACTCCATAAATGCGTTGGTGAGACATTTCTCTCTGCATCAGTTCTCACATGTGAGTTGATTTTTCTCTGATCATCTGATGTAATAGTCTGCCCGAAACAATATAAGAGAATGCTTCAGATGTCAATACTTATAATAAGTTGCTTCAAACAATTATAACCACAACCAAAAAAAAATCAAGTGAGAGAGATTACAATCGCAGCTGGTCCTACCAAAGAACTTATAATCTCACCTGTCATGGGTGTCTCATGCCCACTCTGAATCGGAGAGGGACATGTTGATGGAAAAAAGAAGCGATAGAGATGAGGATCAGAGGCAGTAGGAAGATGAAGAAGAGATACAGAAAGTCGAAACACCGCCTTGCAAAGTGATGACTAAACGACGGAATGAATCTGAACACCGAGCGTTTCGGTAAAAGAAATGACTACGACGCGAATGAAGAACAACAGAGAGATTATTCAATCAGTGGTGTCCCCAACCTCCATCGATGGTGTCAATTTATAACACACACACAGCGATGATCAGCGCAACCGAAGAGGTCGTATCCGAGACGCGAATTAAAGACACTCGGAGTAATTACGATGAGTACGCAACGCATCGTTACAGCATCCGTTTCGTCACGATGGGTGCCGAAGGAGACAGGGAGGACGAAGGCGAGGACTCTCAAACTCGATTAGGGTTCTCGTGAGACATGATTCTATGGGCCGAGAGTCACGCACATTAGGCCCATGAAGCACAGACCTTTACACTGCAAAGCCTAAGACGAACGGACCACTACTCTGCGTTTCATTTAACGCGACACATGTCAACGTCGCAGAGCTCCTATTTCTGACGTGTCGTCTGACGTGTCGAAAGGAGAGAAACATCCTTTCTTTATAGTAATAGATAGATTCTATTTCGTTTCAGAATATATTTTAATAGTAATTATTATTATTACTTATTTCATATTTGTAACTAAACATAAATATACTGCATTATTATTATTAAATTATTTTACATAATTATTTTTCATTATTAAATTACTAAATGAGTATTATCATTTTATTTTACAATATAGTTAAACTTGTATCACAAACTAATACAAGTTTTATTAAAATAAATATATTAATTTGTTATGTGCTTTTGATATTTAATAGTTTGTAATTTTGAATATAACTAATATTTTTTTTATAACTAATACATAAAATATAATATTGTTGAACCAAAAATATAAATGTAAATAAATTTTATAACACATAAAACTACAAAAATTTAACAAAATAATATCTAAATGTCATAAATAATTATTTATTAATCACAAATAATAAAAATATAAACATTTATTAAAATTGAAAACATCAAATAATATATAATATTATTTTTAGTGTAAAATTTTGTGTTATCGTTGGAGTGGCAAAAAAAAAATTAATACCAAAACATCAAATTTAGTATTGAAATTACACCAAATTTGGTGTCATTATTGAAGATGCCCTAATGACATATGTCAGCTAATTTTTTTTTCAATCACTGATGATTTCACATTTGAAGAATTGGTCAGCTGGACTTATAATACAATTTATCAAGATCCATTATAATTGCCAAAATCAAACATTTCATTATACGAGTAACGTAATAAAAAATATCTTGACAGCGACAATAATTTTAGAAATCAAACTAAATGATTTAGATAAAACATATCAAAATATTTACACTGCCAAAATAAAAACAGCCCATTAAATTTTAACATTATATTATGAAATTTAGTTAACTGAAACGAAATTATGGTTGAATACCACAATATCAAATAATTTTAACCGTAAAAGTTGATAAATAAATTAAGAGAAATAAAACAAATAATGATTTTAAAATAATATATAATAAAAGTTTAGTAATAAACATAATGATTTTAATATGTAATGTTTTTAGTGTAATTTAAAAATCTACTGTGTCTTATCGGTATAATTAAACTAAATAAACTTTGAGTGAAATTAAATAATATTATTTCCAAATATTATATTATAATTAGACAAGTTTATATTTTTAAAATGAATTCTAAAATACATAGATATAATTTTTGTAAAACAATTATGAAATTAATGGTATTTTTAGTTAAATTAAATTTAGAACTAAAAATAATTTTATATTATTAGTTTATTTGATCGTCCGTCTGTAGGGGGGTTTACCCTAGTGGTTAAAAATAATTTATATTTAAACGGTTTATATTAATCAATACTGTTAAGTGAGTAAATAAATATGTTGCCAAAGAATTAAAAAAAATTCTAAATTGTAACTAAATTTATGGTCAAAGTTTAAAAATCTGCGAAATCATTACTAAATTTGTGATCAAAGATGAAAATCAAATTATAATTAAATATATGTTCAAAGAATATACAAATTTATCAAATACTAAATAAATCTGTTAAATTAAGTAAATTTGTGGCCAGTGAATAATAAATCAGTCGAAAACCAATTAAATCTATCAAAAACAAGTAAAATTATGGTCGAAGAAAAAACAAATCTATAAAATTTTATATATATCTATCCACATTTGGATAAATAAACTAAAATTTTCAAATACTAAATAAGTCTGTGAAAATTTAATAAATCTATGAAACATGACAAATTTGTTTAAACAAATCTGTGAAAATTTAATTAAGTCTATATATTTTAAACTCAAGAAAAAATAAATATAAGTTTGTGACTACATAAAAGGTAGAAAAAATAAGTCTGTCGATAGAAAAATACCAAAATCGTTATTATTTCAAAAATTAATAATGATATTTTTGTACTTACTATTTGTTAACAAAAGAATTAAGGATAAATTGGGTAAAAAAATCAAACTAATAACTGAAATAAAGTTAGAGTTAAAATAGTAATAATTGATGAATAAGGGTCAAACTAGTTTTCCCCTATAATTTAATAAGCTTAACTGAGAAATTTCTGTCTGAGATAAGTTTTATACACTTTTTATCTTCGAATGAGCTGAACTGAGGTTAAAGTTACAGGATAACCAAAAAACAGTCAACTTAACCCAACGGGCCAAAACAGTAAAATAGTTTATTCAGCCCATGAGCCCAGGATACGGTCCCGAGAAACGACGTCGTTAAAAACTGTCGGTGTCTGAATGAGAAGCAAAACAAGGACTTACAAGTTTCACATGGCACTTCCTCCTACTTTCAAGTTTCATAGTATCACTACTCTCTTCTTCATTCCCAGAAAAAAAAAATTCACACTGGAAGCTTCTTCCCCTCTCTCGAATTGCACTTTCAGGTACAGTTCCCATTTTTGTTCAGATTTTGTTTGTGATTCTTCTTATTTAGTATAACGATTTGATTAAATCTCTGGTTATTGCTTACAGATTCGTTCTAATCACTTATACACGTGCTTAGATCAGATAGAGACTGTATTTTTAGGTTCAAGTATAGAAATTTAATACTGTATACCATTTTGAGTAATGGTTTATATTTTATACAAAACCAACACTCAAAAAACGAAAACAAATCTTCCATAAATGTGAACAAATTGAATTTCATGACTTAAGCAAAATCTGAAACAATTAAGTAATATATCAACCGAATGACCAATGTCACATTTATGTTAAACTGGAAAATAAATTATATTTTTTTTGCAGGTAAATACTCTGAATGGTCTCGCCTGAGGCATCGCATTTCCAATCATCTCCGATGGCAAAATACGCCGGAGCAAGAACCAGACCATTCATCTGTTACAACGACGTCGTTCTCTTCCTCGGCGGAGCTTTTATGTCTCTCATCCTCGTCTGGTCTTTCTTCTCCTTCTCGAACTCCCCAAACCTCACCTTCTCAATCTCAGCCGACAAAACCGACGAGTCCACCAAATGCACCCGCGGAATCGATATGCGGTACGATCCAACCGACCCGGTTTTCTACGACGACCCGGATCTATCCTACACAATCGAAAAACCGGTTAAGAACTGGGACGAGAAGCGCAAACGTTGGTTAGAGCTACACCCCTCCTTCATCCCCGGTTCCGAGAACCGGACGGTTATGATAACCGGTTCGCAATCCGGTCCGTGTAAAAACCCGATCGGAGACCATCTGCTGCTCCGGTTCTTCAAGAACAAAGTCGACTACTGCCGAATCCACGGCCACGACATCTTCTACAGCAACGCGCTTCTCCACCCGAAGATGAGATCGTTCTGGGCGAAGCTCCCGGCGGTTAAGGCGGCGATGATCGCTCACCCGGAGGCGGAGTGGATCTGGTGGGTCGATTCCGACGCTCTCTTCACCGACATGGATTTCTCTCCGCCGTTTCACCGTTACCGGAGCTATAATCTCGTCGTTCACGGCTGGCCTGGACTTGTTTACGATGATCGGAGCTGGACGGCGCTAAACGCCGGCGTTTTTCTTATTAGAAACTGTCAGTGGTCGATGGAGCTTATCGACACGTGGACGAGCATGGGCCCGGTGAGTCCTGATTATGTTAAGTGGGGGGAGATCCAACGGTCGATATTTAAAGATAAGCTGTTTCCGGAATCGGACGATCAGACGGCTCTTATCTATCTGCTGTTTAAACACAAGGAGGAGTATTATCCCAAGATATACCTCGAAGGGGATTATTATTTCGAAGGGTATTGGTTAGAGATCGTACCGGGTTTAGCCAACATAACCGAGAGGTACCTCGAGATGGAGCGGGAGGACGCCACGTTGCGGAGGAGACACGCGGAGAAAGTGAGTGAGCGATACGGTGCGTTTCGAGAGGAGAGGTTTCTCCGTGGAGAAAGTGGCGGGAAAGGGAGTAGGCGGAGACCGTTCATCACGCATTTCACGGGGTGTCAGCCTTGTAATGGGGACCACAATAAGATGTACGATGGTGACACGTGCTGGAATAGCATGATCAAAGCCATTAATTTTGCTGACAATCAAGTGATGCGTAGGTATGGGTTCGTACACTCGGATCTAGGGAAGACGTCTCCTCTTCAACCTGTACCGTTTGATTATCCTGATGAGCCCTGGTGATTTTTTTTAAATGAAATTTTATCCCTATGTGGCTCTTGTTGTGTGTTTTAATTTTGTTTTTGAACTCTTTAGATGGTGGTTTTATAATTTTATATGAGTTTACTATTATAATATATGATTTGGGAATCTTTTTGGGTAATTTAATGATTATTGTAGGGCGTATTGGATAAAGAAAACAGTATCCTAGTTGTACTTTATTTACTTTTACACAGAGTGAGCCATGATGAGTGGGATTCTTCGATTTGTTGTCTTCTATCACTTCTCTGTATTTTAGATTGTACTTGATTTCTCAATCACCACTAGTCTTTTTAGTAAAATATCATATTTTATAGTATAATGCATATTGTTGACAAAAAAAAACAGTATAATGCATATTGTAAATATTTAAGCTTGATTTAGACCAGCCCAAATTTGGCTTTTATTCTAAATCCCAGCCTGGCCTTAATAGGGCTTATTGGATTGGACGTTTCGAGGTTTTCATAAAAAAACATCTTAACGGTATATTTGCCATTTTCACCATTTTAAACCATCTAAATTTTCACAAAAATTAAATTTTGATTTTTCTTCATTAAATATAAAGTTAGTCAAACTTTTCTTTATTAACAAAAGTATTATTGATACACTTTAAAAAGTCATATATTATAAGCAAACTAAATTCCACCAAACTTAAAATATCAAATATAAACTAAAGCAACGTATAAAAGAGAACCAAGTTTATGCTAAACACAGTTAAACTTCCACACTTTATTTTAAAGGAAAAACATGTTTTACATGAAAATAAGACACATTTATCAAATTTGTAATACGACTCTTGTAATGACTAAAGAGTAAAATACATCTATAGCTTTCATATTTTCTTTGCTATAGTTTGGGTCCAAAGTATTAAAACAATATGTCAATATTAAATATGGTTTGATGATTGATCACAAGAATGATATTATCTAAACCATAAATAGATTAACCTGAATTTTTTGTTGGATTTAATTACAAAGCTCAAGTTCAGTTATTTTGAAGATCGGACGGGTTCTGACTCCAAACTTTTGCTACATGCCTAACACTTTATTAGTTATTAAAACATTTTCATTTTTGATTGCTAGATTAATTTTAAGAATTTATTTGTTTAAATAACTTTTGTTTGTTTATCGATCGATGCTCATGAAATTTATACAAACCGCAAAGGGTTGGCCACCGATTCATGTCTTGCTAAATGAGCCCGTTAATGTCAATTATTCATATGTAAACTTTGAAGTTGTTTACGAAGAAAATAAATATTTGAGGTTTTAAAAGGGTTTACTCACTAATGAATTAGTAATAAGATGAATGCAATATTAGTTTTTTTTTTTTATTTTGTTTGATAATATAAAAAATAATATAAAAAATAAAACAAGGTTCGATAAATCGATAGGTGGTAATGAGACACTATTCATACAACTAGTACATAAATGGATTATTCTGAGTCTTAAAAGGGGCGCTAACAATTATATATCTTATATCAAGATTGCATATTTTTCAATTTTAATCTTCATCCAAAATGATCTATGTTTTAGAAACTTCACACATACTCCCTCTGTTTTTAACTGATAGTTATTTTAGGATTTTTACACTTTTTAATAAAACTCATTAAAATTTAGTTATAAATGTATAGTTTTCTGTAATTTTATATTTTCTATATTTTTAAACTAATAAGATTTTATAAAATGCAATCAATATTTTTGAACTTCACAATTATTCATTATTAGTTGAAAAAATTTGCATTGGAAATATAAAAAAACTATCTTTTAGAAACAAAATTTTTCTCTAAAACTACCATCTTTTATGAACGGAGGGAGTATATAATAACAGAAAATCTTAAATTTTAGTTATAAATGTGGTTTTTGTGATTAAGTATTTCTTATACCTTTTAACCAATCAAATTCAATAATCACAATTATTTCTTTGAAATTTAAAATTTACAATAATTACATGCATTAAAATATAAAAATGTATCTTTTTAAACAATTTTTTTTATTTTCTAAAATATAATTCTTTTTGAAACAGAGGCAGTATTTAATTAGAAAATGACTTTGACAAAAAAATATTTAGTAAAAAAGAAATCATACAGATTTGTGAGCTTACTTTAAAAACAAAATCGTTGAGGAAAAAAATATTATCATTGTTGTGAACCGACTGGTTCAGATGGATGTCTTAACCATCTAGGTTCTGGTTTGTCTAAACCGAACCTTATCCATTTGTCGGTCCATGATTATCTACTTATTTATTCATGTTTATCTTGTATTTATTTCTCATGATTATCTACTTGTAATCATAGATAGACTTGGATTTGGATATGTCCAAATCAGTCCCACATCGCCTATAAACCCAATCAAGGTCGGCTGTGGCTTAGTATATATATGTATCTCTTGTTTTAATGATTAATATGAAGTTATCAGATTGCATAAACCGACACAGCCTCCTCTCTCTCTTAACCTCAACTATCTCTCTCTCTCCTTACTCTCTCCTCAGATCTCGACATCAGACTTAAACCTCAGTTAAATTACAACACGTTATCAGCACGACAGCTCCAAGCTTCAAGACATCGAGATCAAACCAAAACCCTAAGCTCAAAACCCGTTTTCCCGTTTTGAACCAAAAACCCTAGAAAACCCTAATTCTGGCGCGACCTTCAAACCGGTGTAACTTCCAAACCCTGACGACTTAGACGACGAGCGACCTACCAAACTGAAGCTCTTGAAGAGAAGAATCCATAGCCGGAAACTTCGCGTCGATCCGATCTCAGACTCCCCGCCAAGCTCTGTTTTAGTGCGCGCCGTCAATTGCTCAAGAACCCTAATTTTGACTCAACTTCAAATCGATCGTTCTCCCAAACCATAAGGATCCAGACAACTTGCGACATATCCATTTAAAGCTATTGAAGAGGAGAATCCAACGCCGCAGACCTCACTTCAATCCGAGATCATACGCGTTCTCTATGTCAGATACAAGCCGTGCCGTCAAAATCAGAAATAAACCTAAGGCTGCAAACTTCTCTCTAGTTTTATTTACAGCCAATTGTCTTTGATATTACTAACATCTCTTTGATAAATTTGTTTAAGGAAAACAAAGGATTCCAGCAAGATGAATTAAGATTGATGTGAAGACACGACCTGATGGAGATCCAAGTCATAAAGCCACGATCTCCTTGCTTGCAAATCAACTCCATTGATTCCAACCCAAAGCCGCAAACCCTAATTTTTCTTTCTTATGCGATTTGTGTTTGATTCTTAAACTAACTTGATTTGCATTTTTGTTTAAGGTGTCTAACCCAAGAGCAGCCTTGATTCATGACCTTATCATGATCCAAACCCTAATCCACGAGCTGCTCCCTAACCCAAAGCTAAGATATCATCTCTCTAGCTTAAAGTTTCGTTCAAACGTTTTGTATTGATCTCATGCTAACTCGATTTGACTCTTGTGTTTAAGGTTTAACCAAGATCAAGCTTCTGATTCATAATACCATTCAACCCAATAAGAGGTTAAGGTAACCCTAATCTTGAGACATAATGTTTGATTCATGAAAATCGATCGAATGTTCTTGTCACAGAAAATCAAATTGATAGATTTAGTTTACTTGATTCATTACGTTTGATTGAATATCTTGATAGAATCAATTACCTAGGTTGCTAGATGATTGAATGATTGACCAATGAATGTTTCTTGAGATAGAAACAAATTGTTAAGTTATCGGATTAGAATCATATGAACTAGAAATCGATTGATAGGATGGTCAATACCTATGCTCATTAAGTTGCAAGATTATATAAAGAATGAATCGATGCTTGCTTGATCATTATATGAACCACTTGGTCGTTCATACTGCTAAGTAAGAACCATGAACTAGCATTGATCTTTTAAAGTAGCTAGTATAAGCCATGCTTGTTCATTAAGATTGCTAGTATGTCCTATGCATCATGCATTGCTTCCCCAAGAGGATAGCACGTTCTATGCACCATTCATGAATCACATAAGTTGCTAGAACGAACCAGAAACCATATTTGATTGTTTGGGTCGTTGGGTTTTGTACATGGTACACCCTAGTACGTTTTGGTACGTACATGGTACGATCGCAAGACCATCAGGTCATAAGCACGTACCACAGATTATTATATTCGACCAAACATGTTTCTTCTGGTGGTTAACTATTTCTTACTCGATGGAATGATTGAAATTACTCTTAGACATCACACATTAGACATGCCTAAGCATATTATTGCTTGATCACACATCCGGACGTACCATGTACCACCTGGATGAACCATTTACTTGAAACCGTCTAGACACACTCTTTTGAAATCGTCTGGACTCAATCCTAATAAGGATGGCATGTCCATGGGGGTAAGTATATAGTACACTCCGTTGCAACATGGACATAGCCACAATCATCAGTCCAGACATATACATATTGATCAGTCCGGACACAAACCGATCGAAAAGTCCGGACATGCTTGACTTGTTCTATTGAATATTGTCTAAAAGATCTAATACTGATCTTTCACCATCATTTTATTGAGATTGAGAGTCTTAAAATTGAGAATCCATTAGACCTTTGGACAGATACCAAATGTTTTAGAATTTTGGACAGAATTGATCACTTTTGCAGTGATCATACCAAAGGCTAGATGTGATTGAATCCACGACTATAAGTCCGTGGATAAGGTCAAAGAAACTTATAAGGCCGTGGGAAATGCCATAAAAGTGGCACAGGCCATGGTATCTCTTTAGAACCACAACACTCGACCAAATTAGTATTATAAGTTCTGGATTGGATTAAGACCCATAAGACTCTCAATACATCTTATTCATCTCTATCAAGAGAGTTTGAAAGAATACATAATCCCACATGTTACATAAAGATGGTGAAGATGATTTTGATCATAAGAAAAGTGTTCTTATTGAGTATGAAATTTCAGATCGTCTAAAGAGAGTTCAAGTTGTTTTCAGCATCAAAACTTTTGAGTTTTCTTTGCTTGAATGTTTCCTTTTGAATTCGTTTGCTCCTTTCCCTAATGAAAAGCTTAAAATTAATGGATGAATGGTTTCATATTGAAACCGTGGGCAAAAAGAACAAAGAGTTCATTCATCTAAATAATCATCCAAAGAGTTAAGAAAGTGGCAAAGACTAAAAGTCTTGAAAGATGCTAAGGCATTCACGTTCCAAAGGGTCTTAATGACCATTGTATGTTCATGGGGGTAAGAATAAAACATCCCAAGGCACATGTACATACATATGGACGTGAATAAAGGAAAAGAAAGATGTTTCACCACACGGTTGAAACTAAAGGCAAAGGAAAAGAGTTCCTTAGAATCGCCTAAAAAGACTACATGTCTTGATATGTTCACATCCAAAGCATTCAAAGAGTGTGATATGTCCATGGGGGTTAGAATAAAAACTCCTTTGGCACATGGACATACACATACACACAGATCTAAGTGAACATAGATACCCATCTCAATAACTAAACGGGTCAAAGAGCCAGACATCCCATCTTAAGAGTTATGGATGTGCCATTTATAAATCCAATTTCTCCACCACAGGGAAATAAGATGGGAGGATGGGAATGGATGTTGGATATGACTTGATATAAGTTCCCCACATTCATAAGAACCTTGAGCCAACCACAGATGATTGTAGGCCAGGTACAAGGATAGTCACCTCAGTGAATCCGAACATCCAACATCAAGGGGAGAAAAAGAATAAGCTGGATAAAATGAGATTACATGGAATCATACATCCTGATATTGGCAAGATCCTCAGACTAGAGAATGAGACTTAGAAAGTCCAGAAGAGTATACAAAAGCTAGCTTAAACAATTGCCAGATTCCAATGCCCCGAATAGAATGACTAAGTCATCATCTATACCAGCTATGAATGCACCAAATTCGTTTGATGTTCAAGAAGGACACAATCAGGTTGCTACTAAGTCTAAGACATGTTTTTTCAAAACATGATAGACCAATGAATTCCAAAGATAAGATCCCTCGGATAAATATAGAAAGGTGCAAATGAAACCGTGGATGAGGGACTCCTAGACATAGTCGATCCAAAAATGGACAAACCTAAAAGCCGTGGCCACGGATGAGGAAACCATAAGATATGGTTGTACCTAAGGTACCTAATGATGCTTGGGACGCCAAGCTTCAGGGTATTGAAGGTTACAATGAAACCTCAAAGAGTTAAGTCATGTATAGGACTCAAAGGAACAAACGAGCTCGAGATTAATAATATACTATG